>NC_079546.1:14549942-14849942 GCF_015846415.1 Triplophysa dalaica | reverse complement strand
CACCTTAAAATTTGTGACTGGCAAATTTATGCCAAATTCAGAGTTTCTGTAGTGTAGTGGTTATCACGTTCGCCTAACACGCGAAAGGTCCTCGTTTCGAAACCGAGCAGAAACATAGTCTGTTTTAAGCCATAGGGTGGAATATAATGACAAGGTAACCAAACCTTTAAGCATTCAATGCACGGTTTTGTAGACTGTCGAAATTCAGCCTCTATTATGTCACGTACTATGTTCTTTTAGTGACTGTCGCATTCTCCTGACGTGAAAGGTCCCTAGTCGAAACCGAGCAGAAACATAGTCTGCTTTAAGCCATAGAGTTGAATATAATGACAAGGTAACCAAACCTTTAAGCATTCAATGCACGGTTTCGTAGACAAGGCTTAAGACTAGTCCCAGACTAAGATGATTGTTTGAGATTCCTTAACTGAAAAATCTTGCCCTGAAACACCTTAAAATTTGTTACTGGCAAATTTATGCGAAATTCAGAGTTTCTGAAGTGTAGTGGTTATCACGTTCGCCTAACACGCGAAAGGTCCTCGGTTCGAAACCGAGCAGAAACATAGTCTGCTTTAAGCCATAGAGTGGAATATAATGACAAGGTAACCAAACCTTTAAGCATTCAATGCACGGTTTCGTAGACAAGGCTTAAGACTAGTCCCAGACTAAGATGATTGTTTGAGATTCCTTAACTGAAAAATCTTGCCCTGAAACACCTTAAAATTTGTGACTGGCAAATTTATGCCAAATTCAGAGTTTCTGTATTGTAGTGGTTATCACGTTCGCCTCACACGCGAAAGGTCCTCGGTTCGAAACCGAGCAGAAACATAGTCTGTTTTAAGCCATAGAGTGGAATATAATGACAAGGTAACCAAACCTTTAAGCATTCAATGCACGGTTTTTATAGACTGCCGAAATTCAGCCTCTATTATGTTACAAGCTATGTTCTTTTAGTGACTGTCGCATTCTCCTGACGTGAAAGGTCCCTAGTCGAAACCGAGCAGAAACATAGTCTGCTTTAAGCCATAGAGTGGAATATAACGATAAGGTAACCAAACCTTTAAGCATTCAATGAACGGTTTTGTAGACTGTCGAAATTCAGCCTCTATTATGTCACGTACTATGTTCTTTTAGTGACTGTCGCATTCTCCTGACGTGAAAGGTCCCTAGTCGAAACCGAGCAGAAACATAGTCTGCTTTAAGCCATAGAGTGGAATATAATGACAAGGTAACCAAACCTTTAAGCATTCAATGCACGGTTTCGTAGACAAGGCATAAGACTAGTCCCATACTAAAATGAATGTTCGAGATGTCTTACCTGAATAAACTTGACCTGGAATACCTTCAAATTTGTGACTGGCAAGTTTCTTGCCAAAGTCATTCAATACTTGCGTGGTCTGTTTTAAACCAGCGCCAGGTTGACGACGTACGCAGGAATTGTTCACGTTTCTGTAGTGTAGTGGTTATCACGTTTGCTTCACACGCAAAAGGTCCTCGGTTCGAAACCGAGCAGAAACATAGTCTGCTTTAAGCCATAGAGTGGAATATAATGACAAGGTAACCAAACATTTAAGCATTCAATGCACGGTTTTGTAGACTGTCGAAATTCAGCCTCTATTATGTCACGTACTATGTTCTTTTAGTGACTGTCGCATTCTCCTGACGTGAAAGGTCCCTAGTCGAAACCGAGCAGAAACATAGTCTGCTTTAAGCCATAGAGTGGAATATAATGACAAGGTAACCAAACCTTTAAGCATTCAATGCACGGTTTCGTAGACAAGGCTTAAGACTAGTCCCAGACTAAGATGATTGTTTGAGATTCCTTAACTGAAAAATCTTGCCCTGAAACACCTTAAAATTTGTTACTGGCAAATTTATGTGAAATTCAGAGTTTCTGAAGTGTAGTGGTTATCACGTTTGCTTTACACGCAAAAGGTCCTCGGTTCGAAACCGAGCAGAAACATAGTCTGCTTTATGCCATAGAGTGGAATATAATGACAAGGTAACCAAACCTTTAAGCATTCAATGCACGGTTTCGTAGACAAGGCTTAAGACTAGTCCCAGACTAAGATGATTGCTTGAGATTCCTTAACTGAAAAATCTTGCCCTGAAACACCTTAAAATTTGTGACTGGCAAATTTATGCCAAATTCAGAGTTTCTGTAGTGTAGTGGTTATCACGTTCGCCTAACACGCGAAAGGTCCTCGTTTCAAAACCGAGCAGAAACATAGTCTGTTTTAAGCCATAGGGTGGAATATAATGACAAGGTAACCAAACCTTTAAGCATTCAATGCACGGTTTTGTAGACTGTCGAAATTCAGCCTCTATTATGTCACGTACTATGTTCTTTTAGTGACTGTCGCATTCCCCTGACGCATTGCACCTTCAAATTTGTGACTGGCAAGTTTCTTGCCAAAGTCAGACAATGCTTGGGTGGTCTGTTTTAAACCAGCGCCAGTTTGACGACGTACGCAGGAATTGTCCACGTTTCTGTAGTGTAGTGGTTATCACGTTTGCTTCACACGCAAAAGGTCCTCGGTTCGAAACCGAGCAGTAACATAGTCTGTTTTAAGCCATAGAGTGGAATATAATGACAAGGTAAGCATTCAATGCACGGTTTTGTAGACTGTCGAAATTCAGCCTCTATTATGTCACGTACTATGTTCTTTTAGTGACTGTCGCATTCTCCTGACGTGAAAGGTCCCTAGTCGAAACCGAGCAGAAACATAGTCTGCTTTAAGCCATAGAGTGGAATATAATGACAAGGTAACCAAACCTTTAAGCATTCAATGCACGGTTTCGTAGACAAGGCTTAAGACTAGTCCCAGACTAAGATGATTGTTTGAGATTCCTTAACTGAAAAATCTTGCCCTGAAACACCTTAAAATTTGTTACTGGCAAATATATGTGAAATTCAGAGTTTCTGAAGTGTAGTGGTTATCACGTTTGCTTTACACGCAAAAGGTCCTCGGTTCGAAACCGAGCAGAAACATAGTCTGCTTTATGCCATAGAGTGGAATATAATGACAAGGTAACCAAACCTTTAAGCATTCAATGCACGGTTTCGTAGACAAGGCTTAAGACTAGTCCCAGACTAAGATGAGTGTTTGAGATTTCTTAACTGAAAAATCTTGCCCTGAAACACCTTAAAATTTGTGACTGGCAAATTTATGCGAAATTCAGAGTTTCTGTAGCGTATTGGTTATCACGTTGGCCTAACACGCGAAGGGTCCTCGGTTCGAGACCGAGCAGAAACAGTTTTCAGGTTTTGGCGTCAACCAGAGCAAATGCCATCGGTGTAAAACGTAGCTGCACTGCGTATCGGCCTGATTGAAAGCTTTTTGGGATTGTCAAATTCAGCCTCTATTATGTCACGTACTATGTTCTTTTAATGACTGTCGCATTCTCCTGACTTGAAAGGTCCCTAGTCGAAACCGAGCAGAATAATCGCCTTCTTTAAGTCATATGGTTAAACGTAATTACAAGCTAAACAAAACTTTAAGCATTCAATGCCCAGTTTTGTAGACAACGCTTAAGACTAGTCCCAGACTAAGATGAACGTTCGAGATGTCTTACCTGAATAAACTTGACCTGGAATACCTTCAAATTTGTGACTGGCAAGTTTCTTGCCAAAGTCAGACAATAGTTGCGTGGTCTGTTTTAAACCAGCGCCAGGTTGACGACGTACGCAGGAATTGTCCACATTTCTGTTTTGTAGTGGTTATCACGTTTGCTTTACACGCAAAAGGTCCTCGGTTCGAAACCGAGCAGAAACATAGTCTGTTTTAAGCCATAGAGTGGAATATAATGACAAGGTAACCAAACCTTTAAGCATTCAATGCACGGTTTCGTAGACAAGGCTTAAGACTAGTCCCAGACTAAGATGAATGTTCGAGATGTCTTACCTGAATAAACTTGACCTGGAATACCTTCAAATTTGTGACTGGCAAGTTTCTTGCCAAAGTCAGACAATGCTTGCGTGGTCTGTTTTAAACCAGCGCCAGATTGACGACGTACGCAGGAATTGTCCACGTTTCTGTAGTGTAGTGGTTATCACGTTTGCTTTACACGCAAAAGGTCCTCGGTTCGAAACCGAGCAGAAACATAGTCTGCTTTAAGCCATAGAGTGGAATATAACGACAAGGTAACCAAACCTTAAGCATTCAATGCACTGTTTTGTAGACAAGGCTTAAGACTAGTCCCATACTGAAATGAATGTTCGAGATGTCTCACCTGAATAAACTTGACCTGGAACACCTTCAAATTTGTGACTGGCAAGTTTCTTGCCAAATTCAGAGTTTCTTTAGTGTAGTGGTTATCACGTTCGCCTCACACGCGAAAGGTCCTCGGTTCGAAACCGAGCAGAAACATAGTCTGTTTTAAGCCATAGAGTGGAATATAATGACAAGGTAACCAAACCTTTAAGCATTCAATGCACGGTTTTTATAGACTGCCGAAATTCAGCCTCTATTATGTTACAAGCTATGTTCTTTTAGTGACTGTCGCATTCTCCTGACGTGAAAGGTCCCTAGTCGAAACCGAGCAGAAACATAGTCTGCTTTAAGCCATAGAGTGGAATATAACGATAAGGTAACCAAACCTTTAAGCATTCAATGCACGGTTTTGTAGACTGTCGAAATTCAGCCTCTATTATGTCACGTACTATGTTCTTTTAGTGACTGTCGCATTCTCCTGACGTGAAAGGTCCCTAGTCGAAACCGAGCAGAAACATAGTCTGCTTTAAGCCATAGAGTGGAATATAATGACAAGGTAACCAAACCTTTAAGCATTCAATGCACGGTTTCGTAGACAAGGCATAAGACTAGTCCCATACTAAGATGAATGTTCGAGATGTCTTACCTGAATAAACTTGACCTGGAATACCTTCAAATTTGTGACTGGCAAGTTTCTTGCCAAAGTCATTCAATACTTGCGTGGTCTGTTTTAAACCAGCGCCAGGTTGACGACGTACGCAGGAATTTTCCACGTTTCTGTAGTGTAGTGGTTATCACGTTTGCTTCACACGCAAAAGGTCCTCGGTTCGAAACCGAGCAGAAACATAGTCTGCTTTAAGCCATAGAGTGGAATATAATGACAAGGTAACCAAACCTTTAAGCATTCAATGCACGGTTTTGTAGACTGTCGAAATTCAGCCTCTATTATGTCACGTACTATGTTCTTTTAGTGACTGTCGCATTCTCCTGACGTGAAAGGTCCCTAGTCGAAACCGAGCAGAAACATAGTCTGCTTTATGCCATAGAGTGGAATATAATGACAAGGTAACCAAACCTTTAAGCATTCAATGCACGGTTTCGTAGACAAGGCTTAAGACTAGTCCCAGACTAAGATGATTGTTTGAGATTCCTTAACTGAAAAATCTTGCCCTGAAACACCTTAAAATTTGTTACTGGCAAATTTATGCGAAATTCAGAGTTTCTGAAGTGTAGTGGTTATCACGTTTGCTTTACACGCAAAAGGTCCTCGGTTCGAAACCGAGCAGAAACAGAGTCTGCTTTAAGCCATAGAGTGGAATATAATGACAAGGTAACCAAACCTTTAAGCATTCAATGCACGGTTTTGTAGACAAGGCTTAAGACTAGTCCCAAACTAAGATGAGTGTTTGAGATCTCTTAACTGAAAAATCTTGCCCTGAAACACCTTAAAATTTGTGACTGGCAAATTTATGCGAAATTCAGAGTTTCTGTAGCGTATTGGTTATCACGTTTGCCTAACACGCGAAGGGTCCTCGGTTCGAGACCGAGCAGAAACAGTTTTCAGGTTTTGGCGTCAACCAGAGCAAATGCCATCGGTGTAAAACGTAGCTGCAATGCGTATCGGCCTGATTGAAAGCTTTTTGGGATTGTCAAATTCAGCCTCTATTATGTCACGTACAATGTTCTTTTAGTGACTGTCGCATTCTCCTGACGTGAAAGGTCCCTAGTCGAAACCGAGCAGAAACATAGTCTGCTTTAAGCCATAGAGTGGAATATAATGACAAGGTAACCAAACCTTAAGCATTCAATGCACTTTTTTGTCGACAAGGCTTAAGACTAGTCTCAAACTGAAATGAATGTTCGAGATGTCTTACCTGAATAAACTTGACCTGGAATACCTTCAAATTTGTGACTGGCAAGTTTCTTGCCAAAGTCAGACAATACTTGCGTGGTCTGTTTAAAACCAGCGCCAGCTTGACGACGTACGCAGGAATTGTCCACGTTTCTGTAGTGTAGTGGTTATCACGTTTGCTTTACACGCAAAAGGTCCTCGGTTCGAAACCGAGCAGAAACATAGTCTGCTTTAAGCCATAGAGTGGAATATAATGACAAGGTAACCAAACCTTTAAGCATTCAATGCACGGTTTCGTAGACAAGGCTTAAAACTAGTCCCAGACTAAGATGATTGTTTGAGATTCCTTAACTGAAAAATCTTGCCCTGAAACACCTTAAAATTTGTTACTGGCAAATTTATGCGAAATTCAGAGTTTCTGTAGTGTAGTGGTTATCACGTTCGCCTAACACGCGAAAGGTCCTAGGTTCGAAACCGAGCAGAAACAGAGTCTGCTTTAAGCCATAGAGTGGAATATAATGACAAGGTAACCAAACCTTTAAGCATTCAATGCACGGTTTTGTAGACTGTCGAAATTCAGCCTCTATTATGTCACGTACTATGTTCTTTTAGTGACTGTCGCATTCCCCTGACGCATTGCACCTTCAAATTTGTGACTGGCAAGTTTCTTGCCAAAGTCAGACAATGCTTGCGTGGTCTGTTTTAAACCAGCGCCAGTTTGACGACGTACGCAGGAATTGTCCACGTTTCTGTAGTGTAGTGGTTATCACGTTTGCTTTACACGCAAAAGGTCCTCGGTTCGAAACCGAGCAGAAACATAGTCTGCTTTAATCCATAGAGTGGAATATAACGACAAGGTAACCAAACCTTAAGCATTCAATGCACGGTTTTTATAGACTGTCGAAATTCAGCCTCTATTATGTCACGTACTATGTTCTTTTAGTGACTGTCGCATTCTCCTGACGTGAAAGGTCCCTAGTCGAAACCGAGCAGAAACATAGTCTGCTTTAAGCCATAGAGTGGAATATAATGACAAGGTAACCAAACCTTTAAGCATTCAATGCACGGTTTTGTAGACTGTCGAAATTCAGCCTCTATTATGTCACGTACTATGTTCTTTTAGTGACTGTCGCATTCCCCTGACGCATTGCACCTTCAAATTTGTGACTGGCAAGTTTCTTGCCAAAGTCAGACAATGCTTGCGTGGTCTGTTTTAAACCAGCGCCAGTTTGACGACATACGCAGGAATTGTCCACGTTTCTGTAGTGTAGTGGTTATCACGTTTGCTTTACACGCAAAAGGTCCTCGGTTCGAAACCGAGCAGAAACATAGTCTGCTTTAATCCATAGTGTGGAATATAACGACAAGGTAACCAAGCATTCAATGCACGGTTTTTATAGACTGTCGAAATTCAGCCTCTATTATGTCACGTACTATGTTCTTTTAGTGACTGTCGCATTCTCCTGACGTGAAAGGTCCCTAGTCGAAACCGAGCAGAAACATAGTCTGCTTTAAGCCATAGAGTGGAATATAATGACAAGGTAACCAAACCTTTAAGCATTCAATGCACGGTTTCGTAGACAAGGCATAAGACTAGTCCCATACTAAGATGAATGTTCGAGATGTCTTACCTGAATAAACTTGACCTGGAATACCTTCAAATTTGTGACTGGCATGTTTCTTGCCAAAGTCATTCAATACTTGCGTGGTCTGTTTTAAACCAGCGCCAGGTTGACGACGTACGCAGGAATTGTCCACGTTTCTGTAGTGTAGTGGTTATCACGTTTGCTTTACACGCAAAAGGTCCTCGGTTCGAAACCGAGCAGAAACATAGTCTGCTTTAAGCCATAGAGTGGAATATAATGACAAGGTAACCAAACCTTTAAGCATTCAATGCACGGTTTCGTAGACAAGGCTTAAAACTAGTCCCAGACTAAGATGATTGTTTGAGATTCCTTAACTGAATAATCTTGCCCTGAAACACCTTAAAATTTGTTACTGGCAAATTTATGCGAAATTCAGAGTTTCTGTAGTGTAGTGGTTATCACGTTCGCCTAACACGCGAAAGGTCCTCGGTTCGAAACCGAGCAGAAACAGAGTCTGCTTTAAGCCATAGAGTGGAATATAATGACAAGGTAACCAAACCTTTAAGCATTCAATGCACGGTTTTGTAGACTGTCGAAATTCAGCCTCTATTATGTCACGTACTATGTTCTTTTAGTGACTGTCGCATTCCCCTGACGCATTGCACCTTCAAATTTGTGACTGGCAAGTTTCTTGCCAAAGTCAGACAATGCTTGCGTGGTCTGTTTTAAACCAGCGCCAGTTTGACGACGTACGCAGGAATTGTCCACGTTTCTGTAGTGTAGTGGTTATCACGTTTGCTTTACACGCAAAAGGTCCTCGGTTCGAAACCGAGCAGAAACATAGTCTGCTTTAATCCATAGAGTGGAATATAACGACAAGGTAACCAAACCTTAAGCATTCAATGCACGGTTTTTATAGACTGTCGAAATTCAGCCTCTATTATGTCACGTACTATGTTCTTTTAGTGACTGTCGCATTCTCCTGACGTGAAAGGTCCCTAGTCGAAACCGAGCAGAAACATAGTCTGCTTTAAGCCATAGAGTGGAATATAATGACAAGGTAACCAAACCTTTAAGCATTCAATGCACGGTTTTGTAGACTGTCGAAATTCAGCCTCTATTATGTCACGTACTATGTTCTTTTAGTGACTGTCGCATTCCCCTGACGCATTGCACCTTCAAATTTGTGACTGGCAAGTTTCTTGCCAAAGTCAGACAATGCTTGCGTGGTCTGTTTTAAACCAGCGCCAGTTTGACGACATACGCAGGAATTGTCCACGTTTCTGTAGTGTAGTGGTTATCACGTTTGCTTTACACGCAAAAGGTCCTCGGTTCGAAACCGAGCAGAAACATAGTCTGCTTTAATCCATAGTGTGGAATATAACGACAAGGTAACCAAGCATTCAATGCACGGTTTTTATAGACTGTCGAAATTCAGCCTCTATTATGTCACGTACTATGTTCTTTTAGTGACTGTCGCATTCTCCTGACGTGAAAGGTCCCTAGTCGAAACCGAGCAGAAACATAGTCTGCTTTAAGCCATAGAGTGGAATATAATGACAAGGTAACCAAACCTTTAAGCATTCAATGCACGGTTTCGTAGACAAGGCATAAGACTAGTCCCATACTAAGATGAATGTTCGAGATGTCTTACCTGAATAAACTTGACCTGGAATACCTTCAAATTTGTGACTGGCATGTTTCTTGCCAAAGTCATTCAATACTTGCGTGGTCTGTTTTAAACCAGCGCCAGGTTGACGACGTACGCAGGAATTGTCCACGTTTCTGTAGTGTAGTGGTTATCACGTTTGCTTCACACGCAAAAGGTCCTCGGTTCGAAACCGAGCAGAAACATAGTCTGCTTTAAGCCATAGAGTGGAATATAATGACAAGGTAACCAAACCTTTAAGCATTCAATGCACGGTTTTGTAGACTGTCGAAATTCAGCCTCTATTATGTCACGTACTATGTTCTTTTAGTGACTGTCGCATTCTCCTGACGTGAAGGGTCCCTAGTCGAAACCGAGCAGAAACATAGTCTGCTTTAAACCATAGAGTGGAATATAATGACAAGGTAACCAAACCTTTAAGCACTCAATGCACGGTTTCGTAGACAAGGCTTAAGACTAGTCCCAGACTAAGATGATTGTTTGAGATTCCTTAACTGAAAAATCTTGCCCTGAAACACCTTAAAATTTGTGACTGGCAAATTTATGCCAAATTCAGAGTTTCTGTAGTGTAGTGGTTATCACGTTCGCCTAACACGCGAAAGGTCCTCGTTTCGAAACCGAGCAGAAACATAGTCTGTTTTAAGCCATAGAGTGGAATATAATGACAAGGTAACCAAACCTTTAAGCATTCAATGCACGGTTTTGTAGACTGTCGAAATTCAGCCTCTATTATGTCACGTACTATGTTCTTTTAGTGACTGTCGCATTCCCCTGACGCATTGCACCTTCAAATTTGTGACTGGCAAGTTTCTTGCCAAAGTCAGACAATGCTTGGGTGGTCTGTTTTAAACCAGCGGCAGTTTGACGACGTACGCAGGAATTGTCCACGTTTCTGTAGTGTAGTGGTTATCACGTTTGCTTCACACGCAAAAGGTCCTCGGTTCGAAACCGAGCAGTAACATAGTGTGCTTTAAGCCATAGAGAGCAATATAATGACAAGGTAACCAAACCTTTAAGCATTCAATGCACGGTTTTGTAGACTGTCGAAATTCAGCCTCTATTATGTCAAGTACTATGTTCTTTTAGTGACTGTCGCATTCTCCTGACGTGAAAGGTCCCTAGGCGAAACCGAGCAGAAACATAGTCTGCTTTAAGCCATAGAGTGGAATATAACGACAAGGTAACCAAACCTTAAGCATTCAATGCACTGTTTTGTAGACAAGGCTTAAGACTAGTCCCATACTGAAATGAATGTTCGAGATGTCTCACCTGAATAAACTTGACCTGGAACACCTTCAAATTTGTGTCTGGCAAGTTTCTTGCCAAATTCAGAGTTTCTGTAGAGTAGTGGTTATCACGTTCGCCTCACACGCGAAAGGTCCTCGGTTCGAAACCGAGCAGAAACATAGTCTGTTTTAAGCCATAGAGTAGAATATAATGACAAGGTAACCAAACCTTTAAGCATTCAATGCACGGTTTTTATAGACTGCCGAAATTCAGCCTCTATTATGTTACAAGCTATGTTCTTTTAGTGACTGTCGCATTCTCCTGACGTGAAAGGTCCCTAGTCGAAACCGAGCAGAAACATAGTCTGCTTTAAGCCATAGAGTGGAATATAACGATAAGGTAACCAAACCTTTAAGCATTCAATGCACGGTTTTGTAGACTGTCGAAATTCAGCCTCTATTATGTCACGTACTATGTTCTTTTAGTGACTGTCGCATTCTCCTGACGTGAAAGGTCCCTAGTCGAAACCGAGCAGAAACATAGTCTGCTTTAAGCCATAGAGTGGAATATAATGACAAGGTAACCAAACCTTTAAGCATTCAATGCACGGTTTCGTAGACAAGGCATAAGACTAGTCCCATACTAAGATGAATGTTCGAGATGTCTTACCTGAATAAACTTGACCTGGAATACCTTCAAATTTGTGACTGGCAAGTTTCTTGCCAAAGTCATTCAATGCTTGCGTGGTCTGTTTTAAACCAGCGCCAGGTTGACGACGTACGCAGGAATTGTTCACGTTTCTGTAGTGTAGTGGTTATCACGTTTGCTTCACACGCAAAAGGTCCTCGGTTCGAAACCGAGCAGAAACATAGTCTGCTTTAAGCCATAGAGTGGAATATAATGACAAGGTAAGCATTCAATGCACGGTTTTGTAGACTGTCGAAATTCAGCCTCTATTATGTCACGTACTATGTTCTTTTAGTGACTGTCGCATTCTCCTGACATGAAAGGTCCCTAGTCGAAACCGAGCAGAAACATAGTCTGCTTTAAGCCATAGAGTGGAATATAATGACAAGGTAACCAAACCTTTAAGCATTCAATGCACGGTTTCGTAGACAAGGCTTAAGACTAGTCCCAGACTAAGATGATTGTTTGAGATTCCTTAACTGAAAAATCTTGCCCTGAAACACCTTAAAATTTGTTACTGGCAAATTTATGTGAAATTCAGAGTTTCTGAAGTGTAGTGGTTATCACGTTTGCTTTACACGCAAAAGGTCCTCGGTTCGAAACCGAGCAGAAACATAGTCTGCTTTAAGTCATATGGTTAAACGTAATTACAAGCTAAACAAAACTTTAAGCATTCAATGCACGGTTTCGTAGACAAGGCTTAAGACTAGTCCCAGACTAAGATGAATGTTCGAGATGTCTTACCTGAATAAACTTGACCTGGAATACCTTCAAATTTGTGACTGGCAAGTTTCTTGCCAAAGTCAGACAATGCTTGCGTGGTCTGTTTTAAACCAGCGCCAGATTGACGACGTACGCAGGAATTGTCCACGTTTCTGTAGTGTAGTGGTTATCACGTTTGCTTTACACGCAAAAGGTCCTCGGTTCGAAACCGAGCAGAAACATAGTCTGCTTTAAGCCATAGAGTGGAATATAATGACAAGGTAAGCATTCAATGCACGGTTTTGTAGACTGTCGAAATTCAGCCTCTATTATGTCACGTACTATGTTCTTTTAGTGACTGTCGCATTCTCCTGACGTGAAAGGTCCCTAGTCGAAACCGAGCAGAAACATAGTCTGCTTTAAGCCATAGAGTGGAATATAATGACAAGGTAACCAAACCTTTAAGCATTCAATGCACGGTTTCGTAGACAAGGCTTAAGACTAGTCCCAGACTAAGATGATTGTTTGAGATTCCTTAACTGAAAAATCTTGCCCTGAAACACCTTAAAATTTGTTACTGGCAAATTTATGTGAAATTCAGAGTTTCTGAAGTGTAGTGGTTATCACGTTTGCTTTACACGCAAAAGGTCCTCGGTTCGAAACCGAGCAGAAACATAGTCTGCTTTATGCCATAGAGTGGAATATAATGACAAGGTAACCAAACCTTTAAGCATTCAATGCACTTTTTTGTCGACAAGGCTTAAGACTAGTCTCAAACTGAAATGAATGTTCGAGATGTCTTACCTGAATAAACTTGACCTGGAATACCTTCAAATTTGTGACTGGCAAGTTTCTTGCCAAAGTCAGACAATACTTGCGTGGTCTGTTTTAAACCAGCGCCAGGTTGACGACGTACGCAGGAATTGTCCACGTTTCTGTAGTGTAGTGGTTATCACGTTTGCTTTACACGCAAAAGGTCCTCGGTTCGAAACCGAGCAGAAACATAGTCTGCTTTAAGCCATAGAGTGGAATATAATGACAAGGTAACCAAACCTTTAAGCATTCAATGCACGGTTTCGTAGACAAGGCTTAAAACTAGTCCCAGACTAAGATGATTGTTTGACATTCCTTAACTGAAAAATCTTGCCCTGAAACACCTTAAAATTTGTTACTGGCAAATTTATGCGAAATTCAGAGTTTCTGTAGTGTAGTGGTTATCACGTTCGCCTAACACGCGAAAGGTCCTCGGTTCGAAACCGAGCAGAAACAGAGTCTGCTTTAAGCCATAGAGTGGAATATAATGACAAGGTAACCAAACCTTTAAGCATTCAATGCACGGTTTTTATAGACTGCCGAAATTCAGCCTCTATTATGTTACAAGCTATGTTCTTTTAGTGACTGTCGCATTCTCCTGACGTGAAAGGTCCCTAGTCGAAACCGAGCAGAAACATAGTCTGCTTTAAGCCATAGAGTGGAATATAACGATAAGGTAACCAAACCTTTAAGCATTCAATGCACGGTTTTGTAGACTGTCGAAATTCAGCCTCTATTATGTCACGTACTATGTTCTTTTAGTGACTGTCGCATTCTCCTGACGTGAAAGGTCCCTAGTCGAAACCGAGCAGAAACATAGTCTGCTTTAAGCCATAGAGTGGAATATAATGACAAGGTAACCAAACCTTTAAGCATTCAATGCACGGTTTCGTAGACAAGGCATAAGACTAGTCCCATACTAAGATGAATGTTCGAGATGTCTTACCTGAATAAACTTGACCTGGAATACCTTCAAATTTGTGACTGGCAAGTTTCTTGCCAAAGTCATTCAATACTTGCGTGGTCTGTTTTAAACCAGCGCCAGGTTGACGACGTACGCAGGAATTGTCCACGTTTCTGTAGTGTAGTGGTTATCACGTTTGCTTCACACGCAAAAGGTCCTCGGTTCGAAACCGAGCAGAAACATAGTCTGCTTTAAGCCATAGAGTGGAATATAATGACAAGGTAACCAAACCTTAAGCATTCAATGCACTTTTTTGTCGACAAGGCTTAAGACTAGTCTCAAACTGAAATGAATGCTCGAGATGTCTTACCTGAATAAACTTGACCTGGAATACCTTCAAATTTGTGACTGGCAAGTTTCTTGCCAAAGTCAGACAATACTTGCGTGGTCTGTTTTAAACCAGCGCCAGGTTGACGACGTACGCAGGAATTGTCCACGTTTCTGTAGTGTAGTGGTTATCACGTTTGCTTTACACGCAAAAGGTCCTCGGTTCGAAACCGAGCAGAAACATAGTCTGCTTTAAGCCATAGAGTGGAATATAATGACAAGGTAACCAAACCTTTAAGCATTCAATGCACGGTTTCGTAGACAAGGCTTAAAACTAGTCCCAGACTAAGATGATTGTTTGACATTCCTTAACTGAAAAATCTTGCCCTGAAACACCTTAAAATTTGTTACTGGCAAATTTATGCGAAATTCAGAGTTTCTGTAGTGTAGTGGTTATCACGTTCGCCTAACACGCGAAAGGTCCTCGGTTCGAAACCGAGCAGAAACAGAGTCTGCTTTAAGCCATAGAGTGGAATATAATGACAAGGTAACCAAACCTTTAAGCATTCAATGCACGGTTTTGTAGACTGTCGAAATTCAGCCTCTATTATGTCACGTACTATGTTCTTTTAGTGACTGTCGCATTCCCCTGACGCATTGCACCTTCAAATTTGTGACTGGCAAGTTTCTTGCCAAAGTCAGACAATGCTTGCGTGGTCTGTTTTAAACCAGCGCCAGTTTGACGACGTACGCAGGAATTGTCCACGTTTCTGTAGTGTAGTGGTTATCACGTTTGCTTTACACGCAAAAGGTCCTCGGTTCGAAACCGAGCAGAAACATAGTCTGCTTTAATCCATAGAGTGGAATATAACGACAAGGTAACCAAACCTTAAGCATTCAATGCACGGTTTTTATAGACTGTCGAAATTCAGCCTCTATTATGTCACGTACTATGTTCTTTTAGTGACTGTCGCATTCTCCTGACGTGAAAGGTCCCTAGTCGAAACCGAGCAGAAACATAGTCTGCTTTAAGCCATAGAGTGGAATATAATGACAAGGTAACCAAACCTTTAAGCATTCAATGCACGGTTTTGTAGACTGTCGAAATTCAGCCTCTATTATGTCACGTACTATGTTCTTTTAGTGACTGTCGCATTCCCCTGACGCATTGCACCTTCAAATTTGTGACTGGCAAGTTTCTTGCCAAAGTCAGACAATGCTTGCGTGGTCTGTTTTAAACCAGCGCCAGTTTGACGACATACGCAGGAATTGTCCACGTTTCTGTAGTGTAGTGGTTATCACGTTTGCTTTACACGCAAAAGGTCCTCGGTTCGAAACCGAGCAGAAACATAGTCTGCTTTAATCCATAGAGTGGAATATAACGACAAGGTAACCAAACCTTAAGCATTCAATGCACGGTTTTTATAGACTGTCGAAATTCAGCCTCTATTATGTCACGTACTATGTTCTTTTAGTGACTGTCGCATTCTCCTGACGTGAAAGGTCCCTAGTCGAAACCGAGCAGAAACATAGTCTGCTTTAAGCCATAGAGTGGAATATAATGACAAGGTAACCAAACCTTTAAGCATTCAATGCACGGTTTCGTAGACAAGGCATAAGACTAGTCCCATACTAAGATGAATGTTCGAGATGTCTTACCTGAATAAACTTGACCTGGAATACCTTCAAATTTGTGACTGGCATGTTTCTTGCCAAAGTCATTCAATACTTGCGTGGTCTGTTTTAAACCAGCGCCAGCTTGACGACGTACGCAGGAATTGTCCACGTTTCTGTAGTGTAGTGGTTATCACGTTTGCTTCACACGCAAAAGGTCCTCGGTTCGAAACCGAGCAGAAACATAGTCTGCTTTAAGCCATAGAGTGGAATATAATGACAAGGTAACCAAACCTTTAAGCATTCAATGCACGGTTTTGTAGACTGTCGAAATTCAGCCTCTATTATGTCACGTACTATGTTCTTTTAGTGACTGTCGCATTCTCCTGACGTGAAAGGTCCCTAGTCGAAACCGAGCAGAAACATAGTCTGCTTTAAGCCATAGAGTGGAATATAATGACAAGGTAACCAAACCTTTAAGCATTCAATGCACGGTTTCGTAGACAAGGCTTAAGACTAGTCCCAGACTAAGATGATTGTTTGAGATTCCTTAACTGAAAAATCTTGCCCTGAAACACCTTAAAATTTGTGACTGGCAAATTTATGCCAAGTTCAGAGTTTCTGTAGTGTAGTGGTTATCACGTTCGCCTAACACGCGAAAGGTCCTCGTTTCGAAACCGAGCAGAAACATAGTCTGTTTTAAGCCATAGAGTGGAATATAATGACAAGGTAACCAAACCTTTAAGCATTCAATGCACGGTTTTGTAGACTGTCGAAATTCAGCCTCTATTATGTCACGTACTATGTTCTTTTAGTGACTGTCGCATTCCCCTGACGCATTGCACCTTCAAATTTGTGACTGGCAAGTTTCTTGCCAAAGTCAGACAATGCTTGGGTGGTCTGTTTTAAACCAGCGCCAGTTTGACGACGTACGCAGGAATTGTCCACGTTTCTGTAGTGTAGTGGTTATCACGTTTGCTTCACACGCAAAAGGTCCTCGGTTCGAAACCGAGCAGTAACATAGTGTGCTTTAAGCCATAGAGAGCAATATAATGACAAGGTAACCAAACCTTTAAGCATTCAATGCACGGTTTTGTAGACTGTCGAAATTCAGCCTCTATTATGTCAAGTACTATGTTCTTTTAGTGACTGTCGCATTCTCCTGACGTGAAAGGTCCCTAGGCGAAACCGAGCAGAAACATAGTCTGCTTTAAGCCATAGAGTGGAATATAACGACAAGGTAACCAAACCTTAAGCATTCAATGCACTGTTTTGTAGACAAGGCTTAAGACTAGTCCCATACTGAAATGAATGTTCGAGATGTCTCACCTGAATAAACTTGACCTGGAACACCTTCAAATTTGTGTCTGGCAAGTTTCTTGCCAAATTCAGAGTTTCTGTAGTGTAGTGGTTATCACGTTCGCCTCACACGCGAAAGGTCCTCGGTTCGAAACCGAGCAGAAACATAGTCTGTTTTAAGCCATAGAGTGGAATATAATGACAAGGTAACCAAACCTTTAAGCATTCAATGCACGGTTTTTATAGACTGCCGAAATTCAGCCTCTATTATGTTACAAGCTATGTTCTTTTAGTGACTGTCGCATTCTCCTGACGTGAAAGGTCCCTAGTCGAAACCGAGCAGAAACATAGTCTGCTTTAAGCCATAGAGTGGAATATAACGATAAGGTAACCAAACCTTTAAGCATTCAATGCACGGTTTTGTAGACTGTCGAAATTCAGCCTCTATTATGTCACGTACTATGTTCTTTTAGTGACTGTCGCATTCTCCTGACGTGAAAGGTCCCTAGTCGAAACCGAGCAGAAACATAGTCTGCTTTAAGCCATAGAGTGGAATATAATGACAAGGTAACCAAACCTTTAAGCATTCAATGCACGGTTTCGTAGACAAGGCATAAGACTAGTCCCATACTAAGATGAATGTTCGAGATGTCTTACCTGAATAAACTTGACCTGGAATACCTTCAAATTTGTGACTGGCAAGTTTCTTGCCAAAGTCATTCAATGCTTGCGTGGTCTGTTTTAAACCAGCGCCAGGTTGACGACGTACGCAGGAATTGTTCACGTTTCTGTAGTGTAGTGGTTATCACGTTTGCTTCACACGCAAAAGGTCCTCGGTTCGAAACCGAGCAGAAACATAGTCTGCTTTAAGCCATAGAGTGGAATATAATGACAAGGTAAGCATTCAATGCACGGTTTTGTAGACTGTCGAAATTCAGCCTCTATTATGTCACGTACTATGTTCTTTTAGTGACTGTCGCATTCTCCTGACGTGAAAGGTCCCTAGTCGAAACCGAGCAGAAACATAGTCTGCTTTAAGCCATAGAGTGGAATATAATGACAAGGTAACCAAACCTTTAAGCATTCAATGCACGGTTTCGTAGACAAGGCTTAAGACTAGTCCCAGACTAAGATGATTGTTTGAGATTCCTTAACTGAAAAATCTTGCCCTGAAACACCTTAAAATTTGTTACTGGCAAATTTATGTGAAATTCAGAGTTTCTGAAGTGTAGTGGTTATCACGTTTGCTTTACACGCAAAAGGTCCTCGGTTCGAAACCGAGCAGAAACATAGTCTGCTTTATGCCATAGAGTGGAATATAATGACAAGGTAACCAAACCTTTAAGCATTCAATGCACGGTTTCGTAGACAAGGCTTAAGACTAGTCCCAGACTAAGATGAGTGTTTGAGATTTCTTAACTGAAAAATCTTGCCCTGAAACACCTTAAAATTTGTGACTGGCAAATTTATGCGAAATTCAGAGTTTCTGTAGCGTATTGGTTATCACGTTGGCCTAACACGCGAAGGGTCCTCGGTTCGAGACCGAGCAGAAACAGTTTTCAGGTTTTGGCGTCAACCAGAGCAAATGCCATCGGTGTAAAACGTAGCTGCACTGCGTATCGGCCTGATTGAAAGCTTTTTGGGATTGTCAAATTCAGCCTCTATTATGTCACGTACTATGTTCTTTTAATGACTGTCGCATTCTCCTGACGTGAAAGGTCCCTAGTCGAAACCGAGCAGAATAATCGCCTTCTTTAAGTCATATGGTTAAACGTAATTACAAGCAAAACAAAACTTTAAGCATTCAATGCCCAGTTTTGTAGACAACGCTTAAGACTAGTCCCAGACTAAGATGAACGTTCGAGATGTCTTACCTGAATAAACTTGACCTGGAATACCTTCAAATTTGTGACTGGCAAGTTTCTTGCCAAAGTCAGACAATAGTTGCGTGGTCTGTTTTAAACCAGCGCCAGGTTGACGACGTACGCAGGAATTGTCCACATTTCTGTTTTGTAGTGGTTATCACGTTTGCTTTACACGCAAAAGGTCCTCGGTTCGAAACCGAGCAGAAACATAGTCTGTTTTAAGCCATAGAGTGGAATATAATGACAAGGTAACCAAACCTTTAAGCATTCAATGCACGGTTTCGTAGACAAGGCTTAAGACTAGTCCCAGACTAAGATGAATGTTCGAGATGTCTTACCTGAATAAACTTGACCTGGAATACCTTCAAATTTGTGACTGGCAAGTTTCTTGCCAAAGTCAGACAATGCTTGCGTGGTCTGTTTTAAACCAGCGCCAGATTGACGACGTACGCAGGCATTGTCCACGTTTCTGTAGTGTAGTGGTTATCACGTTTGCTTTACACGCAAAAGGTCCTCGGTTCGAAACCGAGCAGAAACATAGTCTGCTTTAAGCCATAGAGTGGAATATAACGACAAGGTAACCAAACCTTAAGCATTCAATGCACTGTTTTGTAGACAAGGCTTAAGACTAGTCCCATACTGAAATGAATGTTCGAGATGTCTCACCTGAATAAACTTGACCTGGAACACCTTCAAATTTGTGACTGGCAAGTTTCTTGCCAAATTCAGAGTTTCTTTAGTGTAGTGGTTATCACGTTCGCCTCACACGCGAAAGGTCCTCGGTTCGAAACCGAGCAGAAACATAGTCTGTTTTAAGCCATAGAGTGGAATATAATGACAAGGTAACCAAACCTTTAAGCATTCAATGCACGGTTTTTATAGACTGCCGAAATTCAGCCTCTATTATGTTACAAGCTATGTTCTTTTAGTGACTGTCGCATTCTCCTGACGTGAAAGGTCCCTAGTCGAAACCGAGCAGAAACATAGTCTGCTTTAAGCCATAGAGTGGAATATAACGATAAGGTAACCAAACCTTTAAGCATTCAATGCACGGTTTTGTAGACTGTCGAAATTCAGCCTCTATTATGTCACGTACTATGTTCTTTTAGTGACTGTCGCATTCTCCTGACGTGAAAGGTCCCTAGTCGAAACCGAGCAGAAACATAGTCTGCTTTAAGCCATAGAGTGGAATATAATGACAAGGTAACCAAACCTTTAAGCATTCAATGCACGGTTTCGTAGACAAGGCATAAGACTAGTCCCATACTAAGATGAATGTTCGAGATGTCTTACCTGAATAAACTTGACCTGGAATACCTTCAAATTTGTGACTGGCAAGTTTCTTGCCAAAGTCATTCAATACTTGCGTGGTCTGTTTTAAACCAGCGCCAGGTTGACGACGTACGCAGGAATTGTCCACGTTTCTGTAGTGTAGTGGTTATCACGTTTGCTTCACACGCAAAAGGTCCTCGGTTCGAAACCGAGCAGAAACATAGTCTGCTTTAAGCCATAGAGTGGAATATAATGACAAGGTAACCAAACCTTTAAGCATTCAATGCACGGTTTTGTAGACTGTCGAAATTCAGCCTCTATTATGTCACGTACTATGTTCTTTTAGTGACTGTCGCATTCTCCTGACGTGAAAGGTCCCTAGTCGAAACCGAGCAGAAACATAGTCTGCTTTAAGCCATAGAGTGGAATATAATGACAAGGTAACCAAACCTTTAAGCATTCAATGCACGGTTTCGTAGACAAGGCTTAAGACTAGTCCCAGACTAAGATGATTGTTTGAGATTCCTTAACTGAAAAATCTTGCCCTGAAACACCTTAAAATTTGTTACTGGCAAATTTATGCGAAATTCAGAGTTTCTGAAGTGTAGTGGTTATCACGTTTGCTTTACACGCAAAAGGTCCTCGGTTCGAAACCGAGCAGAAACAGAGTCTGCTTTAAGCCATAGAGTGGAATATAATGACAAGGTAACCAAACCTTTAAGCATTCAATGCACGGTTTTGTAGACAAGGCTTAAGACTAGTCCCAAACTAAGATGAGTGTTTGAGATCTCTTAACTGAAAAATCTTGCCCTGAAACACCTTAAAATTTGTGACTGGCAAATTTATGCGAAATTCAGAGTTTCTGTAGCGTATTGGTTATCACGTTCGCCTAACACGCGAAGGGTCCTCGGTTCGAGACCGAACAGAAACAGTTTTCAGGTTTTGGCGTCAACCAGAGCAAATGCCATCGGTGTAAAACGTAGCTGCAATGCGTATCGGCCTGATTGAAAGCTTTTTGGGATTGTCAAATTCAGCCTCTATTATGTCACGTACAATGTTCTTTTAGTGACTGTCGCATTCTCCTGACGTGAAAGGTCCCTAGTCGAAACCGAGCAGAAACATAGTCTGCTTTAAGCCATAGAGTGGAATATAATGACAAGGTAACCAAACCTTAAGCATTCAATGCACTTTTTTGTCGACAAGGCTTAAGACTAGTCTCAAACTGAAATGAATGTTCGAGATGTCTTACCTGAATAAACTTGACCTGGAATACCTTCAAATTTGTGACTGGCAAGTTTCTTGCCAAAGTCAGACAATACTTGCGTGGTCTGTTTTAAACCAGCGCCAGGTTGACGACGTACGCAGGAATTGTCCACGTTTCTGTAGTGTAGTGGTTATCACGTTTGCTTTACACGCAAAAGGTCCTCGGTTCGAAACCGAGCAGAAACATAGTCTGCTTTAAGCCTTAGAGTGGAATATAATGACAAGGTAACCAAACCTTTAAGCATTCAATGCACGGTTTCGTAGACAAGGCTTAAAACTAGTCCCAGACTAAGATGATTGTTTGAGATTCCTTAACTGAAAAATCTTGCCCTGAAACACCTTAAAATTTGTTACTGGCAAATTTATGCGAAATTCAGAGTTTCTGTAGTGTAGTGGTTATCACGTTCGCCTAACACGCGAAAGGTCCTCGGTTCGAAACCGAGCAGAAACAGAGTCTGCTTTAAGCCATAGAGTGGAATATAATGACAAGGTAACCAAACCTTTAAGCATTCAATGCACGGTTTTGTAGACTGTCGAAATTCAGCCTCTATTATGTCACGTACTATGTTCTTTTAGTGACTGTCGCATTCCCCTGACGCATTGCACCTTCAAATTTGTGACTGGCAAGTTTCTTGCCAAAGTCAGACAATGCTTGCGTGGTCTGTTTTAAACCAGCGCCAGTTTGACGACGTACGCAGGAATTGTCCACGTTTCTGTAGTGTAGTGGTTATCACGTTTGCTTTACACGCAAAAGGTCCTCGGTTCGAAACCGAGCAGAAACATAGTCTGCTTTAATCCATAGAGTGGAATATAACGACAAGGTAACCAAACCTTTAAGCATGCAATGCACGGTTTTATAGACTGTCGAAATTCAGTCTCTATTATGTCAAGTACTATGTTCTTTTAGTGACTGTCGCATTCTCCTGACGTGAAAGGTCCCTAGTCGAAACCGAGCAGAAACATAGTCTGCTTTAAGCCATAGAGTGGAATATAATGACAAGGTAACCAAACCTTTAAGCATTCAATGCACGGTTTTGTAGACTGTCGAAATTCAGCCTCTATTATGTCACGTACTATGTTCTTTTAGTGACTGTCGCATTCCCCTGACGCATTGCACCTTCAAATTTGTGACTGGCAAGTTTCTTGCCAAAGTCAGACAATGCTTGGGTGGTCTGTTTTAAACCAGCGCCAGTTTGACGACGTACGCAGGAATTGTCCACGTTTCTGTAGTGTAGTGGTTATCACGTTTGCTTTACACGCAAAAGGTCCTCGGTTCGAAACCGAGCAGAAACATAGTCTGCTTTAATCCATAGAGTGGAATATAACGACAAGGTAACCAAACCTTAAGCATTCAATGCACGGTTTTTATAGACTGCCGATATTCAGCCTCTATTATGTCACGTACTATGTTCTTTTAGTGACTGTCGCATTCTCCTGACGTGAAAGGTCCCTAGTCGAAACCGAGCAGAAACATAGTCTGCTTTAAGCCATAGAGTGGAATATAATGACAAGGTAACCAAACCTTTAAGCATTCAATGCACGGTTTCGTAGACAAGGCATAAGACTAGTCCCATACTAAGATGAATGTTCGAGATGTCTTACCTGAATAAACTTGACCTGGAATACCTTCAAATTTGTGACTGGCAAGTTTCTTGCCAAAGTCAGACAATACTTGCGTGGTCTGTTTTAAACCAGCGCCAGGTTGACGACGTACGCAGGAATTGTCCACGTTTCTGTAGTGTAGTGGTTATCACGTTTGCTTTACACGCAAAAGGTCCTCGGTTCGAAACCGAGCTGCTCGGTTTCCAAACCTTAAGCATTCAATGCACTTTTTTGTCGACAAGGCTTAAGACTAGTCTCAAACTGAAATGAATGTTCGAGATGTCTTACCTGAATAAACTTGACCTGGAATACCTTCAAATTTGTGACTGGCAAGTTTCTTGCCAAAGTCAGACAATACTTGCGTGGTCTGTTTTAAACCAGCGCCAGGTTGACGACGTACGCAGGAATTGTCCACGTTTCTGTAGTGTAGTGGTTATCACGTTTGCTTTACACGCAAAAGGTCCTCGGTTCGAAACCGAGCAGAAACATAGTCTGCTTTAAGCCATAGAGTGGAATATAATGACAAGGTAACCAAACCTTTAAGCATTCAATGCACGGTTTCGTAGACAAGGCTTAAAACTAGTCCCAGACTAAGATGATTGTTTGAGATTCCTTAACTGAAAAATCTTGCCCTGAAACACCTTAAAATTTGTTACTGGCAAATTTATGCGAAATTCAGAGTTTCTGTAGTGTAGTGGTTATCACGTTCGCCTAACACGCGAAAGGTCCTCGGTTCGAAACCGAGCAGAAACAGAGTCTGCTTTAAGCCATAGAGTGGAATATAATGACAAGGTAACCAAACCTTTAAGCATTCAATGCACGGTTTTGTAGACTGTCGAAATTCAGCCTCTATTATGTAACGTACTATGTTCTTTTAGTGACTGTCGCATTCCCCTGACGCATTGCACCTTCAAATTTGTGACTGGCAAGTTTCTTGCCAAAGTCAGACAATGCTTGCGTGGTCTGTTTTAAACCAGCGCCAGTTTGACGACGTACGCAGGAATTTTCCACGTTTCTGTAGTGTAGTGGTTATCACGTTTGCTTTACACGCAAAGGGTCCTCGGTTCGAAACCGAGCAGAAACATAGTCTGCTTTAATCCATAGAGTGGAATATAACGACAAGGTAACCAAACCTTAAGCATTCAATGCACGGTTTTTATAGACTGTCGAAATTCAGCCTCTATTATGTCACGTACTATGTTCTTTTAGTGACTGTCGCATTCTCCTGACGTGAAAGGTCCCTAGTCGAAACCGAGCAGAAACATAGTCTGCTTTAAGCCATAGAGTGGAATATAATGACAAGGTAACCAAACCTTTAAGCATTCAATGCACGGTTTCGTAGACAAGGCATAAGACTAGTCCCATACTAAGATGAATGTTCGAGATGTCTTACCTGAATAAACTTGACCTGGAATACCTTCAAATTTGTGACTGGCATGTTTCTTGCCAAAGTCATTCAATACTTGCGTGGTCTGTTTTAAACCAGCGCCAGGTTGACGACGTACGCAGGAATTGTCCACGTTTCTGTAGTGTAGTGGTTATCACGTTTGCTTCACACGCAAAAGGTCCTCGGTTCGAAACCGAGCAGAAACATAGTCTGCTTTAAGCCATAGAGTGGAATATAATGACAAGGTAACCAAACCTTTAAGCATTCAATGCACGGTTTTGTAGACTGTCGAAATTCAGCCTCTATTATGTCACGTACTATGTTCTTTTAGTGACTGTCGCATTCTCCTGACGTGAAAGGTCCCTAGTCGAAACCGAGCAGAAACATAGTCTGCTTTAAGCCATAGAGTGGAATATAATGACAAGGTAACCAAACCTTTAAGCATTCAATGCACGGTTTCGTAGACAAGGCTTAAGACTAGTCCCAGACTAAGATGATTGTTTGAGATTCCTTAACTGAAAAATCTTGCCCTGAAACACCTTAAAATTTGTTACTGGCAAATTTATGCGAAATTCAGAGTTTCTGAAGTGTAGTGGTTATCACGTTTGCTTTACACGCAAAAGGTCCTCGGTTCGAGACCGAGCAGAAACAGTTTTCAGGTTTTGGCGTCAACCAGAGCAAATGCCATCGGTGTAAAACGTAGCTGCACTGCGTATCGGCCTGATTGAAAGCTTTTTGGGATTGTCAAATTCAGCCTCTATTATGTCACGTACTATGTTCTTTTAATGACTGTCGCATTCTCCTGACGTGAAAGGTCCCTAGTCGAAACCGAGCAGAATAATCGCCTTCTTTAAGTCATATGGTTAAACGTAATTACAAGCTAAACAAAACTTTAAGCATTCAATGCCCAGTTTTGTAGACAAGGCTTAAGACTAGTTCCAGACTAAGATGAATGTTCGAGATGTCTTACCTGAATAAACTTGACCTTGAATACCTTCAAATTTGTGACTGGCAAGTTTCTTGCCAAAGTCAGACAATAGTTGCGTGGTCTGTTTTAAACCATCGCCAGGTTGACGACGTACGCAGGAATTGTCCACGTTTCTGTTTTGTAGTGGTTATCACGTTTGCTTTACACGCAAAAGGTCCTCGGTTCGAAACCGAGCAGAAACATAGTCTGCTTTAAGCCATAGAGTGGAATATAATGACAAGGTAACCAAACCTTTAAGCATTCAATGCACGGTTTCGTAAACAAGGTTTAAGACTAGTCCCAGACTAAGATGAATGTTCGAGATGTCTTACCTGAATAAACTTGACCTGGAATACCTTCAAATTTGTGACTGGCAAGTTTCTTGCCAAAGTCAGACAATGCTTGCGTGGTCTGTTTTAAACCAGCGCCAGATTGACGACGTACGCAGGACTTGTCCACGTTTCTGTAGTGTAGTTGTTATCACGTTTGCTTTACACGCAAAAGGTCCTCGGTTCGAAACCGAGCAGAAACATAGTCTGCTTTAAGCCATAGAGTGGAATATAACGACAAGGTAACCAAACCTTAAGCATTCAATGCACTGTTTTATAGACAAGGCTTAAGACTAGTCCCATACTGAAATGAATGTTCGAGATGTCTCACCTGAATAAACTTGACCTGGAACACCTTCAAATTTGTGACTGGCAAGTTTCTTGCCAAATTCAGAGTTTCTTTAGTGTAGTGGTTATCACGTTCGCCTCACACGCGAAAGGTCCTCGGTTCGAAACCGAGCAGAAACATAGTCTGTTTTAAGCCATAGAGTGGAATATAATGACAAGGTAACCAAACCTTTAAGCATTCAATGCACGGTTTTTATAGACTGCCGAAATTCAGCCTCTATTATGTTACAAGCTATGTTCTTTTAGTGACTGTCGCATTCTCCTGACGTGAAAGGTCCCTAGTCGAAACCGAGCAGAAACATAGTCTGCTTTAAGCCATAGAGTGGAATATAACGATAAGGTAACCAAACCTTTAAGCATTCAATGCACGGTTTTGTAGACTGTCGAAATTCAGCCTCTATTATGTCACGTACTATGTTCTTTTAGTGACTGTCGCATTCTCCTGACGTGAAAGGTCCCTAGTCGAAACCGAGCAGAAACATAGTCTGCTTTAAGCCATAGAGTGGAATATAATGACAAGGTAACCAAACCTTTAAGCATTCAATGCACGGTTTCGTAGACAAGGCATAAGACTAGTCCCATACTAAGATGAATGTTCGAGATGTCTTACCTGAATAAACTTGACCTGGAATACCTTCAAATTTGTGACTGGCAAGTTTCTTGCCAAAGTCATTCAATACTTGCGTGGTCTGTTTTAAACCAGCGCCAGGTTGACGACGTACGCAGGAATTGTCCACGTTTCTGTAGTGTAGTGGTTATCACGTTTGCTTCACACGCAAAAGGTCCTCGGTTCGAAACCGAGCAGAAACATAGTCTGCTTTAAGCCATAGAGTGGAATATAATGACAATGTAACCAAACCTTTAAGCATTCAATGCACGGTTTTGTAGACTGTCGAAATTCAGCCTCTATTATGTCACGTACTATGTTCTTTTAGTGACTGTCGCATTCTCCTGACGTGAAAGGTCCCTAGTCGAAACCGAGCAGAAACATAGTCTGCTTTAAGCCATAGAGTGGAATATAATGACAAGGTAACCAAACCTTTAAGCATTCAATGCACGGTTTCGTAGACAAGGCTTAAGACTAGTCCCAGACTAAGATGATTGTTTGAGATTCCTTAACTGAAAAATCTTGCCCTGAAACACCTTAAAATTTGTTACTGGCAAATTTATGCGAAATTCAGAGTTTCTGAAGTGTAGTGGTTATCACGTTTGCTTTACACGCAAAAGGTCCTCGGTTCGAAACCGAGCAGAAACATAGTCTGCTTTATGCCATAGAGTGGAATATAATGACAAGGTAACCAAACCTTTAAGCATTCAATGCACGGTTTCGTAGACAAGGCTTAAGACTAGTCCCAGACTAAGATGAGTGTTTGAGATTTCTTAACTGAAAAATCTTGCCCTGAAACACCTTAAAATTTGTGACTGGCAAATTTATGCGAAAT
Source organism: Triplophysa dalaica (assembly GCF_015846415.1). NCBI lineage: Eukaryota > Metazoa > Chordata > Actinopteri > Cypriniformes > Nemacheilidae > Triplophysa > Triplophysa dalaica. The sequence goes on along the minus strand of NC_079546.1, from coordinate 14,822,576 downwards.
TCAGAGTTTCTGTAGCGTATTGGTTATCACGTTCGCCTAACACGCGAAGGGTCCTCGGTTCGAGACCGAGCAGAAACAGTTTTCAGGTTTTGGCGTCAACCAGAGCAAATGCCATCGGTGTAAAACGTAGCTGCAATGCGTATCGGCCTGATTGAAAGCTTTTTGGGATTGTCAAATTCAGCCTCTATTATGTCACGTACTATGTTCTTTGAATGACTGTCGCATTCTCCTGACGTGAAAGGTCCCTAGTCGAAACCGAGCAGAAACATAGTCTGCTTTAAGCCATAGAGTGGAATATAATGACAAGGTAACCAAACCTTAAGCATTCAATGCACTTTTTTGTCGACAAGGCTTAAGACTAGTCTCAAACTGAAATGAATGTTCGAGATGTCTTACCTGAATAAACTTGACCTGGAATACCTTCAAATTTGTGACTGGCAAGTTTCTTGCCAAAGTCAGACAATACTTGCGTGGTCTGTTTTAAACCAGCGCCAGGTTGACGACGTACGCAGGAATTGTTCACGTTTCTGTAGTGTAGTGGTTATCACGTTTGCTTTACACGCAAAAGGTCCTCGGTTCGAAACCGAGCAGAAACATAGTTTCTGCTCGGTTTCCAAACCTTAAGCATTCAATGCACTTTTTTGTCGACAAGGCTTAAGACTAGTCTCAAACTGAAATGAATGTTCGAGATGTCTTACCTGAATAAACTTGACCTGGAATACCTTCAAATTTGTGACTGGCAAGTTTCTTGCCAAAGTCAGACAATACTTGCGTGGTCTGTTTTAAAACAGCGCCAGGTTGACGACGTACGCAGGAATTGTCCACGTTTCTGTAGTGTAGTGGTTATCACGTTTGCTTTACACGCAAAAGGTCCTCGGTTCGAAACCGAGCAGAAACATAGTCTGCTTTAAGCCATAGAGTTTAATATAATGACAAGGTAACCAAACCTTTAAGCATTCAATGCACGGTTTCGTAGACAAGGCTTAAAACTAGTCCCAGACTAAGATGATTGTTTGAGATTCCTTAACTGAAAAATCTTGCCCTGAAACACCTTAAAATTTGTTACTGGCAAATTTATGCGAAATTCAGAGTTTCTGTAGTGTAGTGGTTATCACGTTCGCCTAACACGCGAAAGGTCCTCGGTTCGAAACCGAGCAGAAACAGAGTCTGCTTTAAGCCATAGAGTGGAATATAATGACAAGGTAACCAAACCTTTAAGCATTCAATGCACGGTTTTGTAGACTGTCGAAATTCAGCCTCTATTATGTAACGTACTATGTTCTTTTAGTGACTGTCGCATTCCCCTGACGCATTGCACCTTCAAATTTGTGACTGGCAAGTTTCTTGCCAAAGTCAGACAATGCTTGCGTGGTCTGTTTTAAACCAGCGCCAGTTTGACGACGTACGCAGGAATTGTCCACGTTTCTGTAGTGTAGTGGTTATCACGTTTGCTTTACACGCAAAGGGTCCTCGGTTCGAAACCGAGCAGAAACATAGTCTGCTTTAATCCATAGAGTGGAATATAACGACAAGGTAACCAAACCTTAAGCATTCAATGCACGGTTTTTATAGACTGTCGAAATTCAGCCTCTATTATGTCACGTACTATGTTCTTTTAGTGACTGTCGCATTCTCCTGACGTGAAAGGTCCCTAGTCGAAACCGAGCAGAAACATAGTCTGCTTTAAGCCATAGAGTGGAATATAATGACAAGGTAACCAAACCTTTAAGCATTCAATGCACGGTTTCGTAGACAAGGCATAAGACTAGTCCCATACTAAGATGAATGTTCGAGATGTCTTACCTGAATAAACTTGACCTGGAATACCTTCAAATTTGTGACTGGCATGTTTCTTGCCAAAGTCATTCAATACTTGCGTGGTCTGTTTTAAACCAGCGCCAGGTTGACGACGTACGCAGGAATTGTCCACGTTTCTGTAGTGTAGTGGTTATCACGTTTGCTTCACACGCAAAAGGTCCTCGGTTCGAAACCGAGCAGAAACATAGTCTGCTTTAAGCCATAGAGTGGAATATAATGACAAGGTAACCAAACCTTTAAGCATTCAATGCACGGTTTTGTAGACTGTCGAAATTCAGCCTCTATTATGTCACGTACTATGTTCTTTTAGTGACTGTCGCATTCTCCTGACGTGAAAGGTCCCTAGTCGAAACCGAGCAGAAACATAGTCTGCTTTAAGCCATAGAGTGGAATATAATGACAAGGTAACCAAACCTTTAAGCATTCAATGCACGGTTTCGTAGACAAGGCTTAAGACTAGTCCCAGACTAAGATGATTGTTTGAGATTCCTTAACTGAAAAATCTTGCCCTGAAACACCTTAAAATTTGTTACTGGCAAATTTATGCGAAATTCAGAGTTTCTGAAGTGTAGTGGTTATCACGTTTGCTTTACACGCAAAAGGTCCTCGGTTCGAGACCGAGCAGAAACAGTTTTCAGGTTTTGGCGTCAACCAGAGCAAATGCCATCGGTGTAAAACGTAGCTGCACTGCGTATCGGCCTGATTGAAAGCTTTTTGGGATTGTCAAATTCAGCCTCTATTATGTCACGTACTATGTTCTTTTAATGACTGTCGCATTCTCCTGACGTGAAAGGTCCCTAGTCGAAACCGAGCAGAATAATCGCCTTCTTTAAGTCATATGGTTAAACGTAATTACAAGCTAAACAAAACTTTAAGCATTCAATGCCCAGTTTTGTAGACAAGGCTTAAGACTAGTTCCAGACTAAGATGAATGTTCGAGATGTCTTACCTGAATAAACTTGACCTTGAATACCTTCAAATTTGTGACTGGCAAGTTTCTTGCCAAAGTCAGACAATAGTTGCGTGGTCTGTTTTAAACCAGCGCCAGGTTGACGACGTACGCAGGAATTGTCCACGTTTCTGTTTTGTAGTGGTTATCACGTTTGCTTTACACGCAAAAGGTCCTCGGTTCGAAACCGAGCAGAAACATAGTCTGCTTTAAGCCATAGAGTGGAATATAATGACAAGGTAACCAAACCTTTAAGCATTCAATGCACGGTTTCGTAAACAAGGTTTAAGACTAGTCCCAGACTAAGATGAATGTTCGAGATGTCTTACCTGAATAAACTTGACCTGGAATACCTTCAAATTTGTGACTGGCAAGTTTCTTGCCAAAGTCAGACAATGCTTGCGTGGTCTGTTTTAAACCAGCGCCAGATTGACGACGTACGCAGGACTTGTCCACGTTTCTGTAGTGTAGTGGTTATCACGTTTGCTTTACACGCAAAAGGTCCTCGGTTCGAAACCGAGCAGAAACATAGTCTGCTTTAAGCCATAGAGTGGAATATAACGACAAGGTAACCAAACCTTAAGCATTCAATGCACTGTTTTGTAGACAAGGCTTAAGACTAGTCCCATACTGAAATGAATGTTCGAGATGTCTCACCTGAATAAACTTGACCTGGAACACCTTCAAATTTGTGACTGGCAAGTTTCTTGCCAAATTCAGAGTTTCTTTAGTGTAGTGGTTATCACGTTCGCCTCACACGCGAAAGGTCCTCGGTTCGAAACCAAGCAGAAACATAGTCTGTTTTAAGCCATAGAGTGGAATATAATGACAAGGTAACCAAACCTTTAAGCATTCAATGCACGGTTTTTATAGACTGCCGAAATTCAGCCTCTATTATGTTACAAGCTATGTTCTTTTAGTGACTGTCGCATTCTCCTGACGTGAAAGGTCCCTAGTCGAAACCGAGCAGAAACATAGTCTGCTTTAAGCCATAGAGTGGAATATAACGATAAGGTAACCAAACCTTTAAGCATTCAATGCACGGTTTTGTAGACTGTCGAAATTCAGCCTCTATTATGTCACGTACTATGTTCTTTTAGTGACTGTCGCATTCTCCTGACGTGAAAGGTCCCTAGTCGAAACCGAGCAGAAACATAGTCTGCTTTAAGCCATAGAGTGGAATATAATGACAAGGTAACCAAACCTTTAAGCATTCAATGCACGGTTTCGTAGACAAGGCATAAGACTAGTCCCATACTAAGATGAATGTTCGAGATGTCTTACCTGAATAAACTTGACCTGGAATACCTTCAAATTTGTGACTGGCAAGTTTCTTGCCAAAGTCATTCAATACTTGCGTGGTCTGTTTTAAACCAGCGCCAGGTTGACGACGTACGCAGGAATTGTCCACGTTTCTGTAGTGTAGTGGTTATCACGTTTGCTTCACACGCAAAAGGTCCTCGGTTCGAAACCGAGCAGAAACATAGTCTGCTTTAAGCCATAGAGTGGAATATAATGACAAGGTAACCAAACCTTTAAGCATTCAATGCACGGTTTTGTAGACTGTCGAAATTCAGCCTCTATTATGTCACGTACTATGTTCTTTTAGTGACTGTCGCATTCTCCTGACGTGAAAGGTCCCTAGTCGAAACCGAGCAGAAACATAGTCTGCTTTAAGCCATAGAGTGGAATATAATGACAAGGTAACCAAACCTTTAAGCATTCAATGCACGGTTTCGTAGACAAGGCTTAAGACTAGTCCCAGACTAAGATGATTGTTTGAGATTCCTTAACTGAAAAATCTTGCCCTGAAACACCTTAAAATTTGTTACTGGCAAATTTATGCGAAATTCAGAGTTTCTGAAGTGTAGTGGTTATCACGTTTGCTTTACACGCAAAAGGTCCTCGGTTCGAAACCGAGCAGAAACATAGTCTGCTTTATGCCATAGAGTGGAATATAATGACAAGGTAACCAAACCTTTAAGCATTCAATGCACGGTTTCGTAGACAAGGCTTAAGACTAGTCCCAGACTAAGATGAGTGTTTGAGATTTCTTAACTGAAAAATCTTGCCCTGAAACACCTTAAAATTTGTGACTGGCAAATTTATGCGAAATTCAGAGTTTCTGTAGCGTATTGGTTATCACGTTCGCCTAACACGCGAAGGGTCCCAGAAACAGTTTTCAGGTTTTGGCGTCAACCAGAGCAGATGCCATCGGTGTAAAACGTAGCTGCACTGCGTATCGGCCTGATTGAAAGCTTTTTGGGATTGTCAAATTCAGCCTCTATTATGTCACGTACTATGTTCTTTTAGTGACTGTCGCATTCCCCTGACGCATTGCACCTTCAAATTTGTGACTGGCAAGTTTCTTGCCAAAGTCAGACAATGCTTGCGTGGTCTGTTTTAAACCAGCGCCAGTTTGACGACGTACGCAGGAATTGTCCACGTTTCTGTAGTGTAGTGGTTATCACGTTTGCTTTACACGCAAAAGGTCCTCGGTTCGAAACCGAGCAGAAACATAGTCTGCTTTAATCCATAGAGTGGAATATAACGACAAGGTAACCAAACCTTAAGAATTCAATGCATGGTTTTTATAGACTGTCGAAATTCAGCCTCTATTATGTCACGTACTATGTTCTTTTAGTGACTGTCGCATTCTCCTGACGTGAAAGGTCCCTAGTCGAAACCGAGCAGAAACATAGTCTGCTTTAAGCCATAGAGTGGAATATAATGACAAGGTAACCAAACCTTTAAGCATTCAATGCACGGTTTCGTAGACAAGGCATAAGACTAGTCCCATACTAAGATGAATGTTCGAGATGTCTTACCTGAATAAACTTGACCTGGAATACCTTCAAATTTTTGACTGGCATGTTTCTTGCCAAAGTCATTCAATACTTGCGTGGTCTGTTTTAAACCAGCGCCAGGTTGACGACGTACGCAGGAATTGTCCACGTTTCTGTAGTGTAGTGGTTATCACGTTTGCTTCACACGCAAAAGGTCCTCAGTTCGAAACCGAGCAGAAACATAGTCTGCTTTAAGCCATAGAGTGGAATATAATGACAAGGTAACCAAACCTTTAAGCATTCAATGCACGGTTTTGTAGACTGTCGAAATTCAGCCTCTATTATGTCACGTACTATGTTCTTTTAGTGACTGTCGCATTCTCCTGACGTGAAAGGTCCCTAGTCGAAACCGAGCAGAAACATAGTCTGCTTTAAGCCATAGAGTGGAATATAATGACAAGGTAACCAAACCTTTAAGCATTCAATGCACGGTTTCGTAGACAAGGCTTAAGACTAGTCCCAGACTAAGATGATTGTTTGAGATTCCTTAACTGAAAAATCTTGCCCTGAAACACCTTAAAATTTGTTACTGGCAAATTTATGCGAAATTCAGAGTTTCTGAAGTGTAGTGGTTATCACGTTTGCTTTACACGCAAAAGGTCCTCGGTTCGAGACCGAGCAGAAACAGTTTTCAGGTTTTGGCGTCAACCAGAGCAAATGCCATCGGTGTAAAACGTAGCTGCACTGCGTATCGGCCTGATTGAAAGCTTTTTGGGATTGTCAAATTCAGCCTCTATTATGTCACGTACTATGTTCTTTTAATGACTGTCGCATTCTCCTGACGTGAAAGGTCCCTAGTCGAAACCGAGCAGAATAATCGCCTTCTTTAAGTCATATGGTTAAACGTAATTACAAGCTAAACAAAACTTTAAGCATTCAATGCCCAGTTTTGTAGACAAGGCTTAAGACTAGTTCCAGACTAAGATGAATGTTCGAGATGTCTTACCTGAATAAACTTGACCTTGAATACCTTCAAATTTGTGACTGGCAAGTTTCTTGCCAAAGTCAGACAATAGTTGCGTGGTCTGTTTTAAACCAGCGCCAGGTTGACGACGTACGCAGGAATTGTCCACGTTTCTGTTTTGTAGTGGTTATCACGTTTGCTTTACACGCAAAAGGTCCTCGGTTCGAAACCGAGCAGAAACATAGTCTGCTTTAAGCCATAGAGTGGAATATAATGACAAGGTAACCAAACCTTTAAGCATTCAATGCACGGTTTCGTAAACAAGGTTTAAGACTAGTCCCAGACTAAGATGAATGTTCGAGATGTCTTACCTGAATAAACTTGACCTGGAATACCTTCAAATTTGTGACTGGCAAGTTTCTTGCCAAAGTCAGACAATGCTTGCGTGGTCTGTTTTAAACCAGCGCCAGATTGACGACGTACGCAGGACTTGTCCACATTTCTGTAGTGTAGTGGTTATCACGTTTGCTTTACACGCAAAAGGTCCTCGGTTCGAAACCGAGCAGAAACATAGTCTGCTTTAAGCCATAGAGTGGAATATAACGACAAGGTAACCAAACCTTAAGCATTCAATGCACTGTTTTGTAGACAAGGCTTAAGACTAGTCCCATACTGAAATGAATGTTCGAGATGTCTCACCTGAATAAACTTGACCTGGAACACCTTCAAATTTGTGACTGGCAAGTTTCTTGCCAAATTCAGAGTTTCTTTAGTGTAGTGGTTATCACGTTCGCCTCACACGCGAAAGGTCCTCGGTTCGAAACCAAGCAGAAACATAGTCTGTTTTAAGCCATAGAGTGGAATATAATGACAAGGTAACCAAACCTTTAAGCATTCAATGCACGGTTTTTATAGACTGCCGAAATTCAGCCTCTATTATGTTACAAGCTATGTTCTTTTAGTGACTGTCGCATTCTCCTGACGTGAAAGGTCCCTAGTCGAAACCGAGCAGAAACATAGTCTGCTTTAAGCCATAGAGTGGAATATAACGATAAGGTAACCAAACCTTTAAGCATTCAATGCACGGTTTTGTAGACTGTCGAAATTCAGCCTCTATTATGTCACGTACTATGTTCTTTTAGTGACTGTCGCATTCTCCTGACGTGAAAGGTCCCTAGTCGAAACCGAGCAGAAACATAGTCTGCTTTAAGCCATAGAGTGGAATATAATGACAAGGTAACCAAACCTTTAAGCATTCAATGCACGGTTTCGTAGACAAGGCATAAGACTAGTCCCATACTAAGATGAATGTTCGAGATGTCTTACCTGAATAAACTTGACCTGGAATACCTTCAAATTTGTGACTGGCAAGTTTCTTGCCAAAGTCATTCAATACTTGCGTGGTCTGTTTTAAACCAGCGCCAGGTTGACGACGTACGCAGGAATTGTCCACGTTTCTGTAGTGTAGTGGTTATCACGTTTGCTTCACACGCAAAAGGTCCTCGGTTCGAAACCGAGCAGAAACATAGTCTGCTTTAAGCCATAGAGTGGAATATAATGACAAGGTAACCAAACCTTTAAGCATTCAATGCACGGTTTTGTAGACTGTCGAAATTCAGCCTCTATTATGTCACGTACTATGTTCTTTTAGTGACTGTCGCATTCTCCTGACGTGAAAGGTCCCTAGTCGAAACCGAGCAGAAACATAGTCTGCTTTAAGCCATAGAGTGGAATATAATGACAAGGTAACCAAACCTTTAAGCATTCAATGCACGGTTTCGTAGACAAGGCTTAAGACTAGTCCCAGACTAAGATGATTGTTTGAGATTCCTTAACTGAAAAATCTTGCCCTGAAACACCTTAAAATTTGTTACTGGCAAATTTATGCGAAATTCAGAGTTTCTGAAGTGTAGTGGTTATCACGTTTGCTTTACACGCAAAAGGTCCTCGGTTCGAAACCGAGCAGAAACATAGTCTGCTTTATGCCATAGAGTGGAATATAATGACAAGGTAACCAAACCTTTAAGCATTCAATGCACGGTTTCGTAGACAAGGCTTAAGACTAGTCCCAGACTAAGATGAGTGTTTGAGATTTCTTAACTGAAAAATCTTGCCCTGAAACACCTTAAAATTTGTGACTGGCAAATTTATGCGAAATTCAGAGTTTCTGTAGCGTATTGGTTATCACGTTCGCCTAACACGCGAAGGGTCCCAGAAACAGTTTTCAGGTTTTGGCGTCAACCAGAGCAGATGCCATCGGTGTAAAACGTAGCTGCACTGCGTATCGGCCTGATTGAAAGCTTTTTGGGATTGTCAAATTCAGCCTCTATTATGTCACGTACTATGTTCTTTTAGTGACTGTCGCATTCCCCTGACGCATTGCACCTTCAAATTTGTGACTGGCAAGTTTCTTGCCAAAGTCAGACAATGCTTGCGTGGTCTGTTTTAAACCAGCGCCAGTTTGACGACGTACGCAGGAATTGTCCACGTTTCTGTAGTGTAGTGGTTATCACGTTTGCTTTACACGCAAAAGGTCCTCGGTTCGAAACCGAGCAGAAACATAGTCTGCTTTAATCCATAGAGTGGAATATAACGACAAGGTAACCAAACCTTAAGAATTCAATGCATGGTTTTTATAGACTGTCGAAATTCAGCCTCTATTATGTCACGTACTATGTTCTTTTAGTGACTGTCGCATTCTCCTGACGTGAAAGGTCCCTAGTCGAAACCGAGCAGAAACATAGTCTGCTTTAAGCCATAGAGTGGAATATAATGACAAGGTAACCAAACCTTTAAGCATTCAATGCACGGTTTCGTAGACAAGGCATAAGACTAGTCCCATACTAAGATGAATGTTCGAGATGTCTTACCTGAATAAACTTGACCTGGAATACCTTCAAATTTTTGACTGGCATGTTTCTTGCCAAAGTCATTCAATACTTGCGTGGTCTGTTTTAAACCAGCGCCAGGTTGACGACGTACGCAGGAATTGTCCACGTTTCTGTAGTGTAGTGGTTATCACGTTTGCTTCACACGCAAAAGGTCCTCAGTTCGAAACCGAGCAGAAACATAGTCTGCTTTAAGCCATAGAGTGGAATATAATGACAAGGTAACCAAACCTTTAAGCATTCAATGCACGGTTTTGTAGACTGTCGAAATTCAGCCTCTATTATGTCACGTACTATGTTCTTTTAGTGACTGTCGCATTCTCCTGACGTGAAAGGTCCCTAGTCGAAACCGAGCAGAAACATAGTCTGCTTTAAGCCATAGAGTGGAATATAATGACAAGGTAACCAAACCTTTAAGCATTCAATGCACGGTTTCGTAGACAAGGCTTAAGACTAGTCCCAGACTAAGATGATTGTTTGAGATTCCTTAACTGAAAAATCTTGCCCTGAAACACCTTAAAATTTGTTACTGGCAAATTTATGCGAAATTCAGAGTTTCTGAAGTGTAGTGGTTATCACGTTTGCTTTACACGCAAAAGGTCCTCGGTTCGAGACCGAGCAGAAACAGTTTTCAGGTTTTGGCGTCAACCAGAGCAAATGCCATCGGTGTAAAACGTAGCTGCACTGCGTATCGGCCTGATTGAAAGCTTTTTGGGATTGTCAAATTCAGCCTCTATTATGTCACGTACTATGTTCTTTTAATGACTGTCGCATTCTCCTGACGTGAAAGGTCCCTAGTCGAAACCGAGCAGAATAATCGCCTTCTTTAAGTCATATGGTTAAACGTAATTACAAGCTAAACAAAACTTTAAGCATTCAATGCCCAGTTTTGTAGACAAGGCTTAAGACTAGTTCCAGACTAAGATGAATGTTCGAGATGTCTTACCTGAATAAACTTGACCTTGAATACCTTCAAATTTGTGACTGGCAAGTTTCTTGCCAAAGTCAGACAATAGTTGCGTGGTCTGTTTTAAACCAGCGCCAGGTTGACGACGTACGCAGGAATTGTCCACGTTTCTGTTTTGTAGTGGTTATCACGTTTGCTTTACACGCAAAAGGTCCTCGGTTCGAAACCGAGCAGAAACATAGTCTGCTTTAAGCCATAGAGTGGAATATAATGACAAGGTAACCAAACCTTTAAGCATTCAATGCACGGTTTCGTAAACAAGGTTTAAGACTAGTCCCAGACTAAGATGAATGTTCGAGATGTCTTACCTGAATAAACTTGACCTGGAATACCTTCAAATTTGTGACTGGCAAGTTTCTTGCCAAAGTCAGACAATGCTTGCGTGGTCTGTTTTAAACCAGCGCCAGATTGACGACGTACGCAGGACTTGTCCACGTTTCTGTAGTGTAGTGGTTATCACGTTTGCTTTACACGCAAAAGGTCCTCGGTTCGAAACCGAGCAGAAACATAGTCTGCTTTAAGCCATAGAGTGGAATATAACGACAAGGTAACCAAACCTTAAGCATTCAATGCACTGTTTTGTAGACAAGGCTTAAGACTAGTCCCATACTGAAATGAATGTTCGAGATGTCTCACCTGAATAAACTTGACCTGGAACACCTTCAAATTTGTGACTGGCAAGTTTCTTGCCAAATTCAGAGTTTCTTTAGTGTAGTGGTTATCACGTTCGCCTCACACGCGAAAGGTCCTCGGTTCGAAACCGAGCAGAAACATAGTCTGTTTTAAGCCATAGAGTGGAATATAATGACAAGGTAACCAAACCTTTAAGCATTCAATGCACGGTTTTTATAGACTGCCGAAATTCAGCCTCTATTATGTTACAAGCTATGTTCTTTTAGTGACTGTCGCATTCTCCTGACGTGAAAGGTCCCTAGTCGAAACCGAGCAGAAACATAGTCTGCTTTAAGCCATAGAGTGGAATATAACGATAAGGTAACCAAACCTTTAAGCATTCAATGCACGGTTTTGTAGACTGTCGAAATTCAGCCTCTATTATGTCACGTACTATGTTCTTTTAGTGACTGTCGCATTCTCCTGACGTGAAAGGTCCCTAGTCGAAACCGAGCAGAAACATAGTCTGCTTTAAGCCATAGAGTGGAATATAATGACAAGGTAACCAAACCTTTAAGCATTCAATGCACGGTTTCGTAGACAAGGCATAAGACTAGTCCCATACTAAGATGAATGTTCGAGATGTCTTACCTGAATAAACTTGACCTGGAATACCTTCAAATTTGTGACTGGCAAGTTTCTTGCCAAAGTCATTCAATACTTGCGTGGTCTGTTTTAAACCAGCGCCAGGTTGACGACGTACGCAGGAATTGTCCACGTTTCTGTAGTGTAGTGGTTATCACGTTTGCTTCACACGCAAAAGGTCCTCGGTTCGAAACCGAGCAGAAACATAGTCTGCTTTAAGCCATAGAGTGGAATATAATGACAAGGTAACCAAACCTTTAAGCATTCAATGCACGGTTTTGTAGACTGTCGAAATTCAGCCTCTATTATGTCACGTACTATGTTCTTTTAGTGACTGTCGCATTCTCCTGACGTGAAAGGTCCCTAGTCGAAACCGAGCAGAAACATAGTCTGCTTTAAGCCATAGAGTGGAATATAATGACAAGGTAACCAAACCTTTAAGCATTCAATGCACGGTTTCGTAGACAAGGCTTAAGACTAGTCCCAGACTAAGATGATTGTTTGAGATTCCTTAACTGAAAAATCTTGCCCTGAAACACCTTAAAATTTGTTACTGGCAAATTTATGCGAAATTCAGAGTTTCTGAAGTGTAGTGGTTATCACGTTTGCTTTACACGCAAAGGGTCCTCGGTTCGAAACCGAGCAGAAACATAGTCTGCTTTAATCCATAGAGTGGAATATAACGACAAGGTAACCAAACCTTAAGCATTCAATGCACGGTTTTTATAGACTGTCGAAATTCAGCCTCTATTATGTCACGTACTATGTTCTTTTAGTGACTGTCGCATTCTCCTGACGTGAAAGGTCCCTAGTCGAAACCGAGCAGAAACATAGTCTGCTTTAAGCCATAGAGTGGAATATAATGACAAGGTAACCAAACCTTTAAGCATTCAATGCACGGTTTCGTAGACAAGGCATAAGACTAGTCCCATACTAAGATGAATGTTCGAGATGTCTTACCTGAATAAACTTGACCTGGAATACCTTCAAATTTGTGACTGGCATGTTTCTTGCCAAAGTCATTCAATACTTGCGTGGTCTGTTTTAAACCAGCGCCAGGTTGACGACGTACGCAGGAATTGTCCACGTTTCTGTAGTGTAGTGGTTATCACGTTTGCTTCACACGCAAAAGGTCCTCGGTTCGAAACCGAGCAGAAACATAGTCTGCTTTAAGCCATAGAGTGGAATATAATGACAAGGTAACCAAACCTTTAAGCATTCAATGCACGGTTTTGTAGACTGTCGAAATTCAGCCTCTATTATGTCACGTACTATGTTCTTTTAGTGACTGTCGCATTCTCCTGACGTGAAAGGTCCCTAGTCGAAACCGAGCAGAAACATAGTCTGCTTTAAGCCATAGAGTGGAATATAATGACAAGGTAACCAAACCTTTAAGCATTCAATGCACGGTTTCGTAGACAAGGCTTAAGACTAGTCCCAGACTAAGATGATTGTTTGAGATTCCTTAACTGAAAAATCTTGCCCTGAAACACCTTAAAATTTGTTACTGGCAAATTTATGCGAAATTCAGAGTTTCTGAAGTGTAGTGGTTATCACGTTTGCTTTACACGCAAAAGGTCCTCGGTTCGAGACCGAGCAGAAACAGTTTTCAGGTTTTGGCGTCAACCAGAGCAAATGCCATCGGTGTAAAACGTAGCTGCACTGCGTATCGGCCTGATTGAAAGCTTTTTGGGATTGTCAAATTCAGCCTCTATTATGTCACGTACTATGTTCTTTTAATGACTGTCGCATTCTCCTGACGTGAAAGGTCCCTAGTCGAAACCGAGCAGAATAATCGCCTTCTTTAAGTCATATGGTTAAACGTAATTACAAGCTAAACAAAACTTTAAGCATTCAATGCCCAGTTTTGTAGACAAGGCTTAAGACTAGTTCCAGACTAAGATGAATGTTCGAGATGTCTTACCTGAATAAACTTGACCTTGAATACCTTCAAATTTGTGACTGGCAAGTTTCTTGCCAAAGTCAGACAATAGTTGCGTGGTCTGTTTTAAACCAGCGCCAAGTTGACGACGTACGCAGGAATTGTCCACGTTTCTGTTTTGTAGTGGTTATCACGTTTGCTTTACACGCAAAAGGTCCTCGGTTCGAAACCGAGCAGAAACATAGTCTGCTTTAAGCCATAGAGTGGAATATAACGACAAGGTAACCAAACCTTAAGCATTCAATGCACTGTTTTGTAGACAAGGCTTAAGACTAGTCCCATACTGAAATGAATGTTCGAGATGTCTCACCTGAATAAACTTGACCTGGAACACCTTCAAATTTGTGACTGGCAAGTTTCTTGCCAAATTCAGAGTTTCTTTAGTGTAGTGGTTATCACGTTCGCCTCACACGCGAAAGGTCCTCGGTTCGAAACCAAGCAGAAACATAGTCTGTTTTAAGCCATAGAGTGGAATATAATGACAAGGTAACCAAACCTTTAAGCATTCAATGCACGGTTTTTATAGACTGCCGAAATTCAGCCTCTATTATGTTACAAGCTATGTTCTTTTAGTGACTGTCGCATTCTCCTGATGTGAAAGGTCCCTAGTCGAAACCGAGCAGAAACATAGTCTGCTTTAAGCCATAGAGTGGAATATAACGATAAGGTAACCAAACCTTTAAGCATTCAATGCACGGTTTTGTAGACTGTCGAAATTCAGCCTCTATTATGTCACGTACTATGTTCTTTTAGTGACTGTCGCATTCTCCTGACGTGAAAGGTCCCTAGTCGAAACCGAGCAGAAACATAGTCTGCTTTAAGCCATAGAGTGGAATATAATGACAAGGTAACCAAACCTTTAAGCATTCAATGCACGGTTTCGTAGACAAGGCATAAGACTAGTCCCATACTAAGATGAATGTTCGAGATGTCTTACCTGAATAAACTTGACCTGGAATACCTTCAAATTTGTGACTGGCAAGTTTCTTGCCAAAGTCATTCAATACTTGCGTGGTCTGTTTTAAACCAGCGCCAGGTTGACGACGTACGCAGGAATTGTCCACGTTTCTGTAGTGTAGTGGTTATCACGTTTGCTTCACACGCAAAAGGTCCTCGGTTCGAAACCGAGCAGAAACATAGTCTGCTTTAAGCCATAGAGTGGAATATAATGACAAGGTAACCAAACCTTTAAGCATTCAATGCACGGTTTTGTAGACTGTCGAAATTCAGCCTCTATTATGTCACGTACTATGTTCTTTTAGTGACTGTCGCATTCTCCTGACGTGAAAGGTCCCTAGTCGAAACCGAGCAGAAACATAGTCTGCTTTAAGCCATAGAGTGGAATATAATGACAAGGTAACCAAACCTTTAAGCATTCAATGCACGGTTTCGTAGACAAGGCTTAAGACTAGTCCCAGACTAAGATGATTGTTTGAGATTCCTTAACTGAAAAATCTTGCCCTGAAACACCTTAAAATTTGTTACTGGCAAATTTATGCGAAATTCAGAGTTTCTGAAGTGTAGTGGTTATCACGTTTGCTTTACACGCAAAAGGTCCTCGGTTCGAAACCGAGCAGAAACATAGTCTGCTTTATGCCATAGAGTGGAATATAATGACAAGGTAACCAAACCTTTAAGCATTCAATGCACGGTTTCGTAGACAAGGCTTAAGACTAGTCCCAGACTAAGATGAGTGTTTGAGATTTCTTAACTGAAAAATCTTGCCCTGAAACACCTTAAAATTTGTGACTGGCAAATTTATGCGAAATTCAGAGTTTCTGTAGCGTATTGGTTATCACGTTCGCCTAACACGCGAAGGGTCCTCGGTTCGAGACCGAGCAGAAACAGTTTTCAGGTTTTGGCGTCAACCAGAGCAGATGCCATCGGTGTAAAACGTAGCTGCACTGCGTATCGGCCTGATTGAAAGCTTTTTGGGATTGTCAAATTCAGCCTCTATTATGTCACGTACTATGTTCTTTTAGTGACTGTCGCATTCCCCTGACGCATTGCACCTTCAAATTTGTGACTGGCAAGTTTCTTGCCAAAGTCAGACAATGCTTGCGTGGTCTGTTTTAAACCAGCGCCAGTTTGACGACGTACGCAGGAATTGTCCACGTTTCTGTAGTGTAGTGGTTATCACGTTTGCTTTACACGCAAAAGGTCCTCGGTTCGAAACCGAGCAGAAACATAGTCTGCTTTAATCCATAGAGTGGAATATAACGACAAGGTAACCAAACCTTAAGAATTCAATGCACGGTTTTTATAGACTGTCGAAATTCAGCCTCTATTATGTCACGTACTATGTTCTTTTAGTGACTGTCGCATTCTCCTGACGTGAAAGGTCCCTAGTCGAAACCGAGCAGAAACATAGTCTGCTTTAAGCCATAGAGTGGAATATAATGACAAGGTAACCAAACCTTTAAGCATTCAATGCACGGTTTCGTAGACAAGGCATAAGACTAGTCCCATACTAAGATGAATGTTCGAGATGTCTTACCTGAATAAACTTGACCTGGAATACCTTCAAATTTTTGACTGGCATGTTTCTTGCCAAAGTCATTCAATACTTGCGTGGTCTGTTTTAAACCAGCGCCAGGTTGACGACGTACGCAGGAATTGT
The DNA here is from genome assembly GCF_015846415.1 of Triplophysa dalaica. NCBI lineage: Eukaryota > Metazoa > Chordata > Actinopteri > Cypriniformes > Nemacheilidae > Triplophysa > Triplophysa dalaica. The sequence continues at coordinate 14,806,385 of NC_079546.1, read as the reverse complement.
CCACGTTTCTGTAGTGTAGTGGTTATCACGTTTGCTTCACACGCAAAAGGTCCTCGGTTCGAAACCGAGCAGAAACATAGTCTGCTTTAAGCCATAGAGTGGAATATAATGACAAGGTAACCAAACCTTTAAGCATTCAATGCACGGTTTTGTAGACTGTCGAAATTCAGCCTCTATTATGTCACGTACTATGTTCTTTTAGTGACTGTCGCATTCTCCTGACGTGAAAGGTCCCTAGTCGAAACCGAGCAGAAACATAGTCTGCTTTAAGCCATAGAGTGGAATATAATGACAAGGTAACCAAACCTTTAAGCATTCAATGCACGGTTTCGTAGACAAGGCTTAAGACTAGTCCCAGACTAAGATGATTGTTTGAGATTCCTTAACTGAAAAATCTTGCCCTGAAACACCTTAAAATTTGTTACTGGCAAATTTATGCGAAATTCAGAGTTTCTGAAGTGTAGTGGTTATCACGTTTGCTTTACACGCAAAAGGTCCTCGGTTCGAGACCGAGCAGAAACAGTTTTCAGGTTTTGGCGTCAACCAGAGCAAATGCCATCGGTGTAAAACGTAGCTGCACTGCGTATCGGCCTGATTGAAAGCTTTTTGGGATTGTCAAATTCAGCCTCTATTATGTCACGTACTATGTTCTTTTAATGACTGTCGCATTCTCCTGACGTGAAAGGTCCCTAGTCGAAACCGAGCAGAATAATCGCCTTCTTTAAGTCATATGGTTAAACGTAATTACAAGCTAAACAAAACTTTAAGCATTCAATGCCCAGTTTTGTAGACAAGGCTTAAGACTAGTTCCAGACTAAGATGAATGTTCGAGATGTCTTACCTGAATAAACTTGACCTTGAATACCTTCAAATTTGTGACTGGCAAGTTTCTTGCCAAAGTCAGACAATAGTTGCGTGGTCTGTTTTAAACCAGCGCCAGGTTGACGACGTACGCAGGAATTGTCCACGTTTCTGTTTTGTAGTGGTTATCACGTTTGCTTTACACGCAAAAGGTCCTCGGTTCGAAACCGAGCAGAAACATAGTCTGCTTTAAGCCATAGAGTGGAATATAATGACAAGGTAACCAAACCTTTAAGCATTCAATGCACGGTTTCGTAAACAAGGTTTAAGACTAGTCCCAGACTAAGATGAATGTTCGAGATGTCTTACCTGAATAAACTTGACCTGGAATACCTTCAAATTTGTGACTGGCAAGTTTCTTGCCAAAGTCAGACAATGCTTGCGTGGTCTGTTTTAAACCAGCGCCAGATTGACGACGTACGCAGGACTTGTCCACGTTTCTGTAGTGTAGTGGTTATCACGTTTGCTTTACACGCAAAAGGTCCTCGGTTCGAAACCGAGCAGAAACATAGTCTGCTTTAAGCCATAGAGTGGAATATAACGACAAGGTAACCAAACCTTAAGCATTCAATGCACTGTTTTGTAGACAAGGCTTAAGACTAGTCCCATACTGAAATGAATGTTCGAGATGTCTCACCTGAATAAACTTGACCTGGAACACCTTCAAATTTGTGACTGGCAAGTTTCTTGCCAAATTCAGAGTTTCTTTAGTGTAGTGGTTATCACGTTCGCCTCACACGCGAAAGGTCCTCGGTTCGAAACCGAGCAGAAACATAGTCTGTTTTAAGCCATAGAGTGGAATATAATGACAAGGTAACCAAACCTTTAAGCATTCAATGCACGGTTTTTATAGACTGCCGAAATTCAGCCTCTATTATGTTACAAGCTATGTTCTTTTAGTGACTGTCGCATTCTCCTGACGTGAAAGGTCCCTAGTCGAAACCGAGCAGAAACATAGTCTGCTTTAAGCCATAGAGTGGAATATAACGATAAGGTAACCAAACCTTTAAGCATTCAATGCACGGTTTTGTAGACTGTCGAAATTCAGCCTCTATTATGTCACGTACTATGTTCTTTTAGTGACTGTCGCATTCTCCTGACGTGAAAGGTCCCTAGTCGAAACCGAGCAGAAACATAGTCTGCTTTAAGCCATAGAGTGGAATATAATGACAAGGTAACCAAACCTTTAAGCATTCAATGCACGGTTTCGTAGACAAGGCATAAGACTAGTCCCATACTAAGATGAATGTTCGAGATGTCTTACCTGAATAAACTTGACCTGGAATACCTTCAAATTTGTGACTGGCAAGTTTCTTGCCAAAGTCATTCAATACTTGCGTGGTCTGTTTTAAACCAGCGGCAGGTTGACGACGTACGCAGGAATTGTCCACGTTTCTGTAGTGTAGTGGTTATCACGTTTGCTTCACACGCAAAAGGTCCTCGGTTCGAAACCGAGCAGAAACATAGTCTGCTTTAAGCCATAGAGTGGAATATAATGACAAGGTAACCAAACCTTTAAGCATTCAATGCACGGTTTTGTAGACTGTCGAAATTCAGCCTCTATTATGTCACGTACTATGTTCTTTTAGTGACTGTCGCATTCTCCTGACGTGAAAGGTCCCTAGTCGAAACCGAGCAGAAACATAGTCTGCTTTAAGCCATAGAGTGGAATATAATGACAAGGTAACCAAACCTTTAAGCATTCAATGCACGGTTTCGTAGACAAGGCTTAAGACTAGTCCCAGACTAAGATGATTGTTTGAGATTCCTTAACTGAAAAATCTTGCCCTGAAACACCTTAAAATTTGTTACTGGCAAATTTATGCGAAATTCAGAGTTTCTGAAGTGTAGTGGTTATCACGTTTGCTTTACACGCAAAAGGTCCTCGGTTCGAAACCGAGCAGAAACATAGTCTGCTTTATGCCATAGAGTGGAATATAATGACAAGGTAACCAAACCTTTAAGCATTCAATGCACGGTTTCGTAGAAAAGGCTTAAGACTAGTCCCAGACTAAGATGAGTGTTTGAGATTTCTTAACTGAAAAATCTTGCCCTGAAACACCTTAAAATTTGTGACTGGCAAATTTATGCGAAATTCAGAGTTTCTGTAGCGTATTGGTTATCACGTTCGCCTAACACGCGAAGGGTCCTCGGTTCGAGACCGAGCAGAAACAGTTTTCAGGTTTTGGCGTCAACCAGAGCAGATGCCATCGGTGTAAAACGTAGCTGCACTGCGTATCGGCCTGATTGAAAGCTTTTTGGGATTGTCAAATTCAGCCTCTATTATGTCACGTACTATGTTCTTTTAGTGACTGTCGCATTCCCCTGACGCATTGCACCTTCAAATTTGTGACTGGCAAGTTTCTTGCCAAAGTCAGACAATGCTTGCGTGGTCTGTTTTAAACCAGCGCCAGTTTGACGACGTACGCAGGAATTGTCCACGTTTCTGTAGTGTAGTGGTTATCACGTTTGCTTTACACGCAAAAGGTCCTCGGTTCGAAACCGAGCAGAAACATAGTCTGCTTTAATCCATAGAGTGGAATATAACGACAAGGTAACCAAACCTTAAGAATTCAATGCACGGTTTTTATAGACTGTCGAAATTCAGCCTCTATTATGTCACGTACTATGTTCTTTTAGTGACTGTCGCATTCTCCTGACGTGAAAGGTCCCTAGTCGAAACCGAGCAGAAACATAGTCTGCTTTAAGCCATAGAGTGGAATATAATGACAAGGTAACCAAACCTTTAAGCATTCAATGCACGGTTTCGTAGACAAGGCATAAGACTAGTCCCATACTAAGATGAATGTTCGAGATGTCTTACCTGAATAAACTTGACCTGGAATACCTTCAAATTTGTGACTGGCATGTTTCTTGCCAAAGTCATTCAATACTTGCGTGGTCTGTTTTAAACCAGCGCCAGGTTGACGACGTACGCAGGAATTGTCCACGTTTCTGTAGTGTAGTGGTTATCACGTTTGCTTCACACGCAAAAGGTCCTCGGTTCGAAACCGAGCAGAAACATAGTCTGCTTTAAGCCATAGAGTGGAATATAATGACAAGGTAACCAAACCTTTAAGCATTCAATGCACGGTTTTGTAGACTGTCGAAATTCAGCCTCTATTATGTCACGTACTATGTTCTTTTAGTGACTGTCGCATTCTCCTGACGTGAAAGGTCCCTAGTCGAAACCGAGCAGAAACATAGTCTGCTTTAAGCCATAGAGTGGAATATAATGACAAGGTAACCAAACCTTTAAGCATTCAATGCACGGTTTCGTAGACAAGGCTTAAGACTAGTCCCAGACTAAGATGATTGTGTGAGATTCCTTAACTGAAAAATCTTGCCCTGAAACACCTTAAAATTTGTTACTGGCAAATTTATGCGAAATTCAGAGTTTCTGAAGTGTAGTGGTTATCACGTTTGCTTTACACGCAAAAGGTCCTCGGTTCGAAACCGAGCAGAAACATAGTCTGCTTTATGCCATAGAGTGGAATATAATGACAAGGTAACCAAACCTTCAAGCATTCAATGCACGGTTTCGTAGACAAGGCTTAAGACTAGTCCCAGACTAAGATGAGTGTTTGAGATTTCTTAACTGAAAAATCTTGCCCTGAAACACCTTAAAATTTGTGACTGGCAAATTTATGCGAATTTCAGAGTTTCTGTAGCGTATTGGTTATCACGTTCGCCTAACACGCGAAGGGTCCTCGGTTCGAGACCGAGCAGAAACAGTTTTCAGGTTTTGGCGTCAACCAGAGCAAATGCCATCGGTGTAAAACGTAGCTGCACTGCGTATCGGCCTGATTGAAAGCTTTTTGGGATTGTCAAATTCAGCCTCTATTATGTCACGTACTATGTTCTTTTAATGACTGTCGCATTCTCCTGACGTGAAAGGTCCCTAGTCGAAACCGAGCAGAATAATCGCCTTCTTTAAGTCATATGGTTAAACGTAATTACAAGCTAAACAAAACTTTAAGCATTCAATGCCCAGTTTTGTAGACAAGGCTTAAGACTAGTTCCAGACTAAGATGAATGTTCGAGATGTCTTACCTGAATAAACTTGACCTTGAATACCTTCAAATTTGTGACTGGCAAGTTTCTTGCCAAAGTCAGACAATAGTTGCGTGGTCTGTTTTAAACCAGCGCCAGGTTGACGACGTACGCAGGAATTGTCCACGTTTCTGTTTTGTAGTGGTTATCACGTTTGCTTTACACGCAAAAGGTCCTCGGTTCGAAACCGAGCAGAAACATAGTCTGCTTTAAGCCATAGAGTGGAATATAATGACAAGGTAACCAAACCTTTAAGCATTCAATGCACGGTTTCGTAGACAAGGCTTAAGACTAGTCCCAGACTAAGATGAATGTTCGAGATGTCTTACCTGAATAAACTTGACCTGGAATACCTTCAAATTTGTGACTGGCAAGTTTCTTGCCAAAGTCAGACAATGCTTGCGTGGTCTGTTTTAAACCAGCGCCAGGTTGACGACGTACGCAGGAATTGTCCACGTTTCTGTAGTGTAGTGGTTATCACGTTTGCTTCACACGCAAAAGGTCCTCGGTTCGAAACCGAGCAGAAACATAGTCTGCTTTAAGCCATAGAGTGGAATATAACGACAAGGTAACCAAACCTTAAGCATTCAATGCACTGTTTTGTAGACAAGGCTTAAGACTAGTCCCATACTGAAATGAATGTTCGAGATGTCTCACCTGAATAAACTTGACCTGGAACACCTTCAAATTTGTGACTGGCAAGTTTCTTGCCAAATTCAGAGTTTCTGTAGTGTAGTGGTTATCACGTTCGCCTCACACGCGAAAGGTCCTCGGATCGAAACCGAGCAGAAACATATTCTGTTTTAAGCCATAGAGTGGAATATAATGACAAGGTAACCAAACCTTTAAGCATTCAATGCACGGTTTTTATAGACTGCCGAAAATCAGCCTCTATTATGTTACAAGCTATGTTCTTTTAGTGACTGTCGCATTCTCCTGACGTGAAAGGTCCCTAGTCGAAACCGAGCAGAAACATAGTCTGCTTTAAGCCATAGAGTGGAATATAACGACAAGGTAACCAAACCTTAAGCATTCAATGCACGGTTTTTATAGACTGTCGAAATTCAGCCTCTATTATGTCACGTACTATGTTCTTTTAGTGACTGTCGCATTCTCCTGACGTGAAAGGTCCCTAGTCGAAACCGAGCAGAAACATAGTCTGCTTTAAGCCATAGAGTGGAATATAATGACAAGGTAACCAAACCTTTAAGCATTCAATGCACGGTTTCGTAGACAAGGCATAAGACTAGTCCCATACTAAGATGAATGTTCGAGATGTCTTACCTGAATAAACTTGACCTGGAATACCTTCAAATTTGTGACTGGCATGTTTCTTGCCAAAGTCATTCAATACTTGCGTGGTCTGTTTTAAACCAGCGCCAGGTTGACGACGTACGCAGGAATTGTCCACGTTTCTGTAGTGTAGTGGTTATCACGTTTGCTTCACACGCAAAAGGTCCTCGGTTCGAAACCGAGCAGAAACATAGTCTGCTTTAAGCCATAGAGTGGAATATAATGACAAGGTAACCAAACCTTTAAGCATTCAATGCACGGTTTTGTAGACTGTCGAAATTCAGCCTCTATTATGTCACGTACTATGTTCTTTTAGTGACTGTCGCATTCTCCTGACGTGAAAGGTCCCTAGTCGAAACCGAGCAGAAACATAGTCTGCTTTAAGCCATAGAGTGGAATATAATGACAAGGTAACCAAACCTTTAAGCATTCAATGCACGGTTTCGTAGACAAGGCTTAAGACTAGTCCCAGACTAAGATGATTGTTTGAGATTCCTTAACTGAAAAATCTTGCCCTGAAACACCTTAAAATTTGTTACTGGCAAATTTATGCGAAATTCAGAGTTTCTGAAGTGTAGTGGTTATCACGTTTGCTTTACACGCAAAAGGTCCTCGGTTCGAAACCGAGCAGAAACATAGTCTGCTTTATGCCATAGAGTGGAATATAATGACAAGGTAACCAAACCTTTAAGCATTCAATGCACGGTTTCGTAGACAAGGCTTAAGACTAGTCCCAGACTAAGATGAGTGTTTGAGATTTCTTAACTGAAAAATCTTGACCTTGAATACCTTCAAATTTGTGACTGGCAAGTTTCTTGCCAAAGTCAGACAATAGTTGCGTGGTCTGTTTTAAACCAGCGCCAGGTTGACGACGTACGCAGGAATTGTCCACGTTTCTGTTTTGTAGTGGTTATCACGTTTGCTTTACACGCAAAAGGTCCTCGGTTCGAAACCGAGCAGAAACATAGTCTGCTTTAAGCCATAGAGTGGAATATAATGACAAGGTAACCAAACCTTTAAGCATTCAATGCACGGTTTCGTAAACAAGGTTTAAGACTAGTCCCAGACTAAGATGAATGTTCGAGATGTCTTACCTGAATAAACTTGACCTGGAATACCTTCAAATTTGTGACTGGCAAGTTTCTTGCCAAAGTCAGACAATGCTTGCGTGGTCTGTTTTAAACCAGCGCCAGATTGACGACGTACGCAGGACTTGTCCACGTTTCTGTAGTGTAGTGGTTATCACGTTTGCTTTACACGCAAAAGGTCCTCGGTTCGAAACCGAGCAGAAACATAGTCTGCTTTAAGCCATAGAGTGGAATATAACGACAAGGTAACCAAACCTTAAGCATTCAATGCACTGTTTTGTAGACAAGGCTTAAGACTAGTCCCATACTGAAATGAATGTTCGAGATGTCTCACCTGAATAAACTTGACCTGGAACACCTTCAAATTTGTGACTGGCAAGTTTCTTGCCAAATTCAGAGTTTCTTTAGTGTAGTGGTTATCACGTTCGCCTCACACGCGAAAGGTCCTCGGTTCGAAACCGAGCAGAAACATAGTCTGTTTTAAGCCATAGAGTGGAATATAATGACAAGGTAACCAAACCTTTAAGCATTCAATGCACGGTTTTTATAGACTGCCGAAATTCAGCCTCTATTATGTTACAAGCTATGTTCTTTTAGTGACTGTCGCATTCTCCTGACGTGAAAGGTCCCTAGTCGAAACCGAGCAGAAACATAGTCTGCTTTAAGCCATAGAGTGGAATATAACGATAAGGTAACCAAACCTTTAAGCATTCAATGCACGGTTTTGTAGACTGTCGAAATTCAGCCTCTATTATGTCACGTACTATGTTCTTTTAGTGACTGTCGCATTCTCCTGACGTGAAAGGTCCCTAGTCGAAACCGAGCAGAAACATAGTCTGCTTTAAGCCATAGAGTGGAATATAATGACAAGGTAACCAAACCTTTAAGCATTCAATGCACGGTTTCGTAGACAAGGCATAAGACTAGTCCCATACTAAGATGAATGTTCGAGATGTCTTACCTGAATAAACTTGACCTGGAATACCTTCAAATTTGTGACTGGCAAGTTTCTTGCCAAAGTCATTCAATACTTGCGTGGTCTGTTTTAAACCAGCGCCAGGTTGACGACGTACGCAGGAATTGTCCACGTTTCTGTAGTGTAGTGGTTATCACGTTTGCTTCACACGCAAAAGGTCCTCGGTTCGAAACCGAGCAGAAACATAGTCTGCTTTAAGCCATAGAGTGGAATATAATGACAAGGTAACCAAACCTTTAAGCATTCAATGCACGGTTTTGTAGACTGTCGAAATTCAGCCTCTATTATGTCACGTACTATGTTCTTTTAGTGACTGTCGCATTCTCCTGACGTGAAAGGTCCCTAGTCGAAACCGAGCAGAAACATAGTCTGCTTTAAGCCATAGAGTGGAATATAATGACAAGGTAACCAAACCTTTAAGCATTCAATGCACGGTTTCGTAGACAAGGCTTAAGACTAGTCCCAGACTAAGATGATTGTTTGAGATTCCTTAACTGAAAAATCTTGCCCTGAAACACCTTAAAATTAGTTACTGGCAAATTTATGCGAAATTCAGAGTTTCTGAAGTGTAGTGGTTATCACGTTTGCTTTACACGCAAAAGGTCCTCGGTTCGAAACCGAGCAGAAACATAGTCTGCTTTATGCCATAGAGTGGAATATAATGACAAGGTAACCAAACCTTTAAGCATTCAATGCACGGTTTCGTAGACAAGGCTTAAGACTAGTCCCAGACTAAGATGAGTGTTTGAGATTTCTTAACTGAAAAATCTTGCCCTGAAACACCTTAAAATTTGTGACTGGCAAATTTATGCGAAATTCAGAGTTTCTGTAGCGTATTGGTTATCACGTTCGCCTAACACGCGAAGGGTCCTCGGTTCGAGACCGAGCAGAAACAGTTTTCAGGTTTTGGCGTCAACCAGAGCAGATGCCATCGGTGTAAAACGTAGCTGCACTGCGTATCGGCCTGATTGAAAGCTTTTTGGGATTGTCAAATTCAGCCTCTATTATGTCACGTACTATGTTCTTTTAGTGACTGTCGCATTCCCCTGACGCATTGCACCTTCAAATTTGTGACTGGCAAGTTTCTTGCCAAAGTCAGACAATGCTTGCGTGGTCTGTTTTAAACCAGCGCCAGTTTGACGACGTACGCAGGAATTGTCCACGTTTCTGTAGTGTAGTGGTTATCACGTTTGCTTTACACGCAAAAGGTCCTCGGTTCGAAACCGAGCAGAAACATAGTCTGCTTTAATCCATAGAGTGGAATATAACGACAAGGTAACCAAACCTTAAGAATTCAATGCACGGTTTTTATAGACTGTCGAAATTCAGCCTCTATTATGTCACGTACTATGTTCTTTTAGTGACTGTCGCATTCTCCTGACGTGAAAGGTCCCTAGTCGAAACCGAGCAGAAACATAGTCTGCTTTAAGCCATAGAGTGGAATATAATGACAAGGTAACCAAACCTTTAAGCATTCAATGCACGGTTTCGTAGACAAGGCATAAGACTAGTCCCATACTAAGATGAATGTTCGAGATGTCTTACCTGAAAAATCTTGACCTTGAATACCTTCAAATTTGTGACTGGCAAGTTTCTTGCCAAAGTCAGACAATAGTTGCGTGGTCTGTTTTAAACCAGCGCCAGGTTGACGACGTACGCAGGAATTGTCCACGTTTCTGTTTTGTAGTGGTTATCACGTTTGCTTTACACGCAAAAGGTCCTCGGTTCGAAACCGAGCAGAAACATAGTCTGCTTTAAGCCATAGAGTGGAATATAATGACAAGGTAACCAAACCTTTAAGCATTCAATGCACGGTTTCGTAGACAAGGCATAAGACTAGTCCCATACTAAGATGAATGTTCGAGATGTCTTACCTGAATAAACTTGACCTGGAATACCTTCAAATTTGTGACTGGCAAGTTTCTTGCCAAAGTCATTCAATACTTGCGTGGTCTGTTTTAAACCAGCGCCAGGTTGACGACGTACGCAGGAATTGTCCACGTTTCTGTAGTGTAGTGGTTATCACGTTTGCTTCACACGCAAAAGGTCCTCGGTTCGAAACCGAGCAGAAACATAGTCTGCTTTAAGCCATAGAGTGGAATATAATGACAAGGTAACCAAACCTTTAAGCATTCAATGCACGGTTTTGTAGACTGTCGAAATTCAGCCTCTATTATGTCACGTACTATGTTCTTTTAGTGACTGTCGCATTCTCCTGACGTGAAAGGTCCCTAGTCGAAACCGAGCAGAAACATAGTCTGCTTTAAGCCATAGAGTGGAATATAATGACAAGGTAACCAAACCTTTAAGCATTCAATGCACGGTTTCGTAGACAAGGCTTAAGACTAGTCCCAGACTAAGATGATTGTTTGAGATTCCTTAACTGAAAAATCTTGCCCTGAAACACCTTAAAATTAGTTACTGGCAAATTTATGCGAAATTCAGAGTTTCTGAAGTGTAGTGGTTATCACGTTTGCTTTACACGCAAAAGGTCCTCGGTTCGAAACCGAGCAGAAACATAGTCTGCTTTATGCCATAGAGTGGAATATAATGACAAGGTAACCAAACCTTTAAGCATTCAATGCACGGTTTCGTAGACAAGGCTTAAGACTAGTCCCAGACTAAGATGAGTGTTTGAGATTTCTTAACTGAAAAATCTTGCCCTGAAACACCTTAAAATTTGTGACTGGCAAATTTATGCGAAATTCAGAGTTTCTGTAGCGTATTGGTTATCACGTTCGCCTAACACGCGAAGGGTCCTCGGTTCGAGACCGAGCAGAAACAGTTTTCAGGTTTTGGCGTCAACCAGAGCAGATGCCATCGGTGTAAAACGTAGCTGCACTGCGTATCGGCCTGATTGAAAGCTTTTTGGGATTGTCAAATTCAGCCTCTATTATGTCACGTACTATGTTCTTTTAGTGACTGTCGCATTCCCCTGACGCATTGCACCTTCAAATTTGTGACTGGCAAGTTTCTTGCCAAAGTCAGACAATGCTTGCGTGGTCTGTTTTAAACCAGCGCCAGTTTGACGACGTACGCAGGAATTGTCCACGTTTCTGTAGTGTAGTGGTTATCACGTTTGCTTTACACGCAAAAGGTCCTCGGTTCGAAACCGAGCAGAAACATAGTCTGCTTTAATCCATAGAGTGGAATATAACGACAAGGTAACCAAACCTTAAGAATTCAATGCACGGTTTTTATAGACTGTCGAAATTCAGCCTCTATTATGTCACGTACTATGTTCTTTTAGTGACTGTCGCATTCTCCTGACGTGAAAGGTCCCTAGTCGAAACCGAGCAGAAACATAGTCTGCTTTAAGCCATAGAGTGGAATATAATGACAAGGTAACCAAACCTTTAAGCATTCAATGCACGGTTTCGTAGACAAGGCATAAGACTAGTCCCATACTAAGATGAATGTTCGAGATGTCTTACCTGAATAAACTTGACCTGGAATACCTTCAAATTTGTGACTGGCATGTTTCTTGCCAAAGTCATTCAATACTTGCGTGGTCTGTTTTAAACCAGCGCCAGGTTGACGACGTACGCAGGAATTGTCCACGTTTCTGTAGTGTAGTGGTTATCACGTTTGCTTCACACGCAAAAGGTCCTCGGTTCGAAACCGAGCAGAAACATAGTCTGCTTTAAGCCATAGAGTGGAATATAATGACAAGGTAACCAAACCTTTAAGCATTCAATGCACGGTTTTGTAGACTGTCGAAATTCAGCCTCTATTATGTCACGTACTATGTTCTTTTAGTGACTGTCGCATTCTCCTGACGTGAAAGGTCCCTAGTCGAAACCGAGCAGAAACATAGTCTGCTTTAAGCCATAGAGTGGAATATAATGACAAGGTAACCAAACCTTTAAGCATTCAATGCACGGTTTCGTAGACAAGGCTTAAGACTAGTCCCAGACTAAGATGATTGTTTGAGATTCCTTAACTGAAAAATCTTGCCCTGAAACACCTTAAAATTTGTTACTGGCAAATTTATGCGAAATTCAGAGTTTCTGAAGTGTAGTGGTTATCACGTTTGCTTTACACGCAAAAGGTCCTCGGTTCGAAACCGAGCAGAAACATAGTCTGCTTTATGCCATAGAGTGGAATATAATGACAAGGTAACCAAACCTTTAAGCATTCAATGCACGGTTTCGTAGACAAGGCTTAAGACTAGTCCCAGACTAAGATGAGTGTTTGAGATTTCTTAACTGAAAAATCTTGCCCTGAAACACCTTAAAATTTGTGACTGGCAAATTTATGCGAATTTCAGAGTTTCTGTAGCGTATTGGTTATCACGTTCGCCTAACACGCGAAGGGTCCTCGGTTCGAGACCGAGCAGAAACAGTTTTCAGGTTTTGGCGTCAACCAGAGCAAATGCCATCGGTGTAAAACGTAGCTGCACTGCGTATCGGCCTGATTGAAAGCTTTTTGGGATTGTCAAATTCAGCCTCTATTATGTCACGTACTATGTTCTTTTAATGACTGTCGCATTCTCCTGACGTGAAAGGTCCCTAGTCGAAACCGAGCAGAATAATCGCCTTCTTTAAGTCATATGGTTAAACGTAATTACAAGCTAAACAAAACTTTAAGCATTCAATGCCCAGTTTTGTAGACAAGGCTTAAGACTAGTTCCAGACTAAGATGAATGTTCGAGATGTCTTACCTGAATAAACTTGACCTTGAATACCTTCAAATTTGTGACTGGCAAGTTTCTTGCCAAAGTCAGACAATAGTTGCGTGGTCTGTTTTAAACCAGCGCCAGGTTGACGACGTACGCAGGAATTGTCCACGTTTCTGTTTTGTAGTGGTTATCACGTTTGCTTTACACGCAAAAGGTCCTCGGTTCGAAACCGAGCAGAAACATAGTCTGCTTTAAGCCATAGAGTGGAATATAATGACAAGGTAACCAAACCTTTAAGCATTCAATGCACGGTTTCGTAGACAAGGCTTAAGACTAGTCCCAGACTAAGATGAATGTTCGAGATGTCTTACCTGAATAAACTTGACCTGGAATACCTTCAAATTTGTGACTGGCAAGTTTCTTGCCAAAGTCAGACAATGCTTGCGTGGTCTGTTTTAAACCAGCGCCAGGTTGACGACGTACGCAGGAATTGTCCACGTTTCTGTAGTGTAGTGGTTATCACGTTTGCTTCACACGCAAAAGGTCCTCGGTTCGAAACCGAGCAGAAACATAGTCTGCTTTAAGCCATAGAGTGGAATATAACGACAAGGTAACCAAACCTTAAGCATTCAATGCACTGTTTTGTAGACAAGGCTTAAGACTAGTCCCATACTGAAATGAATGTTCGAGATGTCTCACCTGAATAAACTTGACCTGGAACACCTTCAAATTTGTGACTGGCAAGTTTCTTGCCAAATTCAGAGTTTCTGTAGTGTAGTGGTTATCACGTTCGCCTCACACGCTAAAGGTCCTCGGATCGAAACCGAGCAGAAACATATTCTGTTTTAAGCCATAGAGTGGAATATAATGACAAGGTAACCAAACCTTTAAGCATTCAATGCACGGTTTTTATAGACTGCCGAAATTCAGCCTCTATTATGTTACAAGCTATGTTCTTTTAGTGACTGTCGCATTCTCCTGACGTGAAAGGTCCCTAGTCGAAACCGAGCAGAAACATAGTCTGCTTTAAGCCATAGAGTGGAATATAACGACAAGGTAACCAAACCTTAAGCATTCAATGCACGGTTTTTATAGACTGTCGAAATTCAGCCTCTATTATGTCACGTACTATGTTCTTTTAGTGACTGTCGCATTCTCCTGACGTGAAAGGTCCCTAGTCGAAACCGAGCAGAAACATAGTCTGCTTTAAGCCATAGAGTGGAATATAATGACAAGGTAACCAAACCTTTAAGCATTCAATGCACGGTTTCGTAGACAAGGCATAAGACTAGTCCCATACTAAGATGAATGTTCGAGATGTCTTACCTGAATAAACTTGACCTGGAATACCTTCAAATTTGTGACTGGCATGTTTCTTGCCAAAGTCATTCAATACTTGCGTGGTCTGTTTTAAACCAGCGCCAGGTTGACGACGTACGCAGGAATTGTCCACGTTTCTGTAGTGTAGTGGTTATCACGTTTGCTTCACACGCAAAAGGTCCTCGGTTCGAAACCGAGCAGAAACATAGTCTGCTTTAAGCCATAGAGTGGAATATAATGACAAGGTAACCAAACCTTTAAGCATTCTATGCACGGTTTTGTAGACTGTCGAAATTCAGCCTCTATTATGTCACGTACTATGTTCTTTTAGTGACTGTCGCATTCTCCTGACGTGAAAGGTCCCTAGTCGAAACCGAGCAGAAACATAGTCTGCTTTAAGCCATAGAGTGGAATATAATGACAAGGTAACCAAACCTTTAAGCATTCAATGCACGGTTTCGTAGACAAGGCTTAAGACTAGTCCCAGACTAAGATGATTGTTTGAGATTCCTTAACTGAAAAATCTTGCCCTGAAACACCTTAAAATTTGTTACTGGCAAATTTATGCGAAATTCAGAGTTTCTGAAGTGTAGTGGTTATCACGTTTGCTTTACACGCAAAAGGTCCTCGGTTCGAAACCGAGCAGAAACATAGTCTGCTTTATGCCATAGAGTGGAATATAATGACAAGGTAACCAAACCTTTAAGCATTCAATGCACGGTTTCGTAGACAAGGCTTAAGACTAGTCCCAGACTAAGATGAGTGTTTGAGATTTCTTAACTGAAAAATCTTGACCTTGAATACCTTCAAATTTGTGACTGGCAAGTTTCTTGCCATAGTCAGACAATAGTTGCGTGGTCTGTTTTAAACCAGCGCCAGGTTGACGACGTACGCAGGAATTGTCCACGTTTCTGTTTTGTAGTGGTTATCACGTTTGCTTTACACGCAAAAGGTCCTCGGTTCGAAACCGAGCAGAAACATAGTCTGCTTTAAGCCATAGAGTGGAATATAATGACAAGGTAACCAAACCTTTAAGCATTCAATGCACGGTTTCGTAAACAAGGCTTAAGACTAGTCCCAGACTAAGATGAATGTTCGAGATGTCTTACCTGAATAAACTTGACCTGGAATACCTTCAAATTTGTGACTGGCAAGTTTCTTGCCAAAGTCAGACAATGCTTGCGTGGTCTGTTTTAAACCAGCGCCAGATTGACGACGTACGCAGGACTTGTCCACGTTTCTGTAGTGTAGTGGTTATCACGTTTGCTTTACACGCAAAAGGTCCTCGGGTCGAAACCGAGCAGAAACATAGTCTGCTTTAAGCCATAGAGTGGAATATAACGACAAGGTAACCAAACCTTAAGCATTCAATGCACTGTTTTGTAGACAAGGCTTAAGACTAGTCCCATACTGAAATGAATGTTCGAGATGTCTCACCTGAATAAACTTGACCTGGAACACCTTCAAATTTGTGACTGGCAAGTTTCTTGCCAAATTCAGAGTTTCTTTAGTGTAGTGGTTATCACGTTCGCCTCACACGCGAAAGGTCCTCGGTTCGAAACCGAGCAGAAACATAGTCTGTTTTAAGCCATAGAGTGGAATATAATGACAAGGTAACCAAACCTTTAAGCATTCAATGCACGGTTTTTATAGACTGCCGAAATTCAGCCTCTATTATGTTACAAGCTATGTTCTTTTAGTGACTGTCGCATTCTCCTGACGTGAAAGGTCCCTAGTCGAAACCGAGCAGAAACATAGTCTGCTTTAAGCCATAGAGTGGAATATAACGATAAGGTAACCAAACCTTTAAGCATTCAATGCACGGTTTTGTAGACTGTCGAAATTCAGCCTCTATTATGTCACGTACTATGTTCTTTTAGTGACTGTCGCATTCTCCTGACGTGAAAGGTCCCTAGTCGAAACCGAGCAGAAACATAGTCTGCTTTAAGCCATAGAGTGGAATATAATGACAAGGTAACCAAACCTTTAAGCATTCAATGCACGGTTTCGTAGACAAGGCATAAGACTAGTCCCAGACTAAGATGAATGTTCGAGATGTCTTACCTGAATAAACTTGACCTGGAATACCTTCAAATTTGTGACTGGCAAGTTTCTTGCCAAAGTCAGACAATGCTTGCGTGGTCTGTTTTAAACCAGCGCCAGATTGACGACGTACGCAGGACTTGTCCACGTTTCTGTAGTGTAGTGGTTATCACGTTTGCTTTACACGCAAAAGGTCCTCGGTTCGAAACCGAGCAGAAACATAGTCTGCTTTAAGCCATAGAGTGGAATATAACGACAAGGTAACCAAACCTTAAGCATTCAATGCACTGTTTTGTAGACAAGGCTTAAGACTAGTCCCATACTGAAATGAATGTTCGAGATGTCTCACCTGAATAAACTTGACCTGGAACACCTTCAAATTTGTGACTGGCAAGTTTCTTGCCAAATTCAGAGTTTCTTTAGTGTAGTGGTTATCACGTTCGCCTCACACGCGAAAGGTCCTCGGTTCGAAACCGAGCAGAAACATAGTCTGTTTTAAGCCATAGAGTGGAATATAATGACAAGGTAACCAAACCTTTAAGCATTCAATGCACGGTTTTTATAGACTGCCGAAATTCAGCCTCTATTATGTTACAAGCTATGTTCTTTTAGTGACTGTCGCATTCTCCTGACGTGAAAGGTCCCTAGTCGAAACCGAGCAGAAACATAGTCTGCTTTAAGCCATAGAGTGGAATATAACGATAAGGTAACCAAACCTTTAAGCATTCAATGCACGGTTTTGTAGACTGTCGAAATTCAGCCTCTATTATGTCACGTACTATGTTCTTTTAGTGACTGTCGCATTCTCCTGACGTGAAAGGTCCCTAGTCGAAACCGAGCAGAAACATAGTCTGCTTTAAGCCATAGAGTGGAATATAATGACAAGGTAACCAAACCTTTAAGCATTCAATGCACGGTTTCGTAGACAAGGCATAAGACTAGTCCCATACTAAGATGAATGTTCGAGATGTCTTACCTGAATAAACTTGACCTGGAATACCTTCAAATTTGTGACTGGCAAGTTTCTTGCCAAAGTCATTCAATACTTGCGTGGTCTGTTTTAAACCAGCGCCAGGTTGACGACGTACGCAGGAATTGTCCACGTTTCTGTAGTGTAGTGGTTATCACGTTTGCTTCACACGCAAAAGGTCCTCGGTTCGAAACCGAGCAGAAACATAGTCTGCTTTAAGCCATAGAGTGGAATATAATGACAAGGTAACCAAACCTTTAAGCATTCAATGCACGGTTTTGTAGACTGTCGAAATTCAGCCTCTATTATGTCACGTACTATGTTCTTTTAGTGACTGTCGCATTCTCCTGACGTGAAAGGTCCCTAGTCGAAACCGAGCAGAAACATAGTCTGCTTTAAGCCATAGAGTGGAATATAATGACAAGGTAACCAAACCTTTAAGCATTCAATGCACGGTTTCGTAGACAAGGCTTAAGACTAGTCCCAGACTAAGATGATTGTTTGAGATTCCTTAACTGAAAAATCTTGCCCTGAAACACCTTAAAATTTGTTACTGGCAAATTTATGCGAAATTCAGAGTTTCTGAAGTGTAGTGGTTATCACGTTTGCTTTACACGCAAAGGGTCCTCGGTTCGAAACCGAGCAGAAACATAGTCTGCTTTAATCCATAGAGTGGAATATAACGACAAGGTAACCAAACCTTAAGCATTCAATGCACGGTTTTTATAGACTGTCGAAATTCAGCCTCTATTATGTCACGTACTATGTTCTTTTAGTGACTGTCGCATTCTCCTGACGTGAAAGGTCCCTAGTCGAAACCGAGCAGAAACATAGTCTGCTTTAAGCCATAGAGTGGAATATAATGACAAGGTAACCAAACCTTTAAGCATTCAATGCACGGTTTCGTAGACAAGGCATAAGACTAGTCCCATACTAAGATGAATGTTCGAGATGTCTTACCTGAATAAACTTGACCTGGAATACCTTCAAATTTGTGACTGGCATGTTTCTTGCCAAAGTCATTCAATACTTGCGTGGTCTGTTTTAAACCAGCGCCAGGTTGACGACGTACGCAGGAATTGTCCACGTTTCTGTAGTGTAGTGGTTATCACGTTTGCTTCACACGCAAAAGGTCCTCGGTTCGAAACCGAGCAGAAACATAGTCTGCTTTAAGCCATAGAGTGGAATATAATGACAAGGTAACCAAACCTTTAAGCATTCAATGCACGGTTTTGTAGACTGTCGAAATTCAGCCTCTATTATGTCACGTACTATGTTCTTTTAGTGACTGTCGCATTCTCCTGACGTGAAAGGTCCCTAGTCGAAACCGAGCAGAAACATAGTCTGCTTTAAGCCATAGAGTGGAATATAATGACAAGGTAACCAAACCTTTAAGCATTCAATGCACGGTTTCGTAGACAAGGCTTAAGACTAGTCCCAGACTAAGATGATTGTTTGAGATTCCTTAACTGAAAAATCTTGCCCTGAAACACCTTAAAATTTGTTACTGGCAAATTTATGCGAAATTCAGAGTTTCTGAAGTGTAGTGGTTATCACGTTTGCTTTACACGCAAAAGGTCCTCGGTTCGAGACCGAGCAGAAACAGTTTTCAGGTTTTGGCGTCAACCAGAGCAAATGCCATCGGTGTAAAACGTAGCTGCACTGCGTATCGGCCTGATTGAAAGCTTTTTGGGATTGTCAAATTCAGCCTCTATTATGTCACGTACTATGTTCTTTTAATGACTGTCGCATTCTCCTGACGTGAAAGGTCCCTAGTCGAAACCGAGCAGAATAATCGCCTTCTTTAAGTCATATGGTTAAACGTAATTACAAGCTAAACAAAACTTTAAGCATTCAATGCCCAGTTTTGTAGACAAGGCTTAAGACTAGTTCCAGACTAAGATGAATGTTCGAGATGTCTTACCTGAATAAACTTGACCTTGAATACCTTCAAATTTGTGACTGGCAAGTTTCTTGCCAAAGTCAGACAATAGTTGCGTGGTCTGTTTTAAACCAGCGCCAAGTTGACGACGTACGCAGGAATTGTCCACGTTTCTGTTTTGTAGTGGTTATCACGTTTGCTTTACACGCAAAAGGTCCTCGGTTCGAAACCGAGCAGAAACATAGTCTGCTTTAAGCCATAGAGTGGAATATAACGACAAGGTAACCAAACCTTAAGCATTCAATGCACTGTTTTGTAGACAAGGCTTAAGACTAGTCCCATACTGAAATGAATGTTCGAGATGTCTCACCTGAATAAACTTGACCTGGAACACCTTCAAATTTGTGACTGGCAAGTTTCTTGCCAAATTCAGAGTTTCTTTAGTGTAGTGGTTATCACGTTCGCCTCACACGCGAAAGGTCCTCGGTTCGAAACCAAGCAGAAACATAGTCTGTTTTAAGCCATAGAGTGGAATATAATGACAAGGTAACCAAACCTTTAAGCATTCAATGCACGGTTTTTATAGACTGCCGAAATTCAGCCTCTATTATGTTACAAGCTATGTTCTTTTAGTGACTGTCGCATTCTCCTGATGTGAAAGGTCCCTAGTCGAAACCGAGCAGAAACATAGTCTGCTTTAAGCCATAGAGTGGAATATAACGATAAGGTAACCAAACCTTTAAGCATTCAATGCACGGTTTTGTAGACTGTCGAAATTCAGCCTCTATTATGTCACGTACTATGTTCTTTTAGTGACTGTCGCATTCTCCTGACGTGAAAGGTCCCTAGTCGAAACCGAGCAGAAACATAGTCTGCTTTAAGCCATAGAGTGGAATATAATGACAAGGTAACCAAACCTTTAAGCATTCAATGCACGGTTTCGTAGACAAGGCATAAGACTAGTCCCATACTAAGATGAATGTTCGAGATGTCTTACCTGAATAAACTTGACCTGGAATACCTTCAAATTTGTGACTGGCAAGTTTCTTGCCAAAGTCATTCAATACTTGCGTGGTCTGTTTTAAACCAGCGCCAGGTTGACGACGTACGCAGGAATTGTCCACGTTTCTGTAGTGTAGTGGTTATCACGTTTGCTTCACACGCAAAAGGTCCTCGGTTCGAAACCGAGCAGAAACATAGTCTGCTTTAAGCCATAGAGTGGAATATAATGACAAGGTAACCAAACCTTTAAGCATTCAATGCACGGTTTTGTAGACTGTCGAAATTCAGCCTCTATTATGTCACGTACTATGTTCTTTTAGTGACTGTCGCATTCTCCTGACGTGAAAGGTCCCTAGTCGAAACCGAGCAGAAACATAGTCTGCTTTAAGCCATAGAGTGGAATATAATGACAAGGTAACCAAACCTTTAAGCATTCAATGCACGGTTTCGTAGACAAGGCTTAAGACTAGTCCCAGACTAAGATGATTGTTTGAGATTCCTTAACTGAAAAATCTTGCCCTGAAACACCTTAAAATTTGTTACTGGCAAATTTATGCGAAATTCAGAGTTTCTGAAGTGTAGTGGTTATCACGTTTGCTTTACACGCAAAAGGTCCTCGGTTCGAAACCGAGCAGAAACATAGTCTGCTTTATGCCATAGAGTGGAATATAATGACAAGGTAACCAAACCTTTAAGCATTCAATGCACGGTTTCGTAGACAAGGCTTAAGACTAGTCCCAGACTAAGATGAGTGTTTGAGATTTCTTAACTGAAAAATCTTGCCCTGAAACACCTTAAAATTTGTGACTGGCAAATTTATGCGAAATTCAGAGTTTCTGTAGCGTATTGGTTATCACGTTCGCCTAACACGCGAAGGGTCCTCGGTTCGAGACCGAGCAGAAACAGTTTTCAGGTTTTGGCGTCAACCAGAGCAGATGCCATCGGTGTAAAACGTAGCTGCACTGCGTATCGGCCTGATTGAAAGCTTTTTGGGATTGTCAAATTCAGCCTCTATTATGTCACGTACTATGTTCTTTTAGTGACTGTCGCATTCCCCTGACGCATTGCACCTTCAAATTTGTGACTGGCAAGTTTCTTGCCAAAGTCAGACAATGCTTGCGTGGTCTGTTTTAAACCAGCGCCAGTTTGACGACGTACGCAGGAATTGTCCACGTTTCTGTAGTGTAGTGGTTATCACGTTTGCTTTACACGCAAAAGGTCCTCGGTTCGAAACCGAGCAGAAACATAGTCTGCTTTAATCCATAGAGTGGAATATAACGACAAGGTAACCAAACCTTAAGAATTCAATGCACGGTTTTTATAGACTGTCGAAATTCAGCCTCTATTATGTCACGTACTATGTTCTTTTAGTGACTGTCGCATTCTCCTGACGTGAAAGGTCCCTAGTCGAAACCGAGCAGAAACATAGTCTGCTTTAAGCCATAGAGTGGAATATAATGACAAGGTAACCAAACCTTTAAGCATTCAATGCACGGTTTCGTAGACAAGGCATAAGACTAGTCCCATACTAAGATGAATGTTCGAGATGTCTTACCTGAATAAACTTGACCTGGAATACCTTCAAATTTTTGACTGGCATGTTTCTTGCCAAAGTCATTCAATACTTGCGTGGTCTGTTTTAAACCAGCGCCAGGTTGACGACGTACGCAGGAATTGTCCACGTTTCTGTAGTGTAGTGGTTATCACGTTTGCTTCACACGCAAAAGGTCCTCGGTTCGAAACCGAGCAGAAACATAGTCTGCTTTAAGCCATAGAGTGGAATATAATGACAAGGTAACCAAACCTTTAAGCATTCAATGCACGGTTTTGTAGACTGTCGAAATTCAGCCTCTATTATGTCACGTACTATGTTCTTTTAGTGACTGTCGCATTCTCCTGACGTGAAAGGTCCCTAGTCGAAACCGAGCAGAAACATAGTCTGCTTTAAGCCATAGAGTGGAATATAATGACAAGGTAACCAAACCTTTAAGCATTCAATGCACGGTTTCGTAGACAAGGCTTAAGACTAGTCCCAGACTAAGATGATTGTTTGAGATTCCTTAACTGAAAAATCTTGCCCTGAAACACCTTAAAATTTGTTACTGGCAAATTTATGCGAAATTCAGAGTTTCTGAAGTGTAGTGGTTATCACGTTTGCTTTACACGCAAAAGGTCCTCGGTTCGAGACCGAGCAGAAACAGTTTTCAGGTTTTGGCGTCAACCAGAGCAAATGCCATCGGTGTAAAACGTAGCTGCACTGCGTATCGGCCTGATTGAAAGCTTTTTGGGATTGTCAAATTCAGCCTCTATTATGTCACGTACTATGTTCTTTTAATGACTGTCGCATTCTCCTGACGTGAAAGGTCCCTAGTCGAAACCGAGCAGAATAATCGCCTTCTTTAAGTCATATGGTTAAACGTAATTACAAGCTAAACAAAACTTTAAGCATTCAATGCCCAGTTTTGTAGACAAGGCTTAAGACTAGTTCCAGACTAAGATGAATGTTCGAGATGTCTTACCTGAATAAACTTGACCTTGAATACCTTCAAATTTGTGACTGGCAAGTTTCTTGCCAAAGTCAGACAATAGTTGCGTGGTCTGTTTTAAACCAGCGCCAGGTTGACGACGTACGCAGGAATTGTCCACGTTTCTGTTTTGTAGTGGTTATCACGTTTGCTTTACACGCAAAAGGTCCTCGGTTCGAAACCGAGCAGAAACATAGTCTGCTTTAAGCCATAGAGTGGAATATAATGACAAGGTAACCAAACCTTTAAGCATTCAATGCACGGTTTCGTAAACAAGGTTTAAGACTAGTCCCAGACTAAGATGAATGTTCGAGATGTCTTACCTGAATAAACTTGACCTGGAATACCTTCAAATTTGTGACTGGCAAGTTTCTTGCCAAAGTCAGACAATGCTTGCGTGGTCTGTTTTAAACCAGCGCCAGATTGACGACGTACGCAGGACTTGTCCACGTTTCTGTAGTGTAGTGGTTATCACGTTTGCTTTACACGCAAAAGGTCCTCGGTTCGAAACCGAGCAGAAACATAGTCTGCTTTAAGCCATAGAGTGGAATATAACGACAAGGTAACCAAACCTTAAGCATTCAATGCACTGTTTTGTAGACAAGGCTTAAGACTAGTCCCATACTGAAATGAATGTTCGAGATGTCTCACCTGAATAAACTTGACCTGGAACACCTTCAAATTTGTGACTGGCAAGTTTCTTGCCAAATTCAGAGTTTCTTTAGTGTAGTGGTTATCACGTTCGCCTCACACGCGAAAGGTCCTCGGTTCGAAACCGAGCAGAAACATAGTCTGTTTTAAGCCATAGAGTGGAATATAATGACAAGGTAACCAAACCTTTAAGCATTCAATGCACGGTTTTTATAGACTGCCGAAATTCAGCCTCTATTATGTTACAAGCTATGTTCTTTTAGTGACTGTCGCATTCTCCTGACGTGAAAGGTCCCTAGTCGAAACCGAGCAGAAACATAGTCTGCTTTAAGCCATAGAGTGGAATATAACGATAAGGTAACCAAACCTTTAAGCATTCAATGCACGGTTTTGTAGACTGTCGAAATTCAGCCTCTATTATGTCACGTACTATGTTCTTTTAGTGACTGTCGCATTCTCCTGACGTGAAAGGTCCCTAGTCGAAACCGAGCAGAAACATAGTCTGCTTTAAGCCATAGAGTGGAATATAATGACAAGGTAACCAAACCTTTAAGCATTCAATGCACGGTTTCGTAGACAAGGCATAAGACTAGTCCCATACTAAGATGAATGTTCGAGATGTCTTACCTGAATAAACTTGACCTGGAATACCTTCAAATTTGTGACTGGCAAGTTTCTTGCCAAAGTCATTCAATACTTGCGTGGTCTGTTTTAAACCAGCGGCAGGTTGACGACGTACGCAGGAATTGTCCACGTTTCTGTAGTGTAGTGGTTATCACGTTTGCTTCACACGCAAAAGGTCCTCGGTTCGAAACCGAGCAGAAACATAGTCTGCTTTAAGCCATAGAGTGGAATATAATGACAAGGTAACCAAACCTTTAAGCATTCAATGCACGGTTTTGTAGACTGTCGAAATTCAGCCTCTATTATGTCACGTACTATGTTCTTTTAGTGACTGTCGCATTCTCCTGACGTGAAAGGTCCCTAGTCGAAACCGAGCAGAAACATAGTCTGCTTTAAGCCATAGAGTGGAATATAATGACAAGGTAACCAAACCTTTAAGCATTCAATGCACGGTTTCGTAGACAAGGCTTAAGACTAGTCCCAGACTAAGATGATTGTTTGAGATTCCTTAACTGAAAAATCTTGCCCTGAAACACCTTAAAATTTGTTACTGGCAAATTTATGCGAAATTCAGAGTTTCTGAAGTGTAGTGGTTATCACGTTTGCTTTACACGCAAAAGGTCCTCGGTTCGAAACCGAGCAGAAACATAGTCTGCTTTATGCCATAGAGTGGAATATAATGACAAGGTAACCAAACCTTTAAGCATTCAATGCACGGTTTCGTAGAAAAGGCTTAAGACTAGTCCCAGACTAAGATGAGTGTTTGAGATTTCTTAACTGAAAAATCTTGCCCTGAAACACCTTAAAATTTGTGACTGGCAAATTTATGCGAAATTCAGAGTTTCTGTAGCGTATTGGTTATCACGTTCGCCTAACACGCGAAGGGTCCTCGGTTCGAGACCGAGCAGAAACAGTTTTCAGGTTTTGGCGTCAACCAGAGCAGATGCCATCGGTGTAAAACGTAGCTGCACTGCGTATCGGCCTGATTGAAAGCTTTTTGGGATTGTCAAATTCAGCCTCTATTATGTCACGTACTATGTTCTTTTAGTGACTGTCGCATTCCCCTGACGCATTGCACCTTCAAATTTGTGACTGGCAAGTTTCTTGCCAAAGTCAGACAATGCTTGCGTGGTCTGTTTTAAACCAGCGCCAGTTTGACGACGTACGCAGGAATTGTCCACGTTTCTGTAGTGTAGTGGTTATCACGTTTGCTTTACACGCAAAAGGTCCTCGGTTCGAAACCGAGCAGAAACATAGTCTGCTTTAATCCATAGAGTGGAATATAACGACAAGGTAACCAAACCTTAAGAATTCAATGCACGGTTTTTATAGACTGTCGAAATTCAGCCTCTATTATGTCACGTACTATGTTCTTTTAGTGACTGTCGCATTCTCCTGACGTGAAAGGTCCCTAGTCGAAACCGAGCAGAAACATAGTCTGCTTTAAGCCATAGAGTGGAATATAATGACAAGGTAACCAAACCTTTAAGCATTCAATGCACGGTTTCGTAGACAAGGCATAAGACTAGTCCCATACTAAGATGAATGTTCGAGATGTCTTACCTGAATAAACTTGACCTGGAATACCTTCAAATTTGTGACTGGCATGTTTCTTGCCAAAGTCATTCAATACTTGCGTGGTCTGTTTTAAACCAGCGCCAGGTTGACGACGTACGCAGGAATTGTCCACGTTTCTGTAGTGTAGTGGTTATCACGTTTGCTTCACACGCAAAAGGTCCTCGGTTCGAAACCGAGCAGAAACATAGTCTGCTTTAAGCCATAGAGTGGAATATAATGACAAGGTAACCAAACCTTTAAGCATTCAATGCACGGTTTTGTAGACTGTCGAAATTCAGCCTCTATTATGTCACGTACTATGTTCTTTTAGTGACTGTCGCATTCTCCTGACGTGAAAGGTCCCTAGTCGAAACCGAGCAGAAACATAGTCTGCTTTAAGCCATAGAGTGGAATATAATGACAAGGTAACCAAACCTTTAAGCATTCAATGCACGGTTTCGTAGACAAGGCTTAAGACTAGTCCCAGACTAAGATGATTGTGTGAGATTCCTTAACTGAAAAATCTTGCCCTGAAACACCTTAAAATTTGTTACTGGCAAATTTATGCGAAATTCAGAGTTTCTGAAGTGTAGTGGTTATCACGTTTGCTTTACACGCAAAAGGTCCTCGGTTCGAAACCGAGCAGAAACATAGTCTGCTTTATGCCATAGAGTGGAATATAATGACAAGGTAACCAAACCTTCAAGCATTCAATGCACGGTTTCGTAGACAAGGCTTAAGACTAGTCCCAGACTAAGATGAGTGTTTGAGATTTCTTAACTGAAAAATCTTGCCCTGAAACACCTTAAAATTTGTGACTGGCAAATTTATGCGAATTTCAGAGTTTCTGTAGCGTATTGGTTATCACGTTCGCCTAACACGCGAAGGGTCCTCGGTTCGAGACCGAGCAGAAACAGTTTTCAGGTTTTGGCGTCAACCAGAGCAAATGCCATCGGTGTAAAACGTAGCTGCACTGCGTATCGGCCTGATTGAAAGCTTTTTGGGATTGTCAAATTCAGCCTCTATTATGTCACGTACTATGTTCTTTTAATGACTGTCGCATTCTCCTGACGTGAAAGGTCCCTAGTCGAAACCGAGCAGAATAATCGCCTTCTTTAAGTCATATGGTTAAACGTAATTACAAGCTAAACAAAACTTTAAGCATTCAATGCCCAGTTTTGTAGACAAGGCTTAAGACTAGTTCCAGACTAAGATGAATGTTCGAGATGTCTTACCTGAATAAACTTGACCTTGAATACCTTCAAATTTGTGACTGGCAAGTTTCTTGCCAAAGTCAGACAATAGTTGCGTGGTCTGTTTTAAACCAGCGCCAGGTTGACGACGTACGCAGGAATTGTCCACGTTTCTGTTTTGTAGTGGTTATCACGTTTGCTTTACACGCAAAAGGTCCTCGGTTCGAAACCGAGCAGAAACATAGTCTGCTTTAAGCCATAGAGTGGAATATAATGACAAGGTAACCAAACCTTTAAGCATTCAATGCACGGTTTCGTAGACAAGGCTTAAGACTAGTCCCAGACTAAGATGAATGTTCGAGATGTCTTACCTGAATAAACTTGACCTGGAATACCTTCAAATTTGTGACTGGCAAGTTTCTTGCCAAAGTCAGACAATGCTTGCGTGGTCTGTTTTAAACCAGCGCCAGGTTGACGACGTACGCAGGAATTGTCCACGTTTCTGTAGTGTAGTGGTTATCACGTTTGCTTCACACGCAAAAGGTCCTCGGTTCGAAACCGAGCAGAAACATAGTCTGCTTTAAGCCATAGAGTGGAATATAACGACAAGGTAACCAAACCTTAAGCATTCAATGCACTGTTTTGTAGACAAGGCTTAAGACTAGTCCCATACTGAAATGAATGTTCGAGATGTCTCACCTGAATAAACTTGACCTGGAACACCTTCAAATTTGTGACTGGCAAGTTTCTTGCCAAATTCAGAGTTTCTGTAGTGTAGTGGTTATCACGTTCGCCTCACACGCGAAAGGTCCTCGGATCGAAACCGAGCAGAAACATATTCTGTTTTAAGCCATAGAGTGGAATATAATGACAAGGTAACCAAACCTTTAAGCATTCAATGCACGGTTTTTATAGACTGCCGAAAATCAGCCTCTATTATGTTACAAGCTATGTTCTTTTAGTGACTGTCGCATTCTCCTGACGTGAAAGGTCCCTAGTCGAAACCGAGCAGAAACATAGTCTGCTTTAAGCCATAGAGTGGAATATAACGACAAGGTAACCAAACCTTAAGCATTCAATGCACGGTTTTTATAGACTGTCGAAATTCAGCCTCTATTATGTCACGTACTATGTTCTTTTAGTGACTGTCGCATTCTCCTGACGTGAAAGGTCCCTAGTCGAAACCGAGCAGAAACATAGTCTGCTTTAAGCCATAGAGTGGAATATAATGACAAGGTAACCAAACCTTTAAGCATTCAATGCACGGTTTCGTAGACAAGGCATAAGACTAGTCCCATACTAAGATGAATGTTCGAGATGTCTTACCTGAATAAACTTGACCTGGAATACCTTCAAATTTGTGACTGGCATGTTTCTTGCCAAAGTCATTCAATACTTGCGTGGTCTGTTTTAAACCAGCGCCAGGTTGACGACGTACGCAGGAATTGTCCACGTTTCTGTAGTGTAGTGGTTATCACGTTTGCTTCACACGCAAAAGGTCCTCGGTTCGAAACCGAGCAGAAACATAGTCTGCTTTAAGCCATAGAGTGGAATATAATGACAAGGTAACCAAACCTTTAAGCATTCAATGCACGGTTTTGTAGACTGTCGAAATTCAGCCTCTATTATGTCACGTACTATGTTCTTTTAGTGACTGTCGCATTCTCCTGACGTGAAAGGTCCCTAGTCGAAACCGAGCAGAAACATAGTCTGCTTTAAGCCATAGAGTGGAATATAATGACAAGGTAACCAAACCTTTAAGCATTCAATGCACGGTTTCGTAGACAAGGCTTAAGACTAGTCCCAGACTAAGATGATTGTTTGAGATTCCTTAACTGAAAAATCTTGCCCTGAAACACCTTAAAATTTGTTACTGGCAAATTTATGCGAAATTCAGAGTTTCTGAAGTGTAGTGGTTATCACGTTTGCTTTACACGCAAAAGGTCCTCGGTTCGAAACCGAGCAGAAACATAGTCTGCTTTATGCCATAGAGTGGAATATAATGACAAGGTAACCAAACCTTTAAGCATTCAATGCACGGTTTCGTAGACAAGGCTTAAGACTAGTCCCAGACTAAGATGAGTGTTTGAGATTTCTTAACTGAAAAATCTTGACCTTGAATACCTTCAAATTTGTGACTGGCAAGTTTCTTGCCAAAGTCAGACAATAGTTGCGTGGTCTGTTTTAAACCAGCGCCAGGTTGACGACGTACGCAGGAATTGTCCACGTTTCTGTTTTGTAGTGGTTATCACGTTTGCTTTACACGCAAAAGGTCCTCGGTTCGAAACCGAGCAGAAACATAGTCTGCTTTAAGCCATAGAGTGGAATATAATGACAAGGTAACCAAACCTTTAAGCATTCAATGCACGGTTTCGTAAACAAGGTTTAAGACTAGTCCCAGACTAAGATGAATGTTCGAGATGTCTTACCTGAATAAACTTGACCTGGAATACCTTCAAATTTGTGACTGGCAAGTTTCTTGCCAAAGTCAGACAATGCTTGCGTGGTCTGTTTTAAACCAGCGCCAGATTGACGACGTACGCAGGACTTGTCCACGTTTCTGTAGTGTAGTGGTTATCACGTTTGCTTTACACGCAAAAGGTCCTCGGTTCGAAACCGAGCAGAAACATAGTCTGCTTTAAGCCATAGAGTGGAATATAACGACAAGGTAACCAAACCTTAAGCATTCAATGCACTGTTTTGTAGACAAGGCTTAAGACTAGTCCCATACTGAAATGAATGTTCGAGATGTCTCACCTGAATAAACTTGACCTGGAACACCTTCAAATTTGTGACTGGCAAGTTTCTTGCCAAATTCAGAGTTTCTTTAGTGTAGTGGTTATCACGTTCGCCTCACACGCGAAAGGTCCTCGGTTCGAAACCGAGCAGAAACATAGTCTGTTTTAAGCCATAGAGTGGAATATAATGACAAGGTAACCAAACCTTTAAGCATTCAATGCACGGTTTTTATAGACTGCCGAAATTCAGCCTCTATTATGTTACAAGCTATGTTCTTTTAGTGACTGTCGCATTCTCCTGACGTGAAAGGTCCCTAGTCGAAACCGAGCAGAAACATAGTCTGCTTTAAGCCATAGAGTGGAATATAACGATAAGGTAACCAAACCTTTAAGCATTCAATGCACGGTTTTGTAGACTGTCGAAATTCAGCCTCTATTATGTCACGTACTATGTTCTTTTAGTGACTGTCGCATTCTCCTGACGTGAAAGGTCCCTAGTCGAAACCGAGCAGAAACATAGTCTGCTTTAAGCCATAGAGTGGAATATAATGACAAGGTAACCAAACCTTTAAGCATTCAATGCACGGTTTCGTAGACAAGGCATAAGACTAGTCCCATACTAAGATGAATGTTCGAGATGTCTTACCTGAATAAACTTGACCTGGAATACCTTCAAATTTGTGACTGGCAAGTTTCTTGCCAAAGTCATTCAATACTTGCGTGGTCTGTTTTAAACCAGCGCCAGGTTGACGACGTACGCAGGAATTGTCCACGTTTCTGTAGTGTAGTGGTTATCACGTTTGCTTCACACGCAAAAGGTCCTCGGTTCGAAACCGAGCAGAAACATAGTCTGCTTTAAGCCATAGAGTGGAATATAATGACAAGGTAACCAAACCTTTAAGCATTCAATGCACGGTTTTGTAGACTGTCGAAATTCAGCCTCTATTATGTCACGTACTATGTTCTTTTAGTGACTGTCGCATTCTCCTGACGTGAAAGGTCCCTAGTCGAAACCGAGCAGAAACATAGTCTGCTTTAAGCCATAGAGTGGAATATAATGACAAGGTAACCAAACCTTTAAGCATTCAATGCACGGTTTCGTAGACAAGGCTTAAGACTAGTCCCAGACTAAGATGATTGTTTGAGATTCCTTAACTGAAAAATCTTGCCCTGAAACACCTTAAAATTAGTTACTGGCAAATTTATGCGAAATTCAGAGTTTCTGAAGTGTAGTGGTTATCACGTTTGCTTTACACGCAAAAGGTCCTCGGTTCGAAACCGAGCAGAAACATAGTCTGCTTTATGCCATAGAGTGGAATATAATGACAAGGTAACCAAACCTTTAAGCATTCAATGCACGGTTTCGTAGACAAGGCTTAAGACTAGTCCCAGACTAAGATGAGTGTTTGAGATTTCTTAACTGAAAAATCTTGCCCTGAAACACCTTAAAATTTGTGACTGGCAAATTTATGCGAAATTCAGAGTTTCTGTAGCGTATTGGTTATCACGTTCGCCTAACACGCGAAGGGTCCTCGGTTCGAGACCGAGCAGAAACAGTTTTCAGGTTTTGGCGTCAACCAGAGCAGATGCCATCGGTGTAAAACGTAGCTGCACTGCGTATCGGCCTGATTGAAAGCTTTTTGGGATTGTCAAATTCAGCCTCTATTATGTCACGTACTATGTTCTTTTAGTGACTGTCGCATTCCCCTGACGCATTGCACCTTCAAATTTGTGACTGGCAAGTTTCTTGCCAAAGTCAGACAATGCTTGCGTGGTCTGTTTTAAACCAGCGCCAGTTTGACGACGTACGCAGGAATTGTCCACGTTTCTGTAGTGTAGTGGTTATCACGTTTGCTTTACACGCAAAAGGTCCTCGGTTCGAAACCGAGCAGAAACATAGTCTGCTTTAATCCATAGAGTGGAATATAACGACAAGGTAACCAAACCTTAAGAATTCAATGCACGGTTTTTATAGACTGTCGAAATTCAGCCTCTATTATGTCACGTACTATGTTCTTTTAGTGACTGTCGCATTCTCCTGACGTGAAAGGTCCCTAGTCGAAACCGAGCAGAAACATAGTCTGCTTTAAGCCATAGAGTGGAATATAATGACAAGGTAACCAAACCTTTAAGCATTCAATGCACGGTTTCGTAGACAAGGCATAAGACTAGTCCCATACTAAGATGAATGTTCGAGATGTCTTACCTGAAAAATCTTGACCTTGAATACCTTCAAATTTGTGACTGGCAAGTTTCTTGCCAAAGTCAGACAATAGTTGCGTGGTCTGTTTTAAACCAGCGCCAGGTTGACGACGTACGCAGGAATTGTCCACGTTTCTGTTTTGTAGTGGTTATCACGTTTGCTTTACACGCAAAAGGTCCTCGGTTCGAAACCGAGCAGAAACATAGTCTGCTTTAAGCCATAGAGTGGAATATAATGACAAGGTAACCAAACCTTTAAGCATTCAATGCACGGTTTCGTAGACAAGGCATAAGACTAGTCCCATACTAAGATGAATGTTCGAGATGTCTTACCTGAATAAACTTGACCTGGAATACCTTCAAATTTGTGACTGGCAAGTTTCTTGCCAAAGTCATTCAATACTTGCGTGGTCTGTTTTAAACCAGCGCCAGGTTGACGACGTACGCAGGAATTGTCCACGTTTCTGTAGTGTAGTGGTTATCACGTTTGCTTCACACGCAAAAGGTCCTTGGTTCGAAACCGAGCAGAAACATAGTCTGCTTTAAGCCATAGAGTGGAATATAATGACAAGGTAACCAAACCTTTAAGCATTCAATGCACGGTTTTGTAGACTGTCGAAATTCAGCCTCTATTATGTCACGTACTATGTTCTTTTAGTGACTGTCGCATTCTCCTGACGTGAAAGGTCCCTAGTCGAAACCGAGCAGAAACATAGTCTGCTTTAAGCCATAGAGTGGAATATAATGACAAGGTAACCAAACCTTTAAGCATTCAATGCACGGTTTCGTAGACAAGGCTTAAGACTAGTCCCAGACTAAGATGATTGTTTGAGATTCCTTAACTGAAAAATCTTGCCCTGAAACACCTTAAAATTAGTTACTGGCAAATTTATGCGAAATTCAGAGTTTCTGAAGTGTAGTGGTTATCACGTTTGCTTTACACGCAAAAGGTCCTCGGTTCGAAACCGAGCAGAAACATAGTCTGCTTTATGCCATAGAGTGGAATATAATGACAAGGTAACCAAACCTTTAAGCATTCAATGCACGGTTTCGTAGACAAGGCTTAAGACTAGTCCCAGACTAAGATGAGTGTTTGAGATTTCTTAACTGAAAAATCTTGCCCTGAAACACCTTAAAATTTGTGACTGGCAAATTTATGCGAAATTCAGAGTTTCTGTAGCGTATTGGTTATCACGTTCGCCTAACACGCGAAGGGTCCTCGGTTCGAGACCGAGCAGAAACAGTTTTCAGGTTTTGGCGTCAACCAGAGCAGATGCCATCGGTGTAAAACGTAGCTGCACTGCGTATCGGCCTGATTGAAAGCTTTTTGGGATTGTCAAATTCAGCCTCTATTATGTCACGTACTATGTTCTTTTAGTGACTGTCGCATTCCCCTGACGCATTGCACCTTCAAATTTGTGACTGGCAAGTTTCTTGCCAAAGTCAGACAATGCTTGCGTGGTCTGTTTTAAACCAGCGCCAGTTTGACGACGTACGCAGGAATTGTCCACGTTTCTGTAGTGTAGTGGTTATCACGTTTGCTTTACACGCAAAAGGTCCTCGGTTCGAAACCGAGCAGAAACATAGTCTGCTTTAATCCATAGAGTGGAATATAACGACAAGGTAACCAAACCTTAAGAATTCAATGCACGGTTTTTATAGACTGTCGAAATTCAGCCTCTATTATGTCACGTACTATGTTCTTTTAGTGACTGTCGCATTCTCCTGACGTGAAAGGTCCCTAGTCGAAACCGAGCAGAAACATAGTCTGCTTTAAGCCATAGAGTGGAATATAATGACAAGGTAACCAAACCTTTAAGCATTCAATGCACGGTTTCGTAGACAAGGCATAAGACTAGTCCCATACTAAGATGAATGTTCGAGATGTCTTACCTGAATAAACTTGACCTGGAATACCTTCAAATTTGTGACTGGCATGTTTCTTGCCAAAGTCATTCAATACTTGCGTGGTCTGTTTTAAACCAGCGCCAGGTTGACGACGTACGCAGGAATTGTCCACGTTTCTGTAGTGTAGTGGTTATCACGTTTGCTTCACACGCAAAAGGTCCTCGGTTCGAAACCGAGCAGAAACATAGTCTGCTTTAAGCCATAGAGTGGAATATAATGACAAGGTAACCAAACCTTTAAGCATTCAATGCACGGTTTTGTAGACTGTCGAAATTCAGCCTCTATTATGTCACGTACTATGTTCTTTTAGTGACTGTCGCATTCTCCTGACGTGAAAGGTCCCTAGTCGAAACCGAGCAGAAACATAGTCTGCTTTAAGCCATAGAGTGGAATATAATGACAAGGTAACCAAACCTTTAAGCATTCAATGCACGGTTTCGTAGACAAGGCTTAAGACTAGTCCCAGACTAAGATGATTGTTTGAGATTCCTTAACTGAAAAATCTTGCCCTGAAACACCTTAAAATTTGTTACTGGCAAATTTATGCGAAATTCAGAGTTTCTGAAGTGTAGTGGTTATCACGTTTGCTTTACACGCAAAAGGTCCTCGGTTCGAAACCGAGCAGAAACATAGTCTGCTTTATGCCATAGAGTGGAATATAATGACAAGGTAACCAAACCTTTAAGCATTCAATGCACGGTTTCGTAGACAAGGCTTAAGACTAGTCCCAGACTAAGATGAGTGTTTGAGATTTCTTAACTGAAAAATCTTGCCCTGAAACACCTTAAAATTTGTGACTGGCAAATTTATGCGAATTTCAGAGTTTCTGTAGCGTATTGGTTATCACGTTCGCCTAACACGCGAAGGGTCCTCGGTTCGAGACCGAGCAGAAACAGTTTTCAGGTTTTGGCGTCAACCAGAGCAAATGCCATCGGTGTAAAACGTAGCTGCACTGCGTATCGGCCTGATTGAAAGCTTTTTGGGATTGTCAAATTCAGCCTCTATTATGTCACGTACTATGTTCTTTTAATGACTGTCGCATTCTCCTGACGTGAAAGGTCCCTAGTCGAAACCGAGCAGAATAATCGCCTTCTTTAAGTCATATGGTTAAACGTAATTACAAGCTAAACAAAACTTTAAGCATTCAATGCCCAGTTTTGTAGACAAGGCTTAAGACTAGTTCCAGACTAAGATGAATGTTCGAGATGTCTTACCTGAATAAACTTGACCTTGAATACCTTCAAATTTGTGACTGGCAAGTTTCTTGCCAAAGTCAGACAATAGTTGCGTGGTCTGTTTTAAACCAGCGCCAGGTTGACGACGTACGCAGGAATTGTCCACGTTTCTGTTTTGTAGTGGTTATCACGTTTGCTTTACACGCAAAAGGTCCTCGGTTCGAAACCGAGCAGAAACATAGTCTGCTTTAAGCCATAGAGTGGAATATAATGACAAGGTAACCAAACCTTTAAGCATTCAATGCACGGTTTCGTAGACAAGGCTTAAGACTAGTCCCAGACTAAGATGAATGTTCGAGATGTCTTACCTGAATAAACTTGACCTGGAATACCTTCAAATTTGTGACTGGCAAGTTTCTTGCCAAAGTCAGACAATGCTTGCGTGGTCTGTTTTAAACCAGCGCCAGGTTGACGACGTACGCAGGAATTGTCCACGTTTCTGTAGTGTAGTGGTTATCACGTTTGCTTCACACGCAAAAGGTCCTCGGTTCGAAACCGAGCAGAAACATAGTCTGCTTTAAGCCATAGAGTGGAATATAACGACAAGGTAACCAAACCTTAAGCATTCAATGCACTGTTTTGTAGACAAGGCTTAAGACTAGTCCCATACTGAAATGAATGTTCGAGATGTCTCACCTGAATAAACTTGACCTGGAACACCTTCAAATTTGTGACTGGCAAGTTTCTTGCCAAATTCAGAGTTTCTGTAGTGTAGTGGTTATCACGTTCGCCTCACACGCTAAAGGTCCTCGGATCGAAACCGAGCAGAAACATATTCTGTTTTAAGCCATAGAGTGGAATATAATGACAAGGTAACCAAACCTTTAAGCATTCAATGCACGGTTTTTATAGACTGCCGAAATTCAGCCTCTATTATGTTACAAGCTATGTTCTTTTAGTGACTGTCGCATTCTCCTGACGTGAAAGGTCCCTAGTCGAAACCGAGCAGAAACATAGTCTGCTT
Source organism: Triplophysa dalaica (assembly GCF_015846415.1). NCBI lineage: Eukaryota > Metazoa > Chordata > Actinopteri > Cypriniformes > Nemacheilidae > Triplophysa > Triplophysa dalaica. The sequence continues at coordinate 14,770,679 of NC_079546.1, read as the reverse complement.
TAAGCCATAGAGTGGAATATAACGACAAGGTAACCAAACCTTAAGCATTCAATGCACGGTTTTTATAGACTGTCGAAATTCAGCCTCTATTATGTCACGTACTATGTTCTTTTAGTGACTGTCGCATTCTCCTGACGTGAAAGGTCCCTAGTCGAAACCGAGCAGAAACATAGTCTGCTTTAAGCCATAGAGTGGAATATAATGACAAGGTAACCAAACCTTTAAGCATTCAATGCACGGTTTCGTAGACAAGGCATAAGACTAGTCCCATACTAAGATGAATGTTCGAGATGTCTTACCTGAATAAACTTGACCTGGAATACCTTCAAATTTGTGACTGGCATGTTTCTTGCCAAAGTCATTCAATACTTGCGTGGTCTGTTTTAAACCAGCGCCAGGTTGACGACGTACGCAGGAATTGTCCACGTTTCTGTAGTGTAGTGGTTATCACGTTTGCTTCACACGCAAAAGGTCCTCGGTTCGAAACCGAGCAGAAACATAGTCTGCTTTAAGCCATAGAGTGGAATATAATGACAAGGTAACCAAACCTTTAAGCATTCTATGCACGGTTTTGTAGACTGTCGAAATTCAGCCTCTATTATGTCACGTACTATGTTCTTTTAGTGACTGTCGCATTCTCCTGACGTGAAAGGTCCCTAGTCGAAACCGAGCAGAAACATAGTCTGCTTTAAGCCATAGAGTGGAATATAATGACAAGGTAACCAAACCTTTAAGCATTCAATGCACGGTTTCGTAGACAAGGCTTAAGACTAGTCCCAGACTAAGATGATTGTTTGAGATTCCTTAACTGAAAAATCTTGCCCTGAAACACCTTAAAATTTGTTACTGGCAAATTTATGCGAAATTCAGAGTTTCTGAAGTGTAGTGGTTATCACGTTTGCTTTACACGCAAAAGGTCCTCGGTTCGAAACCGAGCAGAAACATAGTCTGCTTTATGCCATAGAGTGGAATATAATGACAAGGTAACCAAACCTTTAAGCATTCAATGCACGGTTTCGTAGACAAGGCTTAAGACTAGTCCCAGACTAAGATGAGTGTTTGAGATTTCTTAACTGAAAAATCTTGACCTTGAATACCTTCAAATTTGTGACTGGCAAGTTTCTTGCCATAGTCAGACAATAGTTGCGTGGTCTGTTTTAAACCAGCGCCAGGTTGACGACGTACGCAGGAATTGTCCACGTTTCTGTTTTGTAGTGGTTATCACGTTTGCTTTACACGCAAAAGGTCCTCGGTTCGAAACCGAGCAGAAACATAGTCTGCTTTAAGCCATAGAGTGGAATATAATGACAAGGTAACCAAACCTTTAAGCATTCAATGCACGGTTTCGTAAACAAGGCTTAAGACTAGTCCCAGACTAAGATGAATGTTCGAGATGTCTTACCTGAATAAACTTGACCTGGAATACCTTCAAATTTGTGACTGGCAAGTTTCTTGCCAAAGTCAGACAATGCTTGCGTGGTCTGTTTTAAACCAGCGCCAGATTGACGACGTACGCAGGACTTGTCCACGTTTCTGTAGTGTAGTGGTTATCACGTTTGCTTTACACGCAAAAGGTCCTCGGGTCGAAACCGAGCAGAAACATAGTCTGCTTTAAGCCATAGAGTGGAATATAACGACAAGGTAACCAAACCTTAAGCATTCAATGCACTGTTTTGTAGACAAGGCTTAAGACTAGTCCCATACTGAAATGAATGTTCGAGATGTCTCACCTGAATAAACTTGACCTGGAACACCTTCAAATTTGTGACTGGCAAGTTTCTTGCCAAATTCAGAGTTTCTTTAGTGTAGTGGTTATCACGTTCGCCTCACACGCGAAAGGTCCTCGGTTCGAAACCGAGCAGAAACATAGTCTGTTTTAAGCCATAGAGTGGAATATAATGACAAGGTAACCAAACCTTTAAGCATTCAATGCACGGTTTTTATAGACTGCCGAAATTCAGCCTCTATTATGTTACAAGCTATGTTCTTTTAGTGACTGTCGCATTCTCCTGACGTGAAAGGTCCCTAGTCGAAACCGAGCAGAAACATAGTCTGCTTTAAGCCATAGAGTGGAATATAACGATAAGGTAACCAAACCTTTAAGCATTCAATGCACGGTTTTGTAGACTGTCGAAATTCAGCCTCTATTATGTCACGTACTATGTTCTTTTAGTGACTGTCGCATTCTCCTGACGTGAAAGGTCCCTAGTCGAAACCGAGCAGAAACATAGTCTGCTTTAAGCCATAGAGTGGAATATAATGACAAGGTAACCAAACCTTTAAGCATTCAATGCACGGTTTCGTAGACAAGGCATAAGACTAGTCCCATACTAAGATGAATGTTCGAGATGTCTTACCTGAATAAACTTGACCTGGAATACCTTCAAATTTGTGACTGGCAAGTTTCTTGCCAAAGTCATTCAATACTTGCGTGGTCTGTTTTAAACCAGCGCCAGGTTGACGACGTACGCAGGAACTGTCCACGTTTCTGTAGTGTAGTGGTTATCACGTTTGCTTCACACGCAAAAGGTCCTCGGTTCGAAACCGAGCAGAAACATAGTCTGCTTTAAGCCATAGAGTGGAATATAATGACAAGGTAACCAAACCTTTAAGCATTCAATGCACGGTTTTGTAGACTGTCGAAATTCAGCCTCTATTATGTCACGTACTATGTTCTTTTAGTGACTGTCGCATTCTCCTGACGTGAAAGGTCCCTAGTCGAAACCGAGCAGAAACATAGTCTGCTTTAAGCCATAGAGTGGAATATAATGACAAGGTAACCAAACCTTTAAGCATTCAATGCACGGTTTCGTAGACAAGGCTTAAGACTAGTCCCAGACTAAGATGAATGTTCGAGATGTCTTACCTGAATAAACTTGACCTGGAATACCTTCAAATTTGTGACTGGCAAGTTTCTTGCCAAAGTCAGACAATGCTTGCGTGGTCTGTTTTAAACCAGCGCCAGGTTGACGACGTACGCAGGAATTGTCCATGTTTCTGTAGTGTAGTGGTTATCACGTTTGCTTCACACGCAAAAGGTCCTCGGTTCGAAACCGAGCAGAAACATAGTCTGCTTTAAGCCATAGAGTGGAATATAACGACAAGGTAACCAAACCTTAAGCATTCAATGCACTGTTTTGTAGACAAGGCTTAAGACTAGTCCCATACTGAAATGAATGTTCGAGATGTCTCACCTGAATAAACTTGACCTGGAACACCTTCAAATTTGTGACTGGCAAGTTTCTTGCCAAATTCAGAGTTTCTGTAGTGTAGTGGTTATCACGTTCGCCTCACACGCGAAAGCTCCTCGGATCGAAACCGAGCAGAAACATATTCTGTTTTAAGCCATAGAGTGGAATATAATGACAAGGTAACCAAACCTTTAAGCATTCAATGCACGGTTTTTATAGACTGCCGAAATTCAGCCTCTATTATGTTACAAGCTATGTTCTTTTAGTGACTGTCGCATTCTCCTGACGTGAAAGGTCCCTAGTCGAAACCGAGCAGAAACATAGTCTGCTTTAAGCCATAGAGTGGAATATAACGACAAGGTAACCAAACCTTAAGCATTCAATGCACGGTTTTTATAGACTGTCGAAATTCAGCCTCTATTATGTTACAAGCTATGTTCTTTTAGTGACTGTCGCATTCTCCTGACGTGAAAGGTCCCTAGTCGAAACCGAGCAGAAACATAGTCTGCTTTAAGCCATAGAGTGGAATATAATGACAAGGTAACCAAACCTTTAAGCATTCAATGCACGGTTTCGTAGACAAGGCATAAGACTAGTCCCATACTAAGATGAATGTTCGAGATGTCTTACCTGAATAAACTTGACCTGGAATACCTTCAAATTTGTGACTGGCATGTTTCTTGCCAAAGTCATTCAATACTTGCGTGGTCTGTTTTAAACCAGCGCCAGGTTGACGACGTACGCAGGAATTGTCCACGTTTCTGTAGTGTAGTGGTTATCACGTTTGCTTCACACGCAAAAGGTCCTCGGTTCGAAACCGAGCAGAAACATAGTCTGCTTTAAGCCATAGAGTGGAATATAATGACAAGGTAACCAAACCTTTAAGCATTCAATGCACGGTTTTGTAGACTGTCGAAATTCAGCCTCTATTATGTCACGTACTATGTTCTTTTAGTGACTGTCGCATTCTCCTGACGTGAAAGGTCCCTAGTCGAAACCGAGCAGAAACATAGTCTGCTTTAAGCCATAGAGTGGAATATAATGACAAGGTAACCAAACCTTTAAGCATTCAATGCACGGTTTCGTAGACAAGGCTTAAGACTAGTCCCAGACTAAGATGATTGTTTGAGATTCCTTAACTGAAAAATCTTGCCCTGAAACACCTTAAAATTTGTTACTGGCAAATTTATGCGAAATTCAGAGTTTCTGAAGTGTAGTGGTTATCACGTTTGCTTTACACGCAAAAGGTCCTCGTTTCGAAACCGAGCAGAAACATAGTCTACTTTATGCCATAGAGTGGAATATAATGACAAGGTAACCAAACCTTTAAGCATTCAATGCACGGTTTCGTAGACAAGGCTTAAGACTAGTCCCAGACTAAGATGAGTGTTTGAGATTTCTTAACTGAAAAATCTTGACCTTGAATACCTTCAAATTTGTGACTGGCAAGTTTCTTGCCAAAGTCAGACAATAGTTGCGTGGTCTGTTTTAAACCAGCGCCAGGTTGACGACGTACGCAGGAATTGTCCACGTTTCTGTTTTGTAGTGGTTATCACGTTTGCTTTACACGCAAAAGGTCCTCGGTTCGAAACCGAGCAGAAACATAGTCTGCTTTAAGCCATAGAGTGGAATATAATGACAAGGTAACCAAACCTTTAAGCATTCAATGCACGGTTTCGTAAACAAGGCTTAAGACTAGTCCCAGACTAAGATGAATGTTCGAGATGTCTTACCTGAATAAACTTGACCTGGAATTCCTTCAAATTTGTGACTGGCAAGTTTCTTGCCAAAGTCAGACAATGCTTGCGTGGTCTGTTTTAAACCAGCGCCAGATTGACGACGTACGCAGGACTTGTCCACGTTTCTGTAGTGTAGTGGTTATCACGTTTGCTTTACACGCAAAAGGTCCTCGGTTCGAAACCGAGCAGAAACATAGTCTGCTTTAAGCCATAGAGTGGAATATAACGACAAGGTAACCAAACCTTAAGCATTCAATGCACTGTTTTGTAGACAAGGCTTAAGACTAGTCCCAGACTAAGATGATTGTTTGAGATTCCTTAACTGAAAAATCTTGCCCTGAAACACCTTAAAATTTGTTACTGGCAAATTTATGCGAAATTCAGAGTTTCTGAAGTGTAGTGGTTATCACGTTTGCTTTACACGCAAAAGGTCCTCGGTTCGAAACCGAGCAGAAACATAGTCTGCTTTAAGCCATAGAGTGGAATATAATGACAAGGTAACCAAACCTTTAAGCATTCAATGCACGGTTTTGTAGACTGTCGAAATTCAGCCTCTATTATGTCACGTACTATGTTCTTTTAGTGACTGTCGCATTCTCCTGACGTGAAAGGTCCCTAGTCGAAACCGAGCAGAAACATAGTCTGCTTTAAGCCATAGAGTGGAATATAATGACAAGGTAACCAAACCTTTAAGCATTCAATGCACGGTTTCGTAGACAAGGCTTAAGACTAGTCCCAGACTAAGATGATTGTTTGAGATTCCTTAACTGAAAAATCTTGCCCTGAAACACCTTAAAATTTGTTACTGGCAAATTTATGCGAAATTCAGAGTTTCTGAAGTGTAGTGGTTATCACGTTTGCTTTACACGCAAAAGGTCCTCGGTTCGAAACCGAGCAGAAACATAGTCTGCTTTATGCCATAGAGTGGAATATAATGACAAGGTAACCAAACCTTTAAGCATTCAATGCACGGTTTCGTAGACAAGGCTTAAGACTAGTCCCAGACTAAGATGAGTGTTTGAGATTTCTTAACTGAAAAATCTTGCCCTGAAACACCTTAAAATTTGTGACTGGCAAATTTATGCGAAATTCAGAGTTTCTGTAGCGTATTGGTTATCACGTTCGCCTAACACGCGAAGGGTCCTCGGTTCGAGACCGAGCAGAAACAGTTTTCAGGTTTTGGCGTCAACCAGAGCAAATGACATCGGTGTAAAACGTAGCTGCACTGCGTATCGGCCTGATTGAAAGCTTTTTGGGATTGTCAAATTCAGCCTCTATTATGTCACGTACTATGTTCTTTTAGTGACTGTCGCATTCCCCTGACGCATTGCACCTTCAAATTTGTGACTGGCAAGTTTCTTGCCAAAGTCAGACAATGCTTGGGTGGTCTGTTTTAAACCAGCGCCAGTTTGACGACGTACGCAGGAATTGTCCACGTTTCTGTAGTGTAGTGGTTATCACGTTCACCTCACTCGCGAAAGGTCCTCGGTTCAAAACCGAGCAGAAACATAGTCTGTTTTAAGCCATAGAATGGAATATAATGACAAGGTAACCAAACCTTTAAGCATTCAATGCACGGTTTTTATAGACTGTCGAAATGCAGCCTCTATTATGTTACAAGCTATGTTCTTTTAGTGACTGTCGCATTCTCCTGACGTGAAAGGTCCCTAGTCGAAACCGAGCAGAAACATAGTCTGCTTTAAGCCATAGAGTGGAATATAATGACAAGGTAACCAAACCTTTATGCATTCAATGCACGGTTTTTATAGACTGTCGAAATTCAGCCTCTATTATGTTACAAGCTATGTCCTTTTAGTGACTGTCGCATTCTCCTGACGTGAAAGGTCCCTAGTCGAAACCGAGCAGAAGCATAGTCTGCTTTAAGCCATAGAGTGGAATATAACGATAAGGTAACCAAACCTTTAAGCATTCAATGCACGGTTTTGTAGACTGTCGAAATTCAGCCTCTATTATGTCACGTACTATGTTCTTTTAGTGACTGTCGCATTCTCCTGACGTGAAAGGTCCCTAGTCGAAACCGAGCAGAAACATAGTCTGCTTTAAGCCATAGAGTGGAATATAATGACAAGGTAACCAAACCTTTAAGCATTCAATGCACGGTTTCGTAGACAAGGCTTAAGACTAGTCCCAGACTAAGATGATTGTTTGAGATTCCTTAACTGAAAAATCTTGCCCTGAAACACCTTAAAATTTGTGACTGGCAAATTTATGCCAAATTCAGAGTTTCTGTAGTGTAGTGGTTATCACGTTCGCCTAACACGCGAAAGGTCCTCGTTTCGTAACCGAGTAGAAACATAGTCTGTTTTAAGCCATAGAGTGGAATATAATGACAAGGTAACCAAACCTTTAAGCATTCAATGCACGGTTTTGTAGACTGTCGAAATTCAGCCTCTATTATGTCACGTACTATGTTCTTTTAGTGACTGTCGCATTCCCCTGACGCATTGCACCTTCAAATTTGTGACTGGCAAGTTTCTTGCCAAAGTCAGACAATGCTTGGGTGGTCTGTTTTAAACCAGCGCCAGTTTGACGACGTACGCAGGAATTGTCCACGTTTCTGTAGTGTAGTGGTTATCACGTTCACCTCACTCGCGAAAGGTCCTCGGTTCAAAACCGAGCAGAAACATAGTCTGTTTTAAGCCATAGAATGGAATATAATGACAAGGTAACCAAACCTTTAAGCATTCAATGCACGGTTTTTATAGACTGTCGAAATGCAGCCTCTATTATGTTACAAGCTATGTTCTTTTAGTGACTGTCGCATTCTCCTGACGTGAAAGGTCCCTAGTCGAAACCGAGCAGAAACATAGTCTGCTTTAAGCCATAGAGTGGAATATAATGACAAGGTAACCAAACCTTTATGCATTCAATGCACGGTTTTTATAGACTGTCGAAATTCAGCCTCTATTATGTTACAAGCTATGTCCTTTTAGTGACTGTCGCATTCTCCTGACGTGAAAGGTCCCTAGTCGAAACCGAGCAGAAGCATAGTCTGCTTTAAGCCATAGAGTGGAATATAACGATAAGGTAACCAAACCTTTAAGCATTCAATGCACGGTTTTGTAGACTGTCGAAATTCAGCCTCTATTATGTCACGTACTATGTTCTTTTAGTGACTGTCGCATTCTCCTGACGTGAAAGGTCCCTAGTCGAAACCGAGCAGAAACATAGTCTGCTTTAAGCCATAGAGTGGAATATAATGACAAGGTAACCAAACCTTTAAGCATTCAATGCACGGTTTCGTAGACAAGGCTTAAGACTAGTCCCAGACTAAGATGATTGTTTGAGATTCCTTAACTGAAAAATCTTGCCCTCAAACACCTTAAAATTTGTTACTGGCAAATTTATGCGAAATTCAGAGTTTCTGAAGTGTAGTGGTTATCACGTTTGCTTTACACGCAAAAGGTCCTCGGTTCGAAACCGAGCAGAAACATAGTCTGCTTTAAGCCATAGAATGGAATATAATGACAAGGTAACCAAACCTTTAAGCATTCAATGCACGGTTTTTATAGACTGTCGAAATGCAGCCTCTATTATGTTACAAGCTATGTTCTTTTAGTGACTGTCGCATTCTCCTGACGTGAAAGGTCCCTAGTCGAAACCGAGCAGAAACATAGTCTGCTTTAAGCAATAGAGTGGAATATAATGACAAGGTAACCAAACCTTTAAGCATTCAATGCACGGTTTTTATAGACTGTCGAAATTCAGCCTCTATTATGTTACAAGCTATGTTCTTTTAGTGACTGTCGCATTCTCCTGACGTGAAAGGTCCCTAGTCGAAACCGAGCAGAAGCATAGTCTGCTTTAAGCCATAGAGTGGAATATAACGATAAGGTAACCAAACCTTTAAGCATTCAATGCACGGTTTTGTAGACTGTCGAAATTCAGCATCTATTATGTCACGTACTATGTTCTTTTAGTGACTGTCGCATTCTCCTGACGTGAAAGGTCCCTAGTCGAAACCGAGCAGAAACATAGTCTGCTTTAAGCCATAGAGTGGAATATAATGACAAGGTAACCAAACCTTTAAGCATTCAATGCACGGTTTCATAGACAAGGCTTAAGACTAGTCCCATACTAAGATGAATGTTCGAGATGTCTTACCTGAATAAACTTGACCTGGAATACCTTCAAATTTGTGACTGGCAAGTTTCTTGCCAAAGTCAGACAATACTTGCGTGGTCTGTTTTAAACCAGCGCCAGGTTGACGACGTACGCCGGAATTGTCCACGTTTCTGTAGTGTAGTGGTTATCACGTTCGCCTAACACGCGAAAGGTCCTCGGTTCGAAACCGAGCAGAAACATAGTCTGTTTTAAGCCATAGAGTGGAATATAATGACAAGGTAACCAAACCTTTAAGCATTCAATGCACGGTTTTGTTGACTGTCGAAATTCAGCCTCTATTATGTCATGTACTATGTTCTTTTAGTGACTGTCGAATTCCCCTGACGCATTGCACCTTCAAATTTGTGACTGTCAAGTTTCTTGCCAAAGTCAGACAATGCTTGGGTGGTCTGTTTTAAACCAGCGCCAGTTTGACGACGTACGCAGGAATTGTCCACGTTTCTGTAGTGTAGTGGTTATCACGTTTGCTTCACACGCAAAAGGTCCTCGGTTCGAAACCAAGCAGAAACATAGTGTGCTTTAAGCCATAGAGAGCAATATAATGACAAGGTAACCAAACCTTTAAGCATTCAATGCACGGTTTCGTAGACAAGGCTTAAGACTAGTCCCAGACTAAGATGATTGTTTGAGATTCCTTAACTGAAAAATCTTGCCCTGAAACACCTTAAAATTTGTTACTGGCAAATTTATGCGAAATTCAGAGTTTCTGTAGTGTATTGGTTATCACGTTCGCCTAACACGCGAAAGGTCCTCGGTTAGAGACCGAGCAGAAACAGTTTTCAGGTTTTGGCGTCAACCAGAGCAAATGCCATCAGTGTAAAACGTAGCTGCAATGCGTATCGGCCTGATTGAAAGCTTTTTGGGATTGTCAAATTCAGCCTCTATTATGTCACGTACTATGTTCTTTTAGTGACTGTCGCATTCTCCTGACGTGAAAGGTCCCTAGTCGAAACCGAGCAGAATAATCGCCTTCTTTAAGCCATATGGTTAAACGTAATTACAAGCTAAACAAAACTTTAAGCATTCAATGCCCAGTATTGTAGACAAGGCTTAAGACTAGTCCCAGACTAAGATGAATGTTCGAGATGTCTTACCTGAATAAACTTGACCTGGAATACCTTCAAATTTGTGACTGGCAAGTTTCTTGCCAAAGTCAGACAATACTTGCGTGGTCTGTTTTAAACCAGCGCCAGGTTGACGACATACGCAGGAATTGTCCACGTTTCTGTAGTGTAGTGGTTATCACGTTTGCTTTACACGCAAAAGGTCCTCGGTTCGAAACCGAGCAGAAACATAGTCTGCTTTAAGCCATAGAGTGGAATATAATGACAAGGTAACCAAACCTTTAAGCACTCAATGCACGGTTTTGTAGACTGTCGAAATTCAGCCTCTATTATGTCACGTACTATGTTCTTTTAGTGACTGTCGCATTCTCCTGACGTGAAAGGTCCCTAGTCGAAACCGAGCAGAAACATAGTCTGCTTTAAGCCAGAGAGTGGAATATAATGACAAGGTAACCAAACCTTTAAGCATTCAATGCACGGTTTCGTAGACAAGGCTTAAGACTAGTCCCAGACTAAGATGATTGTTTGAGATTCCTTAACTGAAAAATCTTGCCCTGAAACACCTTAAAATTTGTGACTGGCAAATTTATGCAAAAATACAGAGTTTCTGTAGTGTAGTGGTTATCACGTTCGCCTAACACGCGAAATGTCCTCGTTTCGAAACCGAGCAGAAACATAGTCTGTTTTAAGCCATAGAGTGGAATATAATGACAAGGTAACCAAACCTTTAAGCATTCAATGCACGGTTTTGTAGACTGTCGAAATTCAGCCTCTATTATGTCACGTACTATGTTCTTTTAGTGACTGTCGCATTCTCCTGACGTGAAAGGTCCCTAGTCGAAACCGAGCAGAATCATAGTCTGTTTTAAGCCATAGAGTGGAATATAATGACAAGGTAACCAAACCTTTAAGCATTCAATGCACGGTTTCGTAGACAAGGCTTAAAACTAGTCCCAGACTAAGATGAGTGTTTGAGATTTCTTAACTGAAAAATCTTGCCCTGAAACACCTTAAAATTTGTGACTGGCAAATTTATGCCAAGTTCAGAGTTTCTGTAGTGTAGTGGTTATCACGTTCGCCTAACACGCGAAAGGTCCTCGGTTCGAAACCGAGCAGAAACATAGTCTGTTTTAAGCCATAGAGTGGAATATAATGACAAGGTAACCAAACCTTTAAGCATTCAATGAACGGTTTTTATAGACAGTCGAAATTCAGCCTCTATTATTTTACAAGCTATGTTCTTTTAGTGACTGTCGCATTCTCCTGACGTGAAAGGTCCCTAGTCGAAACCGAGCAGAATAATCGCCTTCTTTAAGCCATATGGTTAAACGTAATTACAAGCTAAATAAAACTTTAAGCATTCAATGCCCAGTTTTGTAGACAAGGCTTAAGACTAATCCCAGACTAAGATGATTGTTCGAGATGTCTTACCTGAATAAACTTGACCTGGAATACCTTCAAATTTGTGACTGGCAAGTTTCTTGACAAAATCAGACAATACTTGCGTGGTCTGTTTTAAACCAGCGCCTGGTTGACGACGTACGCAGGAATTGTCCACGTTTCTGTAGTGTAGTGGTTATCACGTTTGCTTTACACGCAAAAGGTCCTCGCTTCGAAACCCGAGCAGAAACATAGTCTGCTTTAAGCCATAGAGTGGAATATAATGATAAGGTAACCAAACCTTTAAGCATTCAATGCACGGTTTCGTAGACAAGGCTTAAGACTAGTCCCAGACTAAGATGAAATTTGTGACTGGCAAATTTATGCAAAAATACAGAGTTTCTGTAGTGTAGTTGTTATCACGTTCGCCTAACACGCGAAAGGTCCTCGTTTCGAAACCGAGCAGAAACATAGTCTGTTTTAAGCCATAGAGTGGAATATAATGACAAGGTAACCAAACCTTTAAGCATTCAATGCACGGTTTTGTAGACTGTCGAAATTCAGCCTCTATTATGTCACGTACTATGTTCTTTTAGTGACTGTCGCATTCTCCTGACGTGAAAGGTCCCTAGTCGAAACCGAGCAGAATCATAGTCTGTTTTAAGCCATAGAGTGGAATATAATGACAAGGTAACCAAACCTTTAAGCATTCAATGCACGGTTTTGTAGACTGTCGAAATTCAGCCTCTATTATGTCACGTACTATGTTCTTTTAGTGACTGTCGCATTCTCCTGACGTGAAAGGTCCCTAGTCGAAACCGAGCAGAAACATAGTCTGCTTTAAGCCATAGAGTGGAATATAATGACAAGGTAACCAAACCTTTAAGCATTCAATGCACGGTTTCGTAGACAAGGCTTAAGACTAGTCCCAGACTAAGATGATTGTTTGAGATTCCTTAACTGAAAAATCTTGCCCTGAAACACCTTAAAATTTGTGACTGGCAAATTTATGCAAAAATACAGAGTTTCTGTAGTGTAGTGGGTATCACGTTCGCCTAACACGCGAAATGTCCTCGTTTCGAAACCGAGCAGAAACATAGTCTGTTTTAAGCCATAGAGTGGAATATAATGACAAGGTAACCAAACCTTTAAGCATTCAATGCACGGTTTTGTAGACTGTCGAAATTCAGCCTCTATTATGTCACGTACTATGTTCTTTTAGTGACTGTCGCATTCTCCTGACGTGAAAGGTCCCTAGTCGAAACCGAGCAGAATCATAGTCTGTTTTAAGCCATAGAGTGGAATATAATGACAAGGTAACCAAACCTTTAAGCATTCAATGCACGGTTTCGTAGACAAGGCTTAAAACTAGTCCCAGACTAAGATGAGTGTTTGAGATTTCTTAACTGAAAAATCTTGCCCTGAAACACCTTAAAATTTGTGACTGGCAAATTTATGCCAAGTTCAGAGTTTCTGTAGTGTAGTGGTTATCACGTTCGCCTAACACGCGAAAGGTCCTCGGTTCGAAACCGAGCAGAAACATAGTCTGTTTTAAGCCATAGAGTGGAATATAATGACAAGGTAACCAAACCTTTAAGCATTCAATGAACGGTTTTTATAGACAGTCGAAATTCAGCCTCTATTATGTTACAAGCTATGTTCTTTTAGTGACTGTCGCATTCTCCTGACGTGAAAGGTCCCTAGTCGAAACCGAGCAGAATAATCGCCTTCTTTAAGCCATATGGTTAAACGTAATTACAAGCTAAACAAAACTTTAAGCATTCAATGCCCAGTTTTGTAGACAAGGCTTAAGACTAATCCCAGACTAAGATGATTGTTCGAGATGTCTTACCTGAATAAACTTGACCTGGAATACCTTCAAATTTGTGACTGGCAAGTTTCTTGCCAAAGTCAGACAATACTTGCGTGGTCTGTTTTAAACCAGCGCCTGGTTGACGACGTACGCAGGAATTGTCCACGTTTCTGTAGTGTAGTGGTTATCACGTTTGCTTTACACGCAAAAGGTCCTCTCTTCGAAACCCGAGCAGAAACATAGTCTGCTTTAAGCCATAGAGTGGAATATAATGACAAGGTAACCAAACCTTTAAGCATTCAATGCACGGTTTCGTAGACAAGGCTTAAGACTAGTCCCAGTCTAAGATGAAATTTGTGACTGGCAAATTTATGCAAAAATACAGAGTTTCTGTAGTGTAGTTGTTATCACGTTCCCCTAACACGCGAAAGGTCCTCGTTTCGAAACCGAGCAGAAACATAGTCTGTTTTAAGCCATAGAGTGGAATATAATGACAAGGTAACCAAACCTTTAAGCATTCAATGCACGGTTTTTATAGACTGTCGAAATGCAGCCTCTATTATGTTACAAGCTATGTTCTTTTAGTGACTGTCGCATTCTCCTGACGTGAAAGGTCCCTAGTCGAAACCGAGCAGAAACATAGTCTGCTTTAAGCCATAGAGTGGAATATAATGAGAAGGTAACCAAACCTTTAAGCATTCAATGCACGGTTTTGTAGACTGTCGAAATTCAGCCTCTATTATGTCACATACTATGTTCTTTTAGTGACTGTCGCATTCTCCTGACGTGAAAGGTCCCTAGTCGAAACCGAGCAGAATCATAGTCTGTTTTAAGCCATAGAGTGGAATATAATGACAAGGCAACCAAACCTTTAAGCATTCAATGCACGGTTTTGTAGACTGTCGAAATTCAGCCTCTATTATGTCACGTACTATGATCTTTTAGTGACTGTCGCATTCTCCTGACGTGAAAGGTCCCTAGTCGAAACCGAGCAGAAACATAGTCTGCTTTAAGCCATAGAGTGGAATATAATGACAAGGTAACCAAACCTTTAAGCATTCAATGCACGGTTTCGTAGACAAGGCTTAAGACCAGTCCCAGACTAAGATGATTGTTTGAGATTCCTTAACTGAAAAATCTTGCCCTGAAACACCTTAAAATTTGTGACTGGCAAATTTATGCAAAAATACAGAGTTTCTGTAGTGTAGTGGTTATCACGTTCGCCTAACACGCGAAAGGTCCTCGTTTCGAAACCGAGCAGAAACATAGTCTGTTTTAAGCCATAGAGTGGAATATAATGACAAGGTAACCAAACCTTTAAGCATTCAATGCACAGTTTTGTAGACTGTCGAAATTCAGCCTCTATTATGTCACGTACTATGTTCTTTTAGTGACTGTCGCATTCTCCTGACGTGAAAGGTCCCTAGTCGAAACCGAGCAGAATCATAGTCTGTTTTAAGCCATAGAGTGGAATATAATGACAAGGTAACCAAACCTTTAAGCATTCAATGCACGGTTTTGTAGACTGTCGAAATTCAGCCTCTATTATGTCACGTACTATGTTCTTTTAGTGACTGTCGCATTCTCCTGACGTGAAAGGTCCCTAGTCGAAACCGAGCAGAAACATAGTCTGCATTAAGCCATAGAGTGGAATATAATGACAAGGTAACCAAACCTTTAAGCATTCAATGCACGGTTTCGTAGACAAGGCTTAAGACTAGTCCCAGATTAAGATGAGTGTTTGAGATTTCTTAACTGAAAAATCTTGCCCTGAAACACCTTAAAATTTGTGACTGGCAAACTTATGCCAAGTTCAGAGTTTCTGTAGAGTAGTGGTTATCACGTTCGCCTAACACGCGAAAGGTCCTCGGTTCGAAACCGAGCAGAAACATAGTCTGTTTTAAGCCATAGAGTGGAATATAATGACAAGGTAACCAAACCTTTAAGCATTCAATGAACGGTTTTTATAGACAGTCGAAATTCAGCCTCTATTATGTTACAAGCTATGTTCTTTTAGTGACTGTCGCATTCTCCTGACGTGAAAGGTCCCTAGTCGAAACCGAGCAGAATAATCGCCTTCTTTAAGTCATATGGTTAAACGTAATTACAAGCTAATCAAAACTTTAAGCATTCAATGCCCAGTTTTGTAGACAAGGCTTAAGACTAGTCCCAGACTAAGATGAATGTTCGAGATGTCTTACCTGAATAAACTTGACCTGGAATACCTTCAAATTTGTGACTGGCAAGTTTCTTGCCAAAGTCAGACAATAGTTGCGTGGTCTGTTTTAAACCAGCGCCAGGTTGACGACGTACGCAGGAATTGTCCACGTTTCTGTAGTGTAGTGGTTATCACGTTTGCTTTACACGCAAAAGGTCCTCGCTTCGAAACCCGAGCAGAAACATAGTCTGCTTTAAGCCATAGAGTGGAATATAATGACAAGGTAACCAAACCTTTAAGCATTCAATGCACGGTTTCGTAGACAAGGCTTAAGACTAGTCCCAGACTAAGATGATTGTTTGAGATTCCTTAACTGAAAAATCTTGCCCTGAAACACCTTAAAATTTGTGACTGGCAAATTTATGCCAATTTCAGAGTTTCTGTAGTGTAGTGGTTATCACGTTCGCCTAACACGCGAAAGGTCCTCGTTTCGAAACCGAGCAGAAACATAGTCTGTTTTAAGCCATAGAGTGGAATATAATGACAAGGTAACCAAACCTTTAAGCATTCAATGCACGGTTTCGTAGACTGTCGAAATTCAGCCTCTATTATGTCACGTACTATGTTCTTTTAGTGACTGTCGCATTCCCCTGACGCATTGCACCTTCAAATTTGTGACTGGCAAGTTTCTTGCCAAAGTCAGACAATGCTTGGGTGGTCTGTTTTAAACCAGCGCCAGTTTGACGACGTACGCAGGAATTGTCCACGTTTCTGTAGTGTAGTGGTTATCACGTTTGCTTCACACGCAAAAGGTCCTCGGTTCGAAACCGAGCAGAAACATAGTGTGCTTTAAGCCATAGAGAGCAATATAATGACAAGGTAACCAAACCTTTAAGCATTCAATGCACGGTTTCGTAGACAAGGCTTAAGACTAGTCCCAGACTAAGATGATTGTTTGAGATTCCTTAACTGAAAAATCTTGCCCTGAAACACCTTAAAATTTGTTACTGGCAAATTTATGCGAAATTCAGAGTTTCTGTAGTGTATTGGTTATGACGTTCGCATAACACGCGATAGGTCCTCGGTTCGAGACCGAGCAGAAACAGTTTTCAGGTTTTGGCGTCAACCAGAGCAAATGCCATCAGTGTAAAACGTAGCTGCAATGCGTATCGGCCTGATTGAAAGCTTTTTGGGATTGTCAAATTCAGCCTCTATTATGTCACGTACTATGTTCTTTTAGTGACTGTCGCATTCCCCTGACGCATTGCACCTTCAAATTTGTGACTGGCAAGTTTCTTGCCAAAGTCAGACAATGCTTGGGTGGTCTGTTTTAAACCAGCGCCAGTTTGACGACGTACGCAGGAATTGTCCACGTTTCTGTAGTGTAGTGGTTATCACGTTTGCTTCACACGCAAAAGGTCCTCGGTTCGAAACCGAGCAGAAACATAGTCTGCTTTAAGCCATAGAGTGGAATATAATGACAAGGTAACCAAACCTTTAAGCATTCAATGCACGGTTTCGTAGACAAGGCTTAAGACTAGTCCCAGACTAAGATGAGTGTTTGAGATTTCTTAACTGAAAAATCTTGCCCTGAAACACCTTAAAATTTGTGACTGGCAAATTTATGCCAAATTCAGAGTTTCTGTAGTGTAGTGGTTATCACGTTCGCCTAACACGCGAAAGGTACTCGGTTCGAAACCGAGCAGAAACATAGTCTGTTTTAAGCCATAGAGTGGAATATAATGACAAGGTAACCAAACCTTTAAGCATTCAATGAACGGTTTTTATAGACAGTCGAAATTCAGCCTCTATTATGTTACAAGCTATGTTCTTTTAGTGACTGTCGCATTCTCCTGACGTGAAAGGTCCCTAGTCGAAACCGAGCAGAAACATAGTCTGCTTTAAGCCATAGAGTGGAATATAATGACAAGGTAACAAAACCTTTAAGCATTCAATGCACGGTTTCGTAGACAAGGCTTAAGACTAGTCCCAGACTAAGATGATTGTTTGAGATTCCTTAACTGAAAAATCTTGCCCTGAAACACCTTAAAATTTGTTACTGGCAAATTTATGCGAAATTCAGAGTTTCTGTAGTGTAGTGGTTATCACGTTCGCCTAACACGCGATAGGTCCTCGGTTCGAAACCGAGCAGAAACATAGTCTGCTTTGTGCCATAGAGTGGAATATAATGACAAGGTAACCAAACCTTTAAGCATTCAATGCACGGTTTCGTAGACAAGGCTTAAGACTAGTCCCAGACTAAGATGAGTGTTTGAGATTTCTTAACTGAAAAATCTTGCCCTGAAACACCTTAAAATTTGTGACTGGCAAATTTATGCGAAATTCAGAGTTTCTGTAGCGTATTGGTTATCACGTTCGCCTAACACGCGAAGGGTCCTCGGTTCGAGACCGAGCAGAAACAGTTTTCAGGTTTTGGCGTCAACCAGAGCAAATGCCATCGGTGTAAAACGTAGCTGCACTGCGTATCGGCCTGATTGAAAGCTTTTTGGGATTGTCAAATTCAGCCTCTATTATGTCACGTACTATGTTATTGACTGTCGCATTCTCCTGACGTGAAAGGTCCCTAGTCGAAACCGAGCAGAATAATCGCCTTCTTTAAGCCATATGGTTAAACGTAATTACAAGCTAAACAAAACTTTAAGCATTCAATGCCCAGTTTTGTAGACAAGGCTTAAGACTAATCCCAGACTAAGATGAATGTTCGAGATGTCTTACCTGAATAAACTTGACCTGGAATACCTTCAAATTTGTGACTGGCAAGTTTCTTGCCAAAGTCAGACAATAGTTGCGTGGTCTGTTTTAAACCAGCGCCAGGTTGACGACGTACGCAGGAATTGTCCACGTTTCTGTAGTGTAGTGGTTATCACGTTTGCTTTACACGCAAAAGGTCCTCGCTTCGAAACCCGAGCAGAAACATAGTCTGCTTTAAGCCATAGAGTGGAATATAATGACAAGGTAACCAAACCTTTAAGCATTCAATGCACGGTTTCGTAGACAAGGCTTAAGACTAGTCCCAGACTAAGATGAAATTTGTGACTGGCAAATTTATGCAAAAATACAGAGTTTCTGTAGTGTAGTTGTTTTCACGTTCGCCTAACACGCGAAAGGTCCTCGTTTCGAAACCGAGCAGAAACATAGTCTGTTTTAAGCCATAGAGTGGAATATAATGACAAGGTAACCAAACCTTTAAGCATTCAATGCACGGTTTTGTAGACTGTCGAAATTCAGCCTCTATTATGTCACATACTATGTTCTTTTAGTGACTGTCGCATTCTCCTGACGTGAAAGGTCCCTAGTCGAAACCGAGCAGAATCATAGTCTGTTTTAAGCCATAGAGTGGAATATAATGACAAGGTAACCAAACCTTTAAGCATTCAATGCACGGTTTTGTAGACTGTCGAAATTCAGCCTCTATTATGTCACGTACTATGTTCTTTTAGTGACTGTCGCATTCTCCTGACGTGAAAGGTTCCTAGTCGAAACCGAGCAGAAACATAGTCTGCTTTAAGCCATAGAGTGGAATATAATGACAAGGTAACCAAACCTTTAAGCATTCAATGCACGGTTTTGTAGACTGTCGAAATTCAGCCTCTGTTATGTCACGTACTATGTTCTTTTAGTGACTGTCGCATTCTCCTGACGTGAAAGGTCCCTAGTCGAAACCGAGCAGAATCATAGTCTGTTTTAAGCCATAGAGAGGAATATAATGACAAGGTAACCAAACCTTTAAGCATTCAATGCACGGTTTTGTAGACTGTCGAAATTCAGCCTCTATTATGTCACGTACTATGTTCTTTTAGTGACTGTCGCATTCTCCTGACGTGAAAGGTCCCTAGTCGAAACCGAGCAGAAACATAGTCTGCATTAAGCCATAGAGTGGAATATAATGACAAGGTAACCAAACCTTTAAGCAGTCAATGCACGGTTTCGTAGACAAGGCTTAAGACTAGTCCCAGATTAAGATGAGTGTTTGAGATTTCTTAACTGAAAAATCGTGCCCTGAAACATCTTAAAATTTGTGACTGGCAAATTTATGCCAAGTTCAGAGTTTCTGTAGTGTAGTGGTTATCACGTTCGCCTAACACGCGAAAGGTCCTCGGTTCGAAACCGAGCAGAAACATAGTCTGTTTTAAGCCATAGAGTGGAATATAATGACAAGGTAACCAAACCTTTAAGCATTCAATGAACGGTTTTTATAGACAGTCGAAATTCAGCCTCTATTATGTTACAAGCTATGTTCTTTTAGTTACTGTCGCATTCTCCTGACGTGAAAGGTCCCTAGTCGAAACCGAGCAGAATAATCGCCTTCTTTAAGTCATATGGTTAAACGTAATTACAAGCTAAACAAAACTTTAAGCATTCAATGCCCAGTTTTGTAGACAAGGCTTAAGACTAGTCCCAGACTAAGATGAATGTTCGAGATGTCTTACCTGAATAAACTTGACCTGGAATACCTTCAAATTTGTGACTGGCAAGTTTCTTGCCAAAGTCAGACAATAGTTGCGTGGTCTGTTTTAAACCAGCGCCAGGTTGACGACGTACGCAGGAATTGTCCACGTTTCTGTAGTGTAGTGGTTATCACGTTTGCTTTACATGCTAAAGGTCCTCGCTTCGAAACCCGAGCAGAAACATAGTCTGCTTTAAGCCATAGAGTGGAATATAATGACAAGGTAACCAAACCTTTAAGCATTCAATGCACGGTTTCGTAGACAAGGCTTAAGACTAGTCCCAGACTAAGATGATTGTTTGAGATTCCTTAACTGAAAAATCTTGCCCTGAAACACCTTAAAATTTGTGACTGGCAAATTTATGCCAATTTCAGAGTTTCTGTAGTGTAGTGGTTATCACGTTCGCCTAACACGCGAAAGGTCCTCGTTTCGAAACCGAGCAGAAACATAGTCTGTTTTAAGCCATAGAGTGGAATATAATGACAAGGTAACCAAACCTTTAAGCATTCAATGCACGGTTTTGTAGACTGTCGAAATTCAGCCTCTATTATGTCACGTACTATGTTCTTTTAGTGACTGTCGCATTCCCCTGACGCATTGCACCTTCAAATTTGTGACTGGCAAGTTTCTTGCCAAAGTCAGACAATGCTTGGGTGGTCTGTTTTAAACCAGCGCCAGTTTGACGACGTACGCAGGAATTGTCCACGTTTCTGTAGTGTAGTGGTTATCACGTTTGCTTCACACGCAAAAGGTCCTCGGTTCGAAACCGAGCAGAAACATAGTTTACTTTAAGCCATAGAGAGCAATATAATGACAAGGTAACCAAACCTTTAAGCATTCAATGCACGGTTTCGTAGACAAGGCTTAAGACTAGTCCCAGACTAAGATGATTGTTTGAGATTCCTTAACTGAAAAATCTTGCCCTGAAACACCTTAAAATTTGTTACTGGCAAATTTATGCGAAATTCAGAGTTTCTGTAGTGTATTGGTTATCACGTTCGCCTAACACGCGATAGGTCCTCGGTTCGAGACCGAGCAGAAACAGTTTTCAGGTTTTGGCGTCAACCAGAGCAAATGCCATCAGTGTAAAACGTAGCTGCAATGCGTATCGGCCTGATTGAAAGCTTGTCACCTTACAGGTAAAGACAAGGTAAAGTCTACATTCAGAAAAGAACACACTGACGTAATTAGAGATGTCTGCAAGACTTGTAAGAAACCTGGCTCTTTTAAAGTTGTTATTAAAAGCTACACCTAAACAAAGACGCGTTATTTTAGCGGATGCCACAGACGAGTTCATTTTAACATTGTGTGAAGTGGCTCTAAACGTACTTCATGGTAATGTACCACTTACATCGCAGCAATATCAGAAGCTGAAGAGAAGAAAAAGTGAAATCAAAATTGTCGCGGACAAACAGGTTGGATTTAGAAGAAAAAGAAAGTTAATCAATCAGAACGGGGGATTTTTCATACCTCTTCTTCTAAGCGCTGCAGTGCCTTTCATTACCAGTTTAATTACTTCTAAATAAGTAAAGATGGAGTATGCTGAAAAGATGTTTCTAGTACCACAAAGTCAGTTGGATAAGATCAAGACTGGTACCCCACGTGAGACTATTCAGCAGGTTGTGGAGAATGACTTGGACATGACTATAAGAAATATTTTGAACCGCCCTGATCTGGGGTCATATGAAAAGGCTAAGATGTACACTGCTGTTTTACAGAGATTTTTAACACTGTCTAAACAAAGTGACAGGGAATCCAACACATTAACATTAACCATACCACAGGCTGACCTCGTTGAAAAAGATAAAGAAAAACCTACTGTGACAGATAGTGTGAGTGGTGATGATGCTCTGGACAATGTTGTGGAGGACATTTTAAAGCATGTTCCAAAGAGGAGTGTGAAAAATGTTCGATACATTTTAGATAAAATGTCCAAAACTAAAGAAATCACGTCCTGGGGGGAATCAGGAGAGTTTGTTTTTAAAGGTAGAACGATCCCTGGTTCACACATGTACGATTTACTTAAAGGTGTGACGGCGCCACAAAAGATTTCTGATGAACGGAGACCACATGGTTGGAACGAGTTTCTGGAGGCCATTGCTGTTTTAAATATACCATACTCTATGGTTCCAAACCACTATGTCAGACATGCGGTAAACTCATTTAAACACAGAACGTTACAGCCTGTGAACGGAGCACCTGAGGGGAGTAGACAAAGAATACGTGTGAACACCCCTTCAACACAAGAAAATTATCCGGAAGGCAATGCATTTCAATCACCCACTCTTAACCCATCTCGTTGGATACATTTTTAAACTCATGAGATTTGCATGATTATTGTTATTGTCGTTTACTTGTTATTATATGTATTGTTCAATGTTTTACATATGAATAAAGGCTTGGAGACACCCCATTTCTGTTTTTAGAATTTATTGAAAACATAAGACATAAACATTTCACCTGTTTGTACACACTGAATACAATTTAAAACACTTTCATTACATTGAGCATGTTTTAGTTTTTTAACAAAAGCTGACACAATTTTATCATTTTTAACCAAATCATCACTATACAGTCTCATAACGTAATCATAATCAAACCCTTTAGCCATGTGGTAGAGGAAAAACACACAGTGCTGTCCGCATGTGTCTGATGAATAATCTTGGACTTGTAAGTTCGAATGCTGTATCTCCTTAGAATTGCGTTTTAAAAAGTTTTTAATATTTTGTGGAAATCCTTGGTAATCGGGGTTATTACCAAAACTGTCAAAAAAACATCCTACACCATCCTCATTTACGTAAATGGCTAACCAGTGTTGTCCCGGCATTCCAGAAGGATGTGTGTTCAATATAACCATCAAGGGTAGTTTTTTTATTTGATTTTTGGGTAGATAGTCGTACGGTAGCACACCGAGAAAATTGATATTGCAGGAGACCTTATCCATCACGGCCGTAAGCTGTATAGTATTCATTTTGGTCTATTAATAGTAATCAACCAGTATCTGACGACGATTTGAAACCTCAAGAACACTGTCAAATGTAGCATAAAGTAGCAGATTTATTGTGCGGGGTAGAGGTTGTCTAAAACGTGCTTCCAGTCTAATATTACCGCTCTTGATTAGTGATACGTGCTGAGAGCATTCAGAATCAGGTGTTAGGTTGAACATATAAATTGTGTATCCAAATAAGAATTCTTCTCGGTCAATAGATAGGGACTGATTTTTAAGATGCCTTCCAGAAGCCAATGCTAACTGGTAAAATTCCCTCACTGCTGACCCATTTTCATATTCAGGCTGTAGCGGCTTCGCAGGGTGTTGTTGCCCATCAACATAGATGGCTAAGAATTCTAAATCATAATTTTTAAACGCGAAGGGGTTTTTATCATATGAACCTACAAATGCATCATTATCAACCATGGCTAGTACAATAGATTTTGGTAGAGTTCCTAAGAATAGGTTTTCTTGAGTGCTCACCCTGGAACCTACTGGTATGGAGAAATTTTTCAGACATACTCGGTCCATTGGGTATTTAGCGGTGGTTGAGAGCAGGACCTGCGCGTGGCCCAACCTTACAGCTGGTGATACTGACACTTTTTTCACAAATAACGATGCTGAGAGGATGTTTAGTTTATAGGCTATATTGTCACTCCTCATCAAGCAAAATTCGTCTTTACCTCTGGTCATCCTTATTTTAATGTCCACTCCATTAAGCATCAGTTTTTCTTGAAAGAATATATCGCTATGTATGGGTGTAAGAAGCTGGACCACATTGCTGGCGTTGGTAAAGGCAGCTCTTTTTGTCAGACCATGATTACCCCCTGCGGGGTCGGTAGTATCCATATGTCCAGCCGTATCTTTGTAAAAGAGCCCCGCAGAGAACAGTGTTTCCAGGGCACCCTTGCCATAATTTGTGAGCAGTTCTATTATACAACGATAAGGATGTGTACTTGAACTCTGTGATATGAGACGATCCCCTAGCGACACATCAACTTGTGAAAATATTGTTGCTCCTGGATAGTTAATAAGCCCCACGGGAGCTCCGTCTGCAATATCTGTGCCATCAGGATTTGTGATTTTGAGGCGTAAAAACAACATTGTGTTGTTCAGATCCACGTAGTCCTCACCAGTTCCCGCAATAAAAAATTCCAAAGGTGTTGAGTCCGATATAGCAGATAAAGGGGGAACTTCAATATATGTATTTTTCTCAATAGCGGTTTGAGTCAGCGGTACTGTAAACAGGTCCAGTTCGGTTTTTAAACACTCTTCTGACATGCTGTGTAGTAATGCCATGATCTAAAATATTGTTTTAACAGATTTCTTTGCTCTTTTTGCAGCAGCACCCCTTGTTGTAGCCTTGCGCTTACGTTTGACAACTGATGTTTTCTTAGGCTGTCGTTTTCTTTTCTTCTGCGTATGACCACTCCTCCGGGTCCCTGGAGGTCTAGTCATTCTTTTGCGAGTCATTACCATCAACCCCGAACCATCTTGACTGTTGTTGTTGTTATTAAAAGAGTGCGATAACGTATTGCTAACAACATCGCTTAGTATGTTTTTTGCTGCTGATTTGAGATGCGGCTTTGCTATGTTAAATCCACGTCTTAGCAGGGGTACCGCCATACGTAATAGACCACGAAAAAGTCCACCCAGACCGGCTCCATACATGACCCCTCCCCCGGCATAGCCAGGGATGCCATTGCCTGCCTGATTCTGGTAATATGCCACGTAACGCATGGGGTCTACATTGTGATTGTTGTAGTACACCATTCTCCAAGTTTATTTTCCTAAAAAACGTAGTGTTTTACGGGTCTAAAGTGTAATTTAGCGCAGACCTTTCCGTAACTGAAACGTACGTCTTGATTTTGATCGTCTTTTACTTGTATGCTTATCTCGGTGATGGTAGATTTATTAATCGACACGTAATGAGGTCGGTCGTATCTAACACAGCAAGCCTTGTTACTCTCACCTTCTATATGTACACACCTTAATAGGGGGACATGATAATCGCCAACTGATTGATATTCTATTATATCGGTGTATATATACATTGTATAGAAACCACCATTTATGTCTGCTTGATGTGGTGCATACGTAACAGTCTGGTCTCCGGTTTCTATAGCAACCCCATGGTTTAATCCTAAAATAATAGACAGCTTTCCGTAAAATGTCAATGAAGTATTCGGAGGCCCCTTCAGAAACACTTTATTTTTAACATGGTCGAATCCAATACTCACACCCGCTGGCAGGTGTGTATTGATCTCCCTGATCAAGAAAACAACGTCGTCATAATATCCATACTTTATTCTGCAAAGTTTGTTTGATATCTTTGGATCTCTGTTGATGAAAATCTCAATTTCTTTGTCTTTAGAGGGGTTGTCACTATACAATGTCCTGGTCCCCCTATGGTCCAGAATGAAAGCAGCGTCGTCCTCATTAAAGGTGTACCACGACGTAGGATATTCAAATTCTATCAATCCTACTTCCCATTCTCCTTTTAGGTTTATAGCTCTCGCTAAGAGGGTTGTAAAATTAGATATTTTATTCTCCGGATAAACAGATGAAGATGCATTGCAGGGGAGTGTAACATAAAAGCCAGCCTCAGCCATGGCAGGTTTTACACAAATGTATACATTCTAGACAGGTGACTCTGTCTTATGGTGTCTGTACATCCCCCAATTCTTTTTGATCAATCCATGAGGCAAATTTTGCAGGCCACCCGAGCCATTGTACCAGCAATAATGTCTTTTTACCTCTCTTCTTCTTGTCTAAAATTTTTTCCACTTTAAATTTCCTGTTTTTACCTACAAGAATTTTTTGTATTTCTTTTTCATAAAAAGCACCCTCAATAACATCTCCATCGTAATCACTCAATCTGTAGACAGGCGGCTCTCTTGGTATACATGTGGTTATGGTGAAAAACTCTTGCGTGTAGTTTTCCTCATAGCCTTTGGTAAATGGACCTCTTACTTTAGAAATTCTCACAATATCGCCGACTTTATACTTAAATGAGGGTTTGACACGGGTAGATCCACTATCGCCATATAGATTTTGTAGCACCACAGATTCATTTTCTTTGTTTACATCAATCGGCCTCATCTTGATACTCCTATGATAGGAGGCGTTGTACCCCTGCGTTATGTCTTGAAGTATGTCAATATAGCGTTTTGAATTTGTCGCTGTTAAATACCTCCACATCCTACCTTTTAAGGTTCTGTTAAACCGCTCAAGAACACATGACTTTAATTCAGAGGCTGTTGCGAAATGTGTAATGTTATACTTTTTTGTGAGTTTTTGAAAGTGTTTGTTAAAGAACTCCTTCCCCCTATCGGTCTGTAACCTAACTGGAATTCGTTCTTGCAGTATGGATTCAAAGGCTCTAGCAACTTCTACACCAGTTTTGTTTTGTAACACACGAGTCCAAGCATATTTACTAAAAAGATCTATGCATGTCAACAGAAAGTGGTTGTTGTCATTTTCTTTTGCATATGCCGCCATGTCCACTAGATCAGCCTGGAACTGCATGTCGATACCGTAGACAAAAACCCTATTCCTTTTGTATTTTAGAGGAGCAGTTTTGTGCAGTGTGTAAGTGTCCTGCTCGGAAAGCCATTCTGATACCTCTTTATCAGTTAAACGAACACCCGTTTCTTTAAAAACAGCATCTTTTAAACGTTTTTTACCACCTAAAGAACCGGGGTTTGAAGGTGTGTAATAAATGTTTTTCATTTGTTCTTCAGACATATTGCCACACCAGTATCAGCAAAAGAATAACAGAGATAGTTTTAGTGTTGATGGTTTTTATTTGAAAACAGTAAAAGAAGATACATCATACGTCATCCAGACTGTGTAGGAAATTTATACACACCACAATGTTTTTCTCAAGAATGTAATCAACAAGTGATTCAATAATCTCACACACATCAGTCTGATCATTTCTTGATTTTGTAATTACACATAAATCAGTTACATACGTACACATACATAATACGTCTATAATTCTAATAGAATTTCCAAATTCAGTCATCAAATCAAAGATTTTTCTGATAGTTACAGCAATTGTTTCACCCGCATTAATGCATATATGCATCAATTCAGTCCACTCATTTGACACACTTCGTACAACAGACATTAGATTCTTAAGTTTTGTAATTCGTTTAACATCAACACCACATCTGTTTACAACAATAACAGATGAACCAGCACCGTCATCAACAATCTTACACAATAAGTTGGTCATTTCACATCTTAAACGGCGTTTAAGTAGACATTTAGCCATCCCCCTTGCATAGCATGAATTCCCCATAACGATGTTAGTCTCTGTCAATTTGGACAAAACCTTTCCAACTGTCCACAGCGTCATAGACAATCTTTTCACTGTTGGTATCCACAAGTTTTTCTCTGACTTGGTGAAGCTTTTCCAAAATGTAGGCCTCGTCACGCAGTTCGTGCAAAATTGTGTCAACTGACCCCTGAATCCTCAGGGGATGGATCCTTAAACCACAATGAGCAAGCGCTTGAGCTATGATATGTTTAAGCTCTGGTTTAATCATACCACGTGACAGCTCCTCAAAGTTAGTGTCAAAAAAATAGGCATCAGGTTCAAACAGACAGCTGTGTCTAATTTGGCTAGGATGGTCGACTTCGCAACCGATGCAAAGTTCTTTCATCTTTTTGTTGATAAGATGTTCCAGAAGTACCACGACAGTTGCCTTTATAATCTTGAATCCATCAGCTCGAATACATCCATCTGTGTCGTCGATACCCGCAAAAGCTGCCGCTCCTGCTAATGCACCAGAGTTGCCGTACGGTGTCGTGATGAAAGTCAGGTTGTGATACCCCAGATCCGTACAAAATTTATCCAACCAACTGTTGTCAGCTGGCAAATCGTTGTCCATTGGTGTTGCATTGTCGTCAGGCAATGGGAGAGCAGCAGTCCAGGGGTTGACGGCATGAATGGTGGTTGACAGAGTTTCTTGAGACATGTTAGCCGTTTGTAGCGAGTGAACCAAACTGGAACCCTATTAATGGCTGTAGTAAGTGGGTGGGGTTAAGAGGCGGTCCTTAGAGTTAGCGACACACCTCTCTGGTTGGAACAATTTAACTTTAACGGAAGTGTATCGTTCATAGTGATCACACCATTTAAACATTTTATCAATGCATGAGAAAATGTTGTCAAGCATACGGAGATCTTTCCACTGAAACAAAAATATCAAGTCATAATGCATGTGATGCTCAGACTGTGTAATCGGATAGACATATTCACGTAGTTTTGTCTTGTTGTTGCATCGAAAAATATAGACACTGTCATCCGGTAGCTTTTTACTATGATCGCCGACCACTCGATACCTTGTTTCAGGAATAACACCATCCCACTCAGCGGTGTACAAAGGGTCGTCGCCGCAGTCGTTCAAATCTCTCCAAACAAAATTAAAAAATATAGACCAGTCTTTGGCAGGAAAAATCAGACAGGGGTCCTGTGATGTGAAATCATCTCCAATATCACCTGTATAGAGCTCAACGCAGCGCGATTTCTTGTCAAATAGATACCGACCCACGCGATTGCCTGACATAGAAAAATCACGCTTTACAAAATCATAGTCTTCATGGAGAAAGTTTGTCAGACTAACTCTCTGTCTTTTCTTAGGTGCATAAGTAAGCTTTTCATCCATTTCCACAGATCCTCTTGTCGGCGAAATATACATAACCCTTCGGACTGTCTTAGGAGCCTTTGGAACAGCCATTGTACCAGTAGAGTGGGGACTTTAAAAAATACAACTTTTCTCAACATTGTTTAAATACCCTAGTATGATCAGGGGGTGGTAGGTGAAACAACTAGATCTGGAAAATATCAACATCAGTGCTTGTTATCCTTAACTCTTTATTGCCCTCATTCACAGGAGTTCAATGTTTGGTCAATGACATCCTGTGAAGGGGGGGTGTGTGACAGCGAGGTCTGGACATTACAAACATCTTTTATGATCATCAACAAAGGTCATAAATGTACACACGTTGCACGATCAAAGGGGGTCATAATCATAAAACACAGCAGGGGGCCATAAATTAGGGGGTCAAACGAGGTCATAATCATAAAAACACAGCAGGGGGCCATAAATTTGGGTAATAAATCACAATTTTTGACACACGGTGTATCATATTTACTACTGATGAGTGTTTGAGATTTCTTAACTGAAAAATCTTGCCCCGAAACACCTTAAAATTTGTGACTGGCAAATTTATGCGAAATTCAGAGTTTCTATAGCGTATTGGTTATCACGTTCGCCTAACACGCGAAGGGTCCTCGGTTCGAGACCGAGCAGAAACAGTTTTCAGGTTTTGGCGTCAACCAGAGCAAATGCCATCGGTGTAAAACATAGCTGCACTGCGTATCGGCCTGATTGAAAGCTTTTTGGGATTGTCAAATTCAGCCTCTATTATGTCACGTACTATGTTCTTTTAATGACTGTCGCATTCTCCTGACGTGAAAGGTCCCTAGTCGAAACCGAGCAGAATAATCGCCTTCTTTAAGTCATATGGTTAAACGTACTTACAAGCTAAACAAAACTTTAAGCATTCAATGCCCAGTTTTGTAGACAAGGCTTAAGACTAGTCCCAGACTAAGATGAATGTTCGAGATGTCTTACCTGAATAAACTTGACCTGGAATACCTTCAAATTTGTGACTGGCAAGTTTCTTGCCAAAGTCAGACAATAGTTGCGTGGTCTGTTTTAAACCAGCGCCAGGTTGACGACGTACGCAGGAATTGTCCACGTTTCTGTTTTGTAGTGGTTATCACGTTTGCTTTACACGCAAAAGGTCCTCGGTTCGAAACCGAGCAGAAACATAGTCTGCTTTAAGCCATAGAGTGGAATATAATGACAAGGTAACCAAACCTTTAAGCATTCAATGCACGGTTTCGTAGACAAGGCTTAAGACTAGTCCCAGACTAAGATGATTGTTTGAGATTTCTTAACTGAAAAATCTTGCCCTGAAACACCTTAAAATTTGTTACTGGCAAATTTATGCGAAATTCAGAGTTTCTGTAGTGTAGTGGTTATCACGTTCGCCTAACACGCGAAAGGTCCTCGGTTCGAAACCGAGCAGAAACAGAGTCTGCTTTAAGCCATAGAGTGGAATATAATGACAAGGTAACCAAACCTTTAAGCATTCAATGCACGGTTTTGTAGACTGTCGAAATTCAGCCTCTATTATGTCACGTACTATGTTCTTTTAGTGACTGTCGCATTCCCCTGACGCATTGCACCTTCAAATTTGTGACTGGCAAGTTTCTTGCCAAAGTCAGACAATGCTTGCGTGGTCTGTTTTAAACCAGCGCCAGTTTGACGACGTACGCAGGAATTGTACACGTTTCTGTAGTGTAGTGGTTATCACGTTTGCTTCACACGCAAAAGGTCCTCGGTTCGAAACCGAGCAGAAACATAGTGTGCTTTAAGCCATAGAGAGCAATATAATGACAAGGTAACCAAACCTTTAAGCATTCAATGCACGGTTTTGTAGACTGTCGAAATTCAGCCTCTATTATGTCAAGTACTATGTTCTTTTAGTGACTGTCGCATTCTCCTGACGTGAAAGGTCCCTAGTCGAAACCGAGCAGAAACATAGTCTGCTTTAAGCCATAGAGTGGAATATAACGACAAGGTAACCAAACCTTAAGCATTCAATGCACTGTTTTGTAGACAAGGCTTAAGACTAGTCCCATACTGAAATGAATGTTTGAGATGTCTCACCTGAATAAACTTGACCTGGAACACCTTCAAATTTGTGTCTGGCAAGTTTCTTGCGAAATTCAGAGTTTCTGTAGTGTAGTGGTTATCACGTTCGCCTCACACGCGAAAGGTCCTCGGTTCGAAACCGAACAGAAACATAGTCTGTCTTAAGCCATAGAGTGGAATATAATGACAAGGTAACTAAACCTTTAAGCATTCAATGCACGGTTTTTATAGACTGCCGAAATTCAGCCTCTATTATGTTACAAGCTATGTTCTTTTAGTGACTGTCGCATTCTCCTGACGTGAAAGGTCCCTAGTCGAAACCGAGCAGAAACATAGTCTGCTTTAAGCCATAGAGTGGAATATAACGATAAGGTAACCAAACCTTTAAGCATTCAATGCACGGTTTTGTAGACTGTCGAAATTCAGCCTCTATTATGTCACGTACTATGTTCTTTTAGTGACTGTCGCATTCTCCTGACGTGAAAGGTCCCTAGTCGAAACCGAGCAGAAACATAGTCTGCTTTAAGCCATAGAGTGGAATATAATGACAAGGTAACCAAACCTTTAAGCATTCAATGCACGGTTTCGTAGACAAGGCTTAAGACTAGTCCCAGACTAAGATGATTGTTTGAGATTCCTTAACTGAAAAATCTTGCCCTGAAACACCTTAAAATTTGTTACTGGCAAATTTATGCGAAATTCAGAGTTTCTGAAGTGTAGTGGTTATCACGTTTGCTTTACACGCAAAAGGTCCTCGGTTCGAAACCGAGCAGAAACATAGTCTGCTTTATGCCATAGAGTGGAATATAATGACAAGGTAACCAAACCTTTAAGCATTCAATGCACGGTTTCGTAGACAAGGCTTAAGACTAGTCCCAGACTAAGATGAGTGTTTGAGATTTCTTAACTGAAAAATCTTGCCCTGAAACACCTTAAAATTTGTGACTGGCAAATTTATGCGAAATTCAGAGTTTCTGTAGCGTATTGGTTATCACGTTCGCCTAACACGCGAAGGGTCCTCGGTTCGAGACCGAGCAGAAACAGTTTTCAGGTTTTGGCGTCAACCAGAGCAAATGCCATCGGTGTAAAACGTAGCTGCACTGCGTATCGGCCTGATTGAAAGCTTTTTGGGATTGTCAAATTCAGCCTCTATTATGTCACGTACTATGTTCTTTTAATGACTGTCGCATTCTCCTGACGTGAAAGGTCCCTAGTCGAAACCGAGCAGAATAATCGCCTTCTTTAAGTCATATGGTTAAACGTAATTACAAGCTAAACAAAACTTTAAGCATGCAATGCCCAGTTTTGTAGACAACGCTTAAGACTAGTCCCAGACTAAGATGAACGTTCGAGATGTCTTACCTGAATAAACTTGACCTGGAATACATTCAAATTTGTGACTGGCAAGTTTCTTGCCAAAGTCAGACAATAGTTGCGTGGTCTGTTTTAAACCAGCGCCAGGTTGACGACGTACGCAGGAATTGTCCACGTTTCTGTTTTGTAGTGGTTATCACGTTTGCTTTACACGCAAAAGGTCCTCGGTTCGAAACCGAGCAGAAACATAGTCTGCTTTAAGCCATAGAGTGGAATATAATGACAAGGTAACCAAACCTTTAAGCATTCAATGCACGGTTTCGTAGACAAGGCTTAAGACTAGTCCCATACTAAGATGAATGTTCGAGATGTCTTACCTGAATAAACTTGACCTGGAATACCTTCAAATTTGTGACTGGCAAGTTTCTTGCCAAAGTCAGACAATACTTGCGTGGTCTGTTTTAAACCAGCGCCAGTTTGACGACGTACGCAGGAATT
This sequence comes from Triplophysa dalaica, assembly GCF_015846415.1. NCBI lineage: Eukaryota > Metazoa > Chordata > Actinopteri > Cypriniformes > Nemacheilidae > Triplophysa > Triplophysa dalaica. The sequence goes on along the minus strand of NC_079546.1, from coordinate 14,738,182 downwards.
GTCCACGTTTCTGTAGTGTAGTGGTTATCACGTTTGCTTTACACGCAAATGGTCCTCGGTTCGAAACCGAGCAGAAACATAGTCTGCTTTAAGCCATAGAGTGGAATATAATGACAAGGTAACCAAACCTTTAAGCATTCAATGCACGGTTTCGTAGACAAGGCTTAAGACTAGTCCCAGACTAAGATGATTGTTTGAGATTCCTTAACTGAAAAACCTTGCCCTGAAACACCTAAAAATTTGTTACTGGCAAATTTATGCGAAATTAAGAGTTTCTGTAGTGTAGTGGTTATCACGTTCGCCTAACACGCGAGAGGTCCTCGGTTCGAAACCGAGCAGAAACATAGTCTGCTTTAAGCCATAGAGTGGAATATAATGACAAGGTAACCAAACCTTTAAGCATTCAATGCACGGTTTCGTAGACAAGGCTTAAGACTAGTCCCAGACTAAGATGATTGTTTGAGATTCCTTAACTGAAAAATCTTGCCCTGAAACACCTTAAAATTTGTTACTGGCAAATTTATGCGAAATTCAGAGTTTCTGAAGTGTAGTGGTTATCACGTTTGCTTTACACGCAAAAGGTCCTCGGTTCGAAACCGAGCAGAAACATAGTCTGCTTTATGCCATAGAGTGGAATATAATGACAAGGTAACCAAACCTTTAAGCATTCAATGCACGGTTTTTATAGATTGCCGAAATTCAGCCTCTATTATGTTACAAGCTATGTTCTTTTAGTGACTGTCGCATTCTCCTGACGTCAAAGGTCCCTAGTCGAAACCGAGCAGAAACATAGTCTGTTTTAAGCCATAGAGTGGAATATAATGACAAGGTAACCAAACCATTAAGCATTCAATGCACGGTTTTGTAGACTGTCGAAATTCAGCCTCTATTATGTCACGTACTATGTTCTTTTAGTGACTGTCGCATTCTCCTGACGTGAAAGGTCCCTAGTCGAAACCGAGCAGAAACATAGTCTACTTTAAGCCAAAGAGTGGAATATAATGACAAGGTAACCAAACCTTTAAGCATTCAATGCACGGTTTCGTAGACAAGGCTTAAGACTAGTCCCAGACTAAGATGATTGTTTGAGATTCCTTAACTGAAAAACCTTGCCCTGAAACACCTTAAAATTTGTTACTGGCAAATTTATGCGAAATTCAGAGTTTCTGTAGTGTAGTGGTTATCACGTTCGCCTAACACGCGAGAGGACCTCGGTTCCAAACCGAGCAGAAACATAGTCTGCTTTAAGCCATAGAGTGGAAAATAATGACAAGGTAACCAAACCTTTAAGCATTCAATGCACGGTTTCGTAGACAAGGCTTAAGACTAGTCCCAGACTAAGATGATTGTTTGAGATTCCTTAACTGAAAAATCTTGCCCTGAAACACCTTAAAATTTGTGACTGGCAAATTTATGCCAAATTCAGAGTTTCTGTAGTGTAGTGGTTATCACGTTCGCCTAACACGCGAAAGGTCCTCGTTTCGAAACCGAGCAGAAACATAGTCTGCTTTATGCCATAGAGTGGAATATAATGACAAGGTAACCAAACCTTTAAGCATTCAATGCACGGTTTCGTAGACAAGGCTTAAGAATAGTCCCAGACTAAGATGAGTGTTTGAGATTTCTTAACTGAAAAATCTTGCCCCGAAACACCTTAAAATTTGTGACTGGCAAATTTATGCGAAATTCAGAGTTTCTATAGCGTATTGGTTATCACGTTCGCCTAACACGCGAAGGGTCCTCGGTTCGAGACCGAGCAGAAACAGTTTTCAGGTTTTGGCGTCAACAAGAGCAAATGCCATCGGTGTAAAACATAGCTGCACTGCGTATCGGCCTGATTGAAAGCTTTTTGGGATTGTCAAATTCAGCCTCTATTATGTCACGTACTATGTTCTTTTAATGACTGTCGCATTCTCCTGACGTGAAAGGTCCCTAGTCGAAACCGAGCAGAATAATCGCCTTCTTTAAGTCATATGGTTAAACGTAATTACGAGCTAAACAAAACTTTAAGCATTCAATGCCCAGTTTTGTAGACAAGGCTTAAGACTAGTCCCAGACTAAGATGAGTGTTTGAGATTTCTTAACTGAAAAATCTTGCCCTGAAACACCTTAAAATTTGTGACTGGCAAATTTATGCCAAATTCAGAGTTTCTGTAGTGTAGTGGTTATCACGTTCGCCTAACACGCGAAAGGTCCTCGGTTCGAAACCGAGCAGAAACATAGTCTGTTTTAAGCCATAGAGTGGAATATAATGACAAGGTAACCAAACCTTTAAGCATTCAATGCACGGTTTCGTAGACAAGGCTTAAGACTAGTCCCATACTAAGATGAATGTTCGAGATGTCTTACCTGAATAAACTTGACCTGGAATACCTTCAAATTTGTGACTGGCAAGTTTCTTGCCAAAGTCAGACAATACTTGCGTGGTCTGTTTTAAACCAGCGGCAGTTTGACGACGTACGCAGGAATTGTCCACGTTTCTGTAGTGTAGTGGTTATCACGTTTGCTTTACACGCAAAAGGTCCTCGGTTCGAAACCGAGCAGAAACATAGTCTGCTTTAAGCCATAGAGTGGAATATAATGACAAGGTAACCAAACCTTTAAGCATTCAATGCACGGTTTCGTAGACAAGGCTTAAGACTAGTCCCAGACTAAGATGATTGTTTGAGATTCCTTAACTGAAAAATCTTGCCCTGAAACACCTTAAAATTTGTGACTGGCAAATTTATGCCAATTTCAGAGTTTCTGTAGTGTAGTGGTTATCACGTTCGCCTAACACGCGAAAGGTCCTCGTTTCGAAACCGAACAGAAACATAGTCTGTTTTAAGCCATAGAGTGGAATATAATGACAAGGTAACCAAACCTTTAAGCATTCAATGCACGGTTTTGTAGACTGTCGAAATTCAGCCTCTATTATGTCACGTACTATGTTCTTTTAGTGACTGTCGCATTCCCCTGACGCATTGCACCTTCAAATTTGTGACTGGCAAGTTTCTTGCCAAAGTCAGACAATGCTTGGGTGGTCTGTTTTAAACCAGCGCCAGTTTGACGACGTACGCAGGAATTGTCCACGTTTCTGTAGTGTAGTGGTTATCACGTTTGCTTCACACGCAAAAGGTCCTCGGTTCGAAACCGAGCAGAAACATAGTGTGCTTTAAGCCATAGAGAGCAATATAATGACAAGGTAACCAAACCTTTAAGCATTCAATGCACGGTTTCGTAGACAAGGCTTAAGACTAGTCCCAGACTAAGATGATTGTTTGAGATTCCTTAACTGAAAAATCTTGCCCTGAAACACCTTAAAATTTGTTACTGGCAAATTTATGCGAAATTCAGAGTTTCTGTAGTGTATTGGTTATCACGTTCGCCTAACACGCGAAAGGTCCTCGGTTCGAGACCGAGCAGAAACAGTTTTCAGGTTTTGGCGTCAACCAGAGCAAATGCCATCAGTGTAAAACGTAGCTGCAATGCGTATCGGCCTGATTGAAAGCTTTTTGGGATTGTCAAATTCAGCCTCTATTATGTCACGTACTATGTTCTTTTAGTGACTGTCGCATTCCCCAGACGCATTGCACCTTCAAATTTGTGACTGGCAAGTTTCTTGCCAAAGTCAGACAATGCTTGGGTGGTCTGTTTTAAACCAGCGCCAGTTTGACGACGTACGCAGGAATTGTCCACGTTTCTGTAGTGTAGTGGTTATCACGTTTGCTTCACACGCAAAAGGTCCTCGGTTCGAAACCGAGCAGAAACATAGTCTGCTTTAAGCCATAGAGTGGAATATAATGACAAGGTAACCAAACCTTTAAGCATTCAATGCACGGTTTCGTAGACAAGGCTTAAGACTAGTCCCAGACTAAGATGAGTGTTTGAGATTTCTTAACTGAAAAATCTTGCCCTGAAACACCTTAAAATTTGTGACTGGCAAATTTATGCCAAATTCAGAGTTTCTGTAGTGTAGTGGTTATCACGTTCGCCTAACAGGCGAAAGGTCCTCGGTTCGAAACCGAGCAGAAACATAGTCTGTTTTAAGCCATAGAGTGGAATATAATGACAAGGTAACCAAACCTTTAAGCATTCAATGAACGGTTTTTATAGACAGTCGAAATTCAGCCTCTATTATGTTACAAGCTATGTTCTTTTAGTGACTGTCGCATTCTCCTGACGTGAAAGGTCCCTAGTCGAAACCGAGCAGAAACATAGTCTGTTTTAAGCCATAGAGTGGAATATAATGACAAGGTAACCAAACCTTTAAGCATTCAATGCACGGTTTTGTAGACTGTCGAAATTCAGCCTCTATTATGTCACGTACTATGTTTTTTTAGTGACTGTCGCATTCTCCTGACGTGACAGGTCCCTTGTCGAAACCGAGCAGAAACATAGTCTGCTTTAAGCCATAGAGTGGAATATAATGACAAGGTAACCAAACCTTTAAGCATTCAATGCACGGTTTCGTAGACAAGGCTTAAGACTAGTCCCAGACTAAGATGAGTGTTTGAGATTTCTTAACTGAAAAATCTTGCCCTGAAACACCTTAAAATTTGTGACTGGCAAATTTATGCCAAGTTCAGAGTTTCTGTAGTGTAGTGGTTATCACGTTCGCCTAACACGCGAATTGTCCTCGGTTCGAAACCGAGCAGAAACATAGTCTGTTTTAAGCCATAAAGTGGAATATAATGACAAGGTAACCAAACCTTTAAGCATTCAATGAATGGTTTATATAGACAGTCGAAATTCAGCCTCTATTATGTTACAAGCTATGTTCTTTTAGTGACTGTCGCATTCTCCTGACGTGAAAGGTCCCTAGTCGAAACCGAGCAGAAACATAGTCTGCTTTAAGCCATAGAGTGGAATATAATGACAAGGTAACCAAACCTTTAAGCATTCAATGCACGGTTTCGTAGACAAGGCTTAAGACTAGTCCCAGACTAAGATGATTGTTTGAGATTCCTTAACTGAAAAATCTTGCCCTGAAACACCTTAAAATTTGTTACTGGCAAATTTATGCGAAATTCAGAGTTTCTGTAGTGTAGTGGTTATCACGTTCGCCTAACACGCGAAAGGTCCTCGTTTCGAAACCGAGCAGAAACATAGTCTGCTTTAAGCCATAGAGTGGAATATAATGACAAGGTAACCAAACCTTTAAGCATTCAATGCACGGTTTCGTAGACAAGGTTTAAGACTAGTCCCAGACTAAGATGATTGTTTGAGATTCCTTAACTGAAAAATCTTGCCCTGAAACACCTTAAAATTTGTGACTGGCAAATTTATGCCAATTTCAGAGTTTCTGTAGTGTAGTGGTTATCACGTTCGCCTAACACGCGAAGGGTCCTCGGTTCGAGACCGAGCAGAAACAGTTTTCAGGTTTTGGCGTCAACCAGAGCAAATTCCATCGGTGTAAAACGTAGCTGCACTGCGTATCGGCCTGATTGAAAGCTTTTTGGGATTGTCAAATTCAGCCTCTATTATGTCACGTACTATGTTCTTTTAATGACTGTCGCATTCTCCTGACGTGAAAGGTCCCTAGTCGAAACCGAGCAGAATAATCGCCTTCTTTAAGTCATATGGTTAAACGTAATTACAAGCTAAACAAAATTTAAAGCATTTAATGCCAAGTTTTGTAGACAAGGCTTAAGACTAGTCCCAGACTAAGATGAATGTTCGAGATGTCTTACCTGAATAAACTTGACCTGGAATACCTTCAAATTTGTGACTGGCAAGTTTCTTGCCAAAGTCAGACAATGCTTGGGTGGTCTGTTTTAAACCAGCGCCAGTTTGACGACGTACGCAGGAATTGTCCACGTTTCTGTAGTGTAGTGGTTATCACGTTTGCTTCACACGCAAAAGGTCCTCGGTTCGAAACCGAGCAGAAACATAGTTTGCTTTAAGCCATAGAGTGGAATATAATGACAAGGTAACCAAACCTTTAAGCATTCAATGCACGGTTTCGTAGACAAGGCTTAAGACTAGTCCCAGACTAAGATGATTGTTTGAGATTACTTAACTGAAAAATCTTGCCCTGAAACACCTTAAAATTTGTGACTGGCAAATTTATGCCAATTTCAGAGTTTCTGTAGTGTAGTGGTTATCACGTTCGCCTAACACGCGAAAGGTCCTCGTTTCGAAACCGAACAGAAACATAGTCTGTTTTAAGCCATAGAGTGGAATATAATGACAAGGTAACCAAACCTTTAAGCATTCAATGCACGGTTTTGTAGACTGTCGAAATTCAGCCTCTATTATGTCACGTACTATGTTCTTTTAGTGACTGTCGCATTCCCCTGACGCATTGCACCTTCAAATTTGTGACTGGCAAGTTTCTTGCCAAAGTCAGACAATGCTTGGGTGGTCTGTTTTAAACCAGCGCCAGTTTGACGACGTACGCAGGAATTGTCCACGTTTCTGTAGTGTAGTGGTTATCACGTTTGCTTCACACGCAAAAGGTCCTCGGTTCGAAACCGAGCAGAAACATAGTGTGCTTTAAGCCATAGAGAGCAATATAATGACAAGGTAACCAAACCTTTAAGCATTCAATGCACGGTTTCGTAGACAAGGCTTAAGACTAGTCCCAGACTAAGATGATTGTTTGAGATTCCTTAACTGAAAAATCTTGCCCTGAAACACCTTAAAATTTGTTACTGGCAAATTTATGCGAAATTCAGAGTTTCTGTAGTGTATTGGTTATCACGTTCGCCTAACACGCGAAAGGTCCTCGGTTCGAGACCGAGCAGAAACAGTTTTCAGGTTTTGGCGTCAACCAGAGCAAATGCCATCAGTGTAAAACGTAGCTGCAATGCGTATCGGCCTGATTGAAAGCTTTTTGGGATTGTCAAATTCAGCCTCTATTATGTCACGTACTATGTTCTTTTAGTGACTGTCGCATTCCCCTGACGCATTGCACCTTCAAATTTGTGACTGGCAAGTTTCTTGCCAAAGTCAGACAATGCTTGGGTGGTCTGTTTTAAACCAGCGCCAGTTTGACGACGTACGCAGGAATTGTCCACGTTTCTGTAGTGTAGTGGTTATCACGTTTGCTTCACACGCAAAAGGTCCTCGGTTCGAAACCGAGCAGAAACATAGTCTGCTTTAAGCCATAGAGTGGAATATAATGACAAGGTAACCAAACCTTTAAGCATTCAATGCACGGTTTCGTAGACAAGGCTTAAGACTAGTCCCAGACTAAGATGAGTGTTTGAGATTTCTTAACTGAAAAATCTTGCCCTGAAACACCTTAAAATTTGTGACTGGCAAATTTATGCCAAATTCAGAGTTTCTGTAGTGTAGTGGTTATCACGTTCGCCTAACACGCGAAAGGTCCTCGGTTCGAAACCGAGCAGAAACATAGTCTGTTTTAAGCCATAGAGTGGAATATAATGACAAGGTAACCAAACCTTTAAGCATTCAATGCACGGTTTCGTAGACAAGGCTTAAGACTAGTCCCAGACTAAGATGATTGTTTGAGATTCCTTAACTGAAAAATCTTGCCCTGAAACACCTTAAAATTTGTTACTGGCAAATTTATGCGAAATTCAGAGTTTCTGTAGTGTAGTGGTTATCACGTTCGCCTAACACGCGAAAGGTCCTCGTTTCGAAACCGAGCAGAAACATAGTCTGCTTTAAGCCATAGAGTGGAATATAATGACAAGGTAACCAAACCTTTAAGCATTCAATGCACGGTTTCGTAGACAAGGTTTAAGACTAGTCCCAGACTAAGATGATTGTTTGAGATTCCTTAACTGAAAAATCTTGCCCTGAAACACCTTAAAATTTGTGACTGGCAAATTTATGCCAATTTCAGAGTTTCTGTAGTGTAGTGGTTATCACGTTCGCCTAACACGCGAAGGGTCCTCGGTTCGAGACCGAGCAGAAACAGTTTTCAGGTTTTGGCGTCAACCAGAGCAAATGCCATCGGTGTAAAACGTAGCTGCACTGCGTATCGGCCTGATTGAAAGCTTTTTGGGATTGTCAAATTCAGCCTCTATTATGTCACGTACTATGTTCTTTTAATGACTGTCGCATTCTCCTGACGTGAAAGGTCCCTAGTCGAAACCGAGCAGAATAATCGCCTTCTTTAAGTCATATGGTTAAACGTAATTACAAGCTAAACAAAACTTTAAGCATGCAATGCCCAGTTTTGTAGACAACGCTTAAGACTAGTCCCAGACTAAGATGAATGTTCGAGATGTCTTACCTGAATAAACTTGACCTGGAATACATTCAAATTTGTGACTGGCAAGTTTCTTGCCAAAGTCAGACAATAGTTGCGTGGTCTGTTTTAAACCAGCGCCAGGTTGACGACGTACGCAGGAATTGTCCACGTTTCTGTTTTGTAGTGGTTATCACGTTTGCTTTACACGCAAAAGGTCCTCGGTTCGAAACCGAGCAGAATAATCGCCTTCTTTAAGTCATATGGTTAAACGTAATTACAAGCTAAACAAAACTTTAAGCATGCAATGCCCAGTTTTGTAGACAACGCTTAAGACTAGTCCCAGACTAAGATGAACGTTCGAGATGTCTTACCTGAATAAACTTGACCTGGAATACATTCAAATTTGTGACTGGCAAGTTTCTTGCCAAAGTCAGACAATAGTTGCGTGGTCTGTTTTAAACCAGCGCCAGGTTGACGACGTACGCAGGAATTGTCCACGTTTCTGTTTTGTAGTGGTTATCACGTTTGCTTTACACGCAAAAGGTCCTCGGTTCGAAACCGAGCAGAAACATAGTCTGCTTTAAGCCATAGAGTGGAATATAATGACAAGGTAACCAAACCTTTAAGCATTCAATGCACGGTTTCGTAGACAAGGCTTAAGACTAGTCCCATACTAAGATGAATGTTCGAGATGTCTTACCTGAATAAACTTGACCTGGAATACCTTCAAATTTGTGACTGGCAAGTTTCTTGCCAAAGTCAGACAATACTTGCGTGGTCTGTTTTAAACCAGCGCCAGTTTGACGACGTACGCAGGAATTGTCCACGTTTCTGTAGTGTAGTGGTTATCACGTTTGCTTTACACGCAAATGGTCCTCGGTTCGAAACCGAGCAGAAACATAGTCTGCTTTAAGCCATAGAGTGGAATATAATGACAAGGTAACCAAACCTTTAAGCATTCAATGCACGGTTTCGTAGACAAGGCTTAAGACTAGTCCCAGACTAAGATGATTGTTTGAGATTCCTTAACTGAAAAACCTTGCCCTGAAACACCTAAAAATTTGTTACTGGCAAATTTATGCGAAATTAAGAGTTTCTGTAGTGTAGTGGTTATCACGTTCGCCTAACACGCGAGAGGTCCTCGGTTCGAAACCGAGCAGAAACATAGTCTGCTTTAAGCCATAGAGTGGAATATAATGACAAGGTAACCAAACCTTTAAGCATTCAATGCACGGTTTCGTAGACAAGGCTTAAGACTAGTCCCAGACTAAGATGATTGTTTGAGATTCCTTAACTGAAAAATCTTGCCCTGAAACACCTTAAAATTTGTTACTGGCAAATTTATGCGAAATTCAGAGTTTCTGAAGTGTAGTGGTTATCACGTTTGCTTTACACGCAAAAGGTCCTCGGTTCGAAACCGAGCAGAAACATAGTCTGCTTTATGCCATAGAGTGGAATATAATGACAAGGTAACCAAACCTTTAAGCATTCAATGCACGGTTTTTATAGACTGCCGAAATTCAGCCTCTATTATGTTACAAGCTATGTTCTTTTAGTGACTGTCGCATTCTCCTGACGTCAAAGGTCCCTAGTCGAAACCGAGCAGAAACATAGTCTGTTTTAAGCCATAGAGTGGAATATAATGACAAGGTAACCAAACCATTAAGCATTCAATGCACGGTTTTGTAGACTGTCGAAATTCAGCCTCTATTATGTCACGTACTATGTTCTTTTAGTGACTGTCGCATTCTCCTGACGTGAAAGGTCCCTAGTCGAAACCGAGCAGAAACATAGTCTACTTTAAGCCAAAGAGTGGAATATAATGACAAGGTAACCAAACCTTTAAGCATTCAATGCACGGTTTCGTAGACAAGGCTTAAGACTAGTCCCAGACTAAGATGATTGTTTGAGATTCCTTAACTGAAAAACCTTGCCCTGAAACACCTTAAAATTTGTTACTGGCAAATTTATGCGAAATTCAGAGTTTCTGTAGTGTAGTGGTTATCACGTTCGCCTAACACGCGAGAGGACCTCGGTTCCAAACCGAGCAGAAACATAGTCTGCTTTAAGCCATAGAGTGGAAAATAATGACAAGGTAACCAAACCTTTAAGCATTCAATGCACGGTTTCGTAGACAAGGCTTAAGACTAGTCCCAGACTAAGATGATTGTTTGAGATTCCTTAACTGAAAAATCTTGCCCTGAAACACCTTAAAATTTGTGACTGGCAAATTTATGCCAAATTCAGAGTTTCTGTAGTGTAGTGGTTATCACGTTCGCCTAACACGCGAAAGGTCCTCGTTTCGAAACCGAGCAGAAACATAGTCTGCTTTATGCCATAGAGTGGAATATAATGACAAGGTAACCAAACCTTTAAGCATTCAATGCACGGTTTCGTAGACAAGGCTTAAGAATAGTCCCAGACTAAGATGAGTGTTTGAGATTTCTTAACTGAAAAATCTTGCCCCGAAACACCTTAAAATTTGTGACTGGCAAATTTATGCGAAATTCAGAGTTTCTATAGCGTATTGGTTATCACGTTCGCCTAACACGCGAAGGGTCCTCGGTTCGAGACCGAGCAGAAACAGTTTTCAGGTTTTGGCGTCAACAAGAGCAAATGCCATCGGTGTAAAACATAGCTGCACTGCGTATCGGCCTGATTGAAAGCTTTTTGGGATTGTCAAATTCAGCCTCTATTATGTCACGTACTATGTTCTTTTAATGACTGTCGCATTCTCCTGACGTGAAAGGTCCCTAGTCGAAACCGAGCAGAATAATCGCCTTCTTTAAGTCATATGGTTAAACGTAATTACGAGCTAAACAAAACTTTAAGCATTCAATGCCCAGTTTTGTAGACAAGGCTTAAGACTAGTCCCAGACTAAGATGAATGTTCGAGATGTCTTACCTGAATAAACTTGACCTGGAATACCTTCAAATTTGTGACTGGCAAGTTTCTTGCCAAAGTCAGACAATAGTTGCGTGGTCTGTTTTAAACCAGCGCCAGGTTGACGACGTACGCAGGAATTGTCCACGTTTCTGTTTTGTAGTGGTTATCACGTTTGCTTTACACGCAAAAGGTCCTCGGTTCGAAACCGAGCAGAAACATAGTCTGCTTTAAGCCATAGAGTGGAATATAATGACAAGGTAACCAAACCTTTAAGCATTCAATGCACGGTTTTGTAGACTGTCGAAATTCAGCCTCTATTATGTCACGTACTATGTTCTTTTAGTGACTGTCGCATTCCCCTGACGCATTGCACCTTCAAATTTGTGACTGGCAAGTTTCTTGCCAAAGTCAGACAATGCTTGCGTGGTCTGTTTTAAACCAGCGCCAGTTTGACGACGTACGCAGGAATTGTACACGTTTCTGTAGTGTAGTGGTTATCACGTTTGCTTCACACGCAAAAGGTCCTCGGTTCGAAACCGAGCAGAAACATAGTGTCCTTTAAGCCATAGAGAGCAATATAATGACAAGGTAACCAAACCTTTAAGCATTCAATGCACGGTTTTGTAGACTGTCGAAATTCAGCCTCTATTATGTCAAGTACTATGTTCTTTTAGTGACTGTCGCATTCTCCTGACGTGAAAGGTCCCTAGTCGAAACCGAGCAGAAACATAGTCTGCTTTAAGCCATAGAGTGGAATATAACGACAAGGTAACCAAACCTTAAGCATTCAATGCACTGTTTTGTAGACAAGGCTTAAGACTAGTCCCATACTGAAATGAATGTTCGAGATGTCTCACCTGAATAAACTTGACCTGGAACACCTTCAAATTTGTGTCTGGCAAGTTTCTTGCCAAATTCAGAGTTTCTGTAGTGTAGTGGTTATCACGTTCGCCTCACACGCGAAAGGTCCTCGGTTCGAAACCGAGCAGAAACATAGTCTGTTTTAAGCCATAGAGTGGAATATAATGACAAGGTAACTAAACCTTTAAGCATTCAATGCACGGTTTTTATAGACTGCCGAAATTCAGCCTCTATTATGTTACAAGCTATGTTCTTTTAGTGACTGTCGCATTCTCCTGACGTGAAAGGTCCCTAGTCGAAACCGAGCAGAAACATAGTCTGCTTTAAGCCATAGAGTGGAATATAACGATAAGGTAACCAAACCTTTAAGCATTCAATGCACGGTTTTGTAGACTGTCGAAATTCAGCCTCTATTATGTCACGTACTATGTTCTTTTAGTGACTGTCGCATTCTCCTGACGTGAAAGGTCCCTAGTCGAAACCGAGCAGAAACATAGTCTGCTTTAAGCCATAGAGTGGAATATAATGACAAGGTAACCAAACCTTTAAGCATTCAATGCACGGTTTCGTAGACAAGGCTTAAGACTAGTCCCAGACTAAGATGATTGTTTGAGATTCCTTAACTGAAAAATCTTGCCCTGAAACACCTTAAAATTTGTTACTGGCAAATTTATGCGAAATTCAGAGTTTCTGAAGTGTAAGGGTTATCACGTTTGCTTTACACGCAAAAGGTCCTCGGTTCGAAACCGAGCAGAAACATAGTCTGCTTTATGCCATAGAGTGGAATATAATGACAAGGTAACCAAACCTTTAAGCATTCAATGCACGGTTTCGTAGACAAGGCTTAAGACTAGTCCCAGACTAAGATGAGTGTTTGAGATTTCTTAACTGAAAAATCTTGCCCTGAAACACCTTAAAATTTGTGACTGGCAAATTTATGCGAAATTCAGAGTTTCTGTAGCGTATTGGTTATCACGTTCGCCTAACACGCGAAGGGTCCTCGGTTCGAGACCGAGCAGAAACAGTTTTCAGGTTTTGGCGTCAACCAGAGCAAATGCCATCGGTGTAAAACGTAGCTGCACTGCGTATCGGCCTGATTGAAAGCTTTTTGGGATTGTCAAATTCAGCCTCTATTATGTCACGTACTATGTTCTTTTAATGACTGTCGCATTCTCCTGACGTGAAAGGTCCCTAGTCGAAACCGAGCAGAATAATCGCCTTCTTTAAGTCATATGGTTAAACGTAATTACAAGCTAAACAAAACTTTAAGCATGCAATGCCCAGTTTTGTAGACAACGCTTAAGACTAGTCCCAGACTAAGATGAACGTTCGAGATGTCTTACCTGAATAAACTTGACCTGGAATACATTCAAATTTGTGACTGGCAAGTTTCTTGCCAAAGTCAGACAATAGTTGCGTGGTCTGTTTTAAACCAGCGCCAGGTTGACGACGTACGCAGGAATTGTCCACGTTTCTGTTTTGTAGTGGTTATCACGTTTGCTTTACACGCAAAAGGTCCTCGGTTCGAAACCGAGCAGAAACATAGTCTGCTTTAAGCCATAGAGTGGAATATAATGACAAGGTAACCAAACCTTTAAGCATTCAATGCACGGTTTCGTAGACAAGGCTTAAGACTAGTCCCATACTAAGATGAATGTTCGAGATGTCTTACCTGAATAAACTTGACCTGGAATACCTTCAAATTTGTGACTGGCAAGTTTCTTGCCAAAGTCAGACAATACTTGCGTGGTCTGTTTTAAACCAGCGCCAGTTTGACGACGTACGCAGGAATTGTCCACGTTTCTGTAGTGTAGTGGTTATCACGTTTGCTTTACACGCAAATGGTCCTCGGTTCGAAACCGAGCAGAAACATAGTCTGCTTTAAGCCATAGAGTGGAATATAATGACAAGGTAACCAAACCTTTAAGCATTCAATGCACGGTTTCGTAGACAAGGCTTAAGACTAGTCCCATACTAAGATGAATGTTCGAGATGTCTTACCTGAATAAACTTGACCTGGAATACCTTCAAATTTGTGAGTGGCAAGTTTCTTGCCAAAGTCAGACAATACTTGCGTGGTCTGTTTTAAACCAGCGCCAGTTTGACGACGTACGCAGGAATTGTCCACGTTTCTGTAGTGTAGTGGTTATCACGTTTGCTTTACACGCAAATGGTCCTCGGTTCGAAACCGAGCAGAAACATAGTCTGCTTTAAGCCATAGAGTGGAATATAATGACAAGGTAACCAAACCTTTAAGCATTCAATGCACGGTTTCGTAGACAAGGCTTAAGACTAGTCCCAGACTAAGATGATTGTTTGAGATTCCTTAACTGAAAAACCTTGCCCTGAAACACCTTAAAATTTGTTACTGGCAAATTTATGCGAAATTAAGAGTTTCTGTAGTGTAGTGGTTATCACGTTCGCCTAACACGCGAGAGGTCCTCGGTTCGAAACCGAGCAGAAACATAGTCTGCTTTAAGCCATAGAGTGGAATATAATGACAAGGTAACCAAACCTTTAAGCATTCAATGCACGGTTTCGTAGACAAGGCTTAAGACTAGTCCCAGACTAAGATGATTGTTTGAGATTCCTTAACTGAAAAATCTTGCCCTGAAACACCTTAAAATTTGTGACTGGCAAATTTATGCCAAATTCAGAGTTTCTGTAGTGTAGTGGTTATCACGTTCGCCTAACACGCGAAAGGTCCTCGTTTCGAAACCGAGCAGAAACATAGTCTGTTTTAAGCCATAGAGTGGAATATAATGACAAGGTAACCAAACCTTTAAGCATTCAATGCACGGTTTTGTAGACTGTCGAAATTCAGCCTCTATTATGTCACGTACTATGTTCTTTTAGTGACTGTCGCATTCTCCTGACGTCAAAGGTCCCTAGTCGAAACCGAGCAGAAACATAGTCTGTTTTAAGCCATAGAGTGGAATATAATGACAAGGTAACCAAACCATTAAGCATTCAATGCACGGTTTTGTAGACTGTCGAAATTCAGCCTCTATTATGTCACGTACTATGTTCTTTTAGTGACTGTCGCATTCTCCTGACGTGAAAGGTCCCTAGTCGAAACCGAGCAGAAACATAGTCTACTTTAAGCCAAAGAGTGGAATATAATGACAAGGTAACCAAACCTTTAAGCATTCAATGCACGGTTTCGTAGACAAGGCTTAAGACTAGTCCCAGACTAAGATGATTGTTTGAGATTCCTTAACTGAAAAACCTTGCCCTGAAACACCTTAAAATTTGTTACTGGCAAATTTATGCGAAATTCAGAGTTTCTGTAGTGTAGTGGTTATCACGTTCGCCTAACACGCGAGAGGACCTCGGTTCCAAACCGAGCAGAAACATAGTCTGCTTTAAGCCATAGAGTGGAAAATAATGACAAGGTAACCAAACCTTTAAGCATTCAATGCACGGTTTCGTAGACAAGGCTTAAGACTATTCCCAGACTAAGATGATTGTTTGAGATTCCTTAACTGAAAAATCTTGCCCTGAAACACCTTAAAATTTGTGACTGGCAAATTTATGCCAAATTCAGAGTTTCTGTAGTGTAGTGGTTATCACGTTCGCCTAACACGCGAAAGGTCCTCGTTTCGAAACCGAGCAGAAACATAGTCTGCTTTATGCCATAGAGTGGAATATAATGACAAGGTAACCAAACCTTTAAGCATTCAATGCACGGTTTCGTAGACAAGGCTTAAGAATAGTCCCAGACTAAGATGAGTGTTTGAGATTTCTTAACTGAAAAATCTTGCCCCGAAACACCTTAAAATTTGTGACTGGCAAATTTATGCGAAATTCAGAGTTTCTATAGCGTATTGGTTATCACGTTCGCCTAACACGCGAAGGGTCCTCGGTTCGAGACCGAGCAGAAACAGTTTTCAGGTTTTGGCGTCAACCAGAGCAAATGCCATCGGTGTAAAACATAGCTGCACTGCGTATCGGCCTGATTGAAAGCTTTTTGGGATTGTCAAATTCAGCCTCTATTATGTCACGTACTATGTTCTTTTAATGACTGTCGCATTCTCCTGACGTGAAAGGTCCCTAGTCGAAACCGAGCAGAATAATCGCCTTCTTTAAGTCATATGGTTAAACGTAATTACAAGCTAAACAAAACTTTAAGCATTCAATGCCCAGTTTTGTAGACAAGGCTTAAGACTAGTCCCAGACTAAGATGAATGTTCGAGATGTCTTACCTGAATAAACTTGACCTGGAATACCTTCAAATTTGTGACTGGCAAGTTTCTTGCCAAAGTCAGACAATAGTTGCGTGGTCTGTTTTAAACCAGCGCCAGGTTGACGACGTACGCAGGAATTGTCCACGTTTCTGTTTTGTAGTGGTTATCACGTTTGCTTTACACGCAAAAGGTCCTCGGTTTGAAACCGAGCAGAAACATAGTCTGCTTTAAGCCATAGAGTGGAATATAATGACAAGGTAACCAAACCTTTAAGCATTCAATGCACGGTTTCGTAGACAAGGCTTAAGACTAGTCCCAGACTAAGATGATTGTTTGAGATTTCTTAACTGAAAAATCTTGCCCTGAAACACCTTAAAATTTGTTACTGGCAAATTTATGCGAAATTCAGAGTTTCTGTAGTGTAGTGGTTATCACGTTCGCCTAACACGCGAAAGGTCCTCGGTTCGAAACCGAGCAGAAACAGAGTCTGCTTTAAGCCATAGAGTGGAATATAATGACAAGGTAACCGAACCTTTAAGCATTCAATGCACGGTTTTGTAGACTGTCGAAATTCAGCCTCTATTATGTCACGTACTATGTTCTTTTAGTGACTGTCGCATTCCCCTGACGCATTGCACCTTCAAATTTGTGACTGGCAAGTTTCTTGCCAAAGTCAGACAATGCTTGCGTGGTCTGTTTTAAACCAACGCCAGTTTGACGACGTACGCAGGAATTGTACACGTTTCTGTAGTGTAGTGGTTATCACGTTTGCTTCACACGCAAAAGGTCCTCGGTTCGAAACCGAGCAGAAACATAGTGTGCTTTAAGCCATAGAGAGCAATATAATGACAAGGTAACCAAACCTTTAAGCATTCAATGCACGGTTTTGTAGACTGTCGAAATTCAGCCTCTATTATGTCAAGTACTATGTTCTTTTAGTGACTGTCGCATTCTCCTGACGTGAAAGGTCCCTAGTCGAAACCGAGCAGAAACATAGTCTGCTTTAAGCCATAGAGTGGAATATAACGACAAGGTAACCAAACCTTTAAGCATTCAATGCACGGTTTCGTAGACAAGGCTTAAGACTAGTCCCAGACTAAGATGAAATTTGTGACTGGCAAATTTATGCAAAAATACAGAGTTTCTGTAGTGTAGTTGTTATCACGTTCGCCTAACACGCGAAAGGTCCTCGTTTCGAAACCGAGCAGAAACATAGTCTGTTTTAAGCCATAGAGTGGAATATAATGACAAGGTAACTAAACCTTTAAGCATTCAATGCACGGTTTTTATAGACTGCCGAAATTCAGCCTCTATTATGTTACAAGCTATGTTCTTTTAGTGACTGTCGCATTCTCCTGACGTGAAAGGTCCCTAGTCGAAACCGAGCAGAAACATAGTCTGCTTTAAGCCATAGAGTGGAATATAACGATAAGGTAACCAAACCTTTAAGCATTCAATGCACGGTTTTGTAGACTGTCGAAATTCAGCCTCTATTATGTCACGTACTATGTTCTTTTAGTGACTGTCGCATTCTCCTGACGTGAAAGGTCCCTAGTCGAAACCGAGCAGAAACATAGTCTGCTTTAAGCCATAGAGTGGAATATAATGACAAGGTAACCAAACCTTTAAGCATTCAATGCACGGTTTCGTAGACAAGGCTTAAGACTAGTCCCAGACTAAGATGATTGTTTGAGATTCCTTAACTGAAAAATCTTGCCCTGAAACACCTTCAAATTTGTTACTGGCAAATTTATGCGAAATTCAGAGTTTCTGAAGTGTAGTGGTTATCACGTTTGCTTTACACGCAAAAGGTCCTCGGTTCGAAACCGAGCAGAAACATAGTCTGCTTTATGCCATAGAGTGGAATATAATGACAAGGTAACCAAACCTTTAAGCATTCAATGCACGGTTTCGTAGACAAGGCTTAAGACTAGTCCCAGACTAAGATGAGTGTTTGAGATTTCTTAACTGAAAAATCTTGCCCTGAAACACCTTAAAATTTGTGACTGGCAAATTTATGCGAAATTCAGAGTTTCTGTAGCGTATTGGTTATCACGTTCGCCTAACACGCGAAGGGTCCTCGGTTCGAGACCGAGCAGAAACAGTTTTCAGGTTTTGGCGTCAACCAGAGCAAATGCCATCGGTGTAAAACGTAGCTGCACTGCGTATCGGCCTGATTGAAAGCTTTTTGGGATTGTCAAATTCAGCCTCTATTATGTCACGTACTATGTTCTTTTAATGACTGTCGCATTCTCCTGACGTGAAAGGTCCCTAGTCGAAACCGAGCAGAATAATCGCCTTCTTTAAGTCATATGGTTAAACGTAATTACAAGCTAAACAAAACTTTAAGCATGCAATGCCCAGTTTTGTAGACAACGCTTAAGACTAGTCCCAGACTAAGATGAACGTTCGAGATGTCTTACCTGAATAAACTTGACCTGGAATACATTCAAATTTGTGACTGGCAAGTTTCTTGCCAAAGTCAGACAATAGTTGCGTGGTCTGTTTTAAACCAGCGCCAGGTTGACGACGTACGCAGGAATTGTCCACGTTTCTGTTTTGTAGTGGTTATCACGTTTGCTTTACACGCAAAAGGTCCTCGGTTCGAAACCGAGCAGAAACATAGTCTGCTTTAAGCCATAGAGTGGAATATAATGACAAGGTAACCAAACCTTTAAGCATTCAATGCACGGTTTCGTAGACAAGGCTTAAGACTAGTCCCATACTAAGATGAATGTTCGAGATGTCTTACCTGAATAAACTTGACCTGGAATACCTTCAAATTTGTGACTGGCAAGTTTCTTGCCAAAGTCAGACAATACTTGCGTGGTCTGTTTTAAACCAGCGCCAGTTTGACGACGTACGCAGGAATTGTCCACGTTTCTGTAGTGTAGTGGTTATCACTTTTGCTTTACACGCAAATGGTCCTCGGTTCGAAACCGAGCAGAAACATAGTCTGCTTTAAGCCATAGAGTGGAATATAATGACAAGGTAACCAAACCTTTAAGCATTCAATGCACGGTTTTGTAGACTGTCGAAATTCAGCCTCTATTATGTCACGTACTATGTTCTTTTAGTGACTGTCGCATTCCCCTGACGCATTGCACCTTCAAATTTGTGACTGGCAAGTTTCTTGCCAAAGTCAGACAATGCTTGCGTGGTCTGTTTTAAACCAGCGCCAGTTTGACGACGTACGCAGGAATTGTACACGTTTCTGTAGTGTAGTGGTTATCACGTTTGCTTCACACGCAAAAGGTCCTCGGTTCGAAACCGAGCAGAACCATAGTGTGCTTTAAGCCATAGAGAGCAATATAATGACAAGGTAACCAAACCTTTAAGCATTCAATGCACGGTTTTGTAGACTGTCGAAATTCAGCCTCTATTATGTCAAGTACTATGTTCTTTTAGTGACTGTCGCATTCTCCTGACGTGAAAGGTCCCTAGTCGAAACCGAGCAGAAACATAGTCTGCTTTAAGCCATAGAGTGGAATATAACGACAAGGTAACCAAACCTTAAGCATTCAATGCACTGTTTTGTAGACAAGGCTTAAGACTAGTCCCATACTGAAATGAATGTTCGAGATGTCTCACCTGAATAAACTTGACCTGGAACACCTTCAAATTTGTGTCTGGCAAGTTTCTTGCCAAATTCAGAGTTTCTGTAGTGTAGTGGTTATCACGTTCGCCTCACACGCGAAAGGTCCTCGGTTCGAAACCGAGCAGAAACATAGTCTGTTTTAAGCCATAGAGTGGAATATAATGACAAGGTAACTAAACCTTTAAGCATTCAATGCACGGTTTTTATAGACTGCCGAAATTCAGCCTCTATTATGTTACAAGCTATGTTCTTTTAGTGACTGTCGCATTCTCCTGACGTGAAAGGTCCCTAGTCGAAACCGAGCAGAAACATAGTCTGCTTTAAGCCATAGAGTGGAATATAACGATAAGGTAACCAAACCTTTAAGCATTCAATGCACGGTTTTGTAGACTGTCGAAATTCAGCCTCTATTATGTCACGTACTATGTTCTTTTAGTGACTGTCGCATTCTCCTGACGTGAAAGGTCCCTAGTCGAAACCGAGCAGAAACATAGTCTGCTTTAAGCCATAGAGTGGAATATAATGACAAGGTAACCAAACCTTTAAGCATTCAATGCACGGTTTCGTAGACAAGGCTTAAGACTAGTCCCAGACTAAGATGATTGTTTGAGATTCCTTAACTGAAAAATCTTGCCCTGAAACACCTTAAAATTTGTTACTGGCAAATTTATGCGAAATTCAGAGTTTCTGAAGTGTAGTGGTTATCACGTTTGCTTTACACGCAAAAGGTCCTCGGTTCGAAACCGAGCAGAAACATAGTCTGCTTTATGCCATAGAGTGGAATATAATGACAAGGTAACCAAACCTTTAAGCATTCAATGCACGGTTTCGTAGACAAGGCTTAAGACTAGTCCCAGACTAAGATGAGTGTTTGAGATTTCTTAACTGAAAAATCTTGCCCTGAAACACCTTAAAATTTGTGACTGGCAAATTTATGCGAAATTCAGAGTTTCTGTAGCGTATTGGTTATCACGTTCGCCTAACACGCGAAGGGTCCTCGGTTCGAGACCGAGCAGAAACAGTTTTCAGGTTTTGGCGTCAACCAGAGCAAATGCCATCGGTGTAAAACGTAGCTGCACTGCGTATCGGCCTGATTGAAAGCTTTTTGGGATTGTCAAATTCAGCCTCTATTATGTCACGTACTATGTTCTTTTAATGACTGTCGCATTCTCCTGACGTGAAAGGTCCCTAGTCGAAACCGAGCAGAATAATCGCCTTCTTTAAGTCATATGGTTAAACGTAATTACAAGCTAAACAAAACTTTAAGCATGCAATGCCCAGTTTTGTAGACAACGCTTAAGACTAGTCCCAGACTAAGATGAACGTTCGAGATGTCTTACCTGAATAAACTTGACCTGGAATACATTCAAATTTGTGACTGGCAAGTTTCTTGCCAAAGTCAGACAATAGTTGCGTGGTCTGTTTTAAACCAGCGCCAGGTTGACGACGTACGCAGGAATTGTCCACGTTTCTGTTTTGTAGTGGTTATCACGTTTGCTTTACACGCAAAAGGTCCTCGGTTCGAAACCGAGCAGAAACATAGTCTGCTTTAAGCCATAGAGTGGAATATAATGACAAGGTAACCAAACCTTTAAGCATTCAATGCACGGTTTCGTAGACAAGGCCTAAGACTAGTCCCATACTAAGATGAATGTTCGAGATGTCTTACCTGAATAAACTTGACCTGGAATACCTTCAAATTTGTGACTGGCAAGTTTCTTGCCAAAGTCAGACAATACTTGCGTGGTCTGTTTTAAACCAGCGCCAGTTTGACGACGTACGCAGGAATTGTCCACGTTTCTGTAGTGTAGTGGTTATCACGTTTGCTTTACACGCAAATGGTCCTCGGTTCGAAACCGAGCAGAAACATAGTCTGCTTTAAGCCATAGAGTGGAATATAATGACAAGGTAACCAAACCTTTAAGCATTCAATGCACGGTTTCGTAGACAAGGCTTAAGACTAGTCCCATACTAAGATGAATGTTCGAGATGTCTTACCTGAATAAACTTGACCTGGAATACCTTCAAATTTGTGACTGGCAAGTTTCTTGCCAAAGTCAGACAATACTTGCGTGGTCTGTTTTAAACCAGCGCCAGTTTGACGACGTACGCAGGAATTGTCCACGTTTCTGTAGTGTAGTGGTTATCACGTTTGCTTTACACGCAAATGGTCCTCGGTTCGAAACCGAGCAGAAACATAGTCTGCTTTAAGCCATAGAGTGGAATATAATGACAAGGTAACCAAACCTTTAAGCATTCAATGCACGGTTTCGTAGACAAGGCTTAAGACTAGTCCCAGACTAAGATGATTGTTTGAGATTCCTTAACTGAAAAACCTTGCCCTGAAACACCTTAAAATTTGTTACTGGCAAATTTATGCGAAATTAAGAGTTTCTGTAGTGTAGTGGTTATCACGTTCGCCTAACACGCGAGAGGTCCTCGGTTCGAAACCGAGCAGAAACATAGTCTGCTTTAAGCCATAGAGTGGAATATAATGACAAGGTAACCAAACCTTTAAGCATTCAATGCACGGTTTCGTAGACAAGGCTTAAGACTAGTCCCAGACTAAGATGATTGTTTGAGATTCCTTAACTGAAAAATCTTGCCCTGAAACACCTTAAAATTTGTGACTGGCAAATTTATGCCAAATTCAGAGTTTCTGTAGTGTAGTGGTTATCACGTTCGCCTAACACGCGAAAGGTCCTCGTTTCGAAACCGAGCAGAAACATAGTCTGTTTTAAGCCATAGAGTGGAATATAATGACAAGGTAACCAAACCTTTAAGCATTCAATGCACGGTTTTGTAGACTGTCGAAATTCAGCCTCTATTATGTCACGTACTATGTTCTTTTAGTGACTGTCGCATTCTCCTGACGTCAAAGGTCCCTAGTCGAAACCGAGCAGAAACATAGTCTGTTTTAAGCCATAGAGTGGAATATAATGACAAGGTAACCAAACCTTTAAGCATTCAATGCACGGTTTCGTAGACAAGGCTTAAGAATAGTCCCAGACTAAGATGAGTGTTTGAGATTTCTTAACTGAAAAATCTTGCCCCGAAACACCTTAAAATTTGTGACTGGCAAATTTATGCGAAATTCAGAGTTTCTATAGCGTATTGGTTATCACGTTCGCCTAACACGCGAAGGGTCCTCGGTTCGAGACCGAGCAGAAACAGTTTTCAGGTTTTGGCGTCAACCAGAGCAAATGCCATCGGTGTAAAACATAGCTGCACTGCGTATCGGCCTGATTGAAAGCTTTTTGGGATTGTCAAATTCAGCCTCTATTATGTCACGTACTATGTTCTTTTAATGACTGTCGCATTCTCCTGACGTGAAAGGTCCCTAGTCGAAACCGAGCAGAATAATCGCCTTCTTTAAGTCATATGGTTAAACGTAATTACAAGCTAAACAAAACTTTAAGCATTCAATGCCCAGTTTTGTAGACAAGGCTTAAGACTAGTCCCAGACTAAGATGAATGTTCGAGATGTCTTACCTGAATAAACTTGACCTGGAATACCTTCAAATTTGTGACTGGCAAGTTTCTTGCCAAAGTCAGACAATAGTTGCGTGGTCTGTTTTAAACCAGCGCCAGGTTGACGACGTACGCAGGAATTGTCCACGTTTCTGTTTTGTAGTGGTTATCACGTTTGCTTTACACGCAAAAGGTCCTCGGTTCGAAACCGAGCAGAAACATAGTCTGCTTTAAGCCATAGAGTGGAATATAATGACAAGGTAACCAAACCTTTAAGCATTCAATGCACGGTTTCGTAGACAAGGCTTAAGACTAGTCCCAGACTAAGATGATTGTTTGAGATTTCTTAACTGAAAAATCTTGCCCTGAAACACCTTAAAATTTGTTACTGGCAAATTTATGAGAAATTCAGAGTTTCTGTAGTGTAGTGGTTATCACGTTCGCCTAACACGCGAAAGGTCCTCGGTTCGAAACCGAGCAGAAACAGAGTCTGCTTTAAGCCATAGAGTGGAATATAATGACAAGGTAACCGAACCTTTAAGCATTCAATGCACGGTTTTGTAGACTGTCGAAATTCAGCCTCTATTATGTCACGTACTATGTTCTTTTAGTGACTGTCGCATTCCCCTGACGCATTGCACCTTCAAATTTGTGACTGGCAAGTTTCTTGCCAAAGTCAGACAATGCTTGCGTGGTCTGTTTTAAACCAGCGCCAGTTTGACGACGTACGCAGGAATTGTACACGTTTCTGTAGTGTAGTGGTTATCACGTTTGCTTCACACGCAAAAGGTCCTCGGTTCGAAACCGAGCAGAAACATAGTGTGCTTTAAGCCATAGAGAGCAATATAATGACAAGGTAACCAAACCTTTAAGCATTCAATGCACGGTTTTGTAGACTGTCGAAATTCAGCCTCTATTATGTCAAGTACTATGTTCTTTTAGTGACTGTCGCATTCTCCTGACGTGAAAGGTCCCTAGTCGAAACCGAGCTGAAACATAGTCTGCTTTAAGCCATAGAGTGGAATATAACGACAAGGTAACCAAACCTTTAAGCATTCAATGCACGGTTTCGTAGACAAGGCTTAAGACTAGTCCCAGACTAAGATGAAATTTGTGACTGGCAAATTTATGCAAAAATACAGAGTTTCTGTAGTGTAGTTGTTATCACGTTCGCCTAACACGCGAAAGGTCCTCGTTTCGAAACCGAGCACAAACATAGTCTGTTTTAAGCCATAGAGTGGAATATAATGACAAGGTAACTAAACCTTTAAGCATTCAA
Organism: Triplophysa dalaica; assembly: GCF_015846415.1. Lineage (NCBI taxonomy): Eukaryota > Metazoa > Chordata > Actinopteri > Cypriniformes > Nemacheilidae > Triplophysa > Triplophysa dalaica. Next base: position 14,713,753 of record NC_079546.1, on the reverse strand, counting down.
TGCACGGTTTTTATAGACTGCCGAAATTCAGCCTCTATTATGTTACAAGCTATGTTCTTTTAGTGACTGTCGCATTCTCCTGACGTGAAAGGTCCCTAGTCGAAACCGAGCAGAAACATAGTCTGCTTTAAGCCATAGAGTGGAATATAACGATAAGGTAACCAAACCTTTAAGCATTCAATGCACGGTTTTGTAGACTGTCGAAATTCAGCCTCTATTATGTCACGTACTATGTTCTTTTAGTGACTGTCGCATTCTCCTGACGTGAAAGGTCCCTAGTCGAAACCGAGCAGAAACATAGTCTGCTTTAAGCCATAGAGTGGAATATAATGACAAGGTAACCAAACCTTTAAGCATTCAATGCACGGTTTCGTAGACAAGGCTTAAGACTAGTCCCAGACTAAGATGATTGTTTGAGATTCCTTAACTGAAAAATCTTGCCCTGAAACACCTTCAAATTTGTTACTGGCAAATTTATGCGAAATTCAGAGTTTCTGAAGTGTAGTGGTTATCACGTTTGCTTTACACGCAAAAGGTCCTCGGTTCGAAACCGAGCAGAAACATAGTCTGCTTTATGCCATAGAGTGGAATATAATGACAAGGTAACCAAACCTTTAAGCATTCAATGCACGGTTTCGTAGACAAGGCTTAAGACTAGTCCCAGACTAAGATGAGTGTTTGAGATTTCTTAACTGAAAAATCTTGCCCTGAAACACCTTAAAATTTGTGACTGGCAAATTTATGCGAAATTCAGAGTTTCTGTAGCGTATTGGTTATCACGTTCGCCTAACACGCGAAGGGTCCTCGGTTCGAGACCGAGCAGAAACAGTTTTCAGGTTTTGGCGTCAACCAGAGCAAATGCCATCGGTGTAAAACGTAGCTGCACTGCGTATCGGCCTGATTGAAAGCTTTTTGGGATTGTCAAATTCAGCCTCTATTATGTCACGTACTATGTTCTTTTAATGACTGTCGCATTCTCCTGACGTGAAAGGTCCCTAGTCGAAACCGAGCAGAATAATCGCCTTCTTTAAGTCATATGGTTAAACGTAATTACAAGCTAAACAAAACTTTAAGCATGCAATGCCCAGTTTTGTAGACAACGCTTAAGACTAGTCCCAGACTAAGATGAACGTTCGAGATGTCTTACCTGAATAAACTTGACCTGGAATACATTCAAATTTGTGACTGGCAAGTTTCTTGCCAAAGTCAGACAATAGTTGCGTGGTCTGTTTTAAACCAGCGCCAGGTTGACGACGTACGCAGGAATGGTCCACGTTTCTGTTTTGTAGTGGTTATCACGTTTGCTTTACACGCAAAAGGTCCTCGGTTCGAAACCGAGCAGAAACATAGTCTGCTTTAAGCCATAGAGTGGAATATAATGACAAGGTAACCAAACCTTTAAGCATTCAATGCACGGTTTCGTAGACAAGGCTTAAGACTAGTCCCATACTAAGATGAATGTTCGAGATGTCTTACCTGAATAAACTTGACCTGGAATACCTTCAAATTTGTGACTGGCAAGTTTCTTGCCAAAGTCAGACAATACTTGCGTGGTCTGTTTTAAACCAGCGCCAGTTTGACGACGTACGCAGGAATTGTCCACGTTTCTGTAGTGTAGTGGTTATCACTTTTGCTTTACACGCAAATGGTCCTCGGTTCGAAACCGAGCAGAAACATAGTCTGCTTTAAGCCATAGAGTGGAATATAATGACAAGGTAACCAAACCTTTAAGCATTCAATGCACGGTTTTGTAGACTGTCGAAATTCAGCCTCTATTATGTCACGTACTATGTTCTTTTAGTGACTGTCGCATTCCCCTGACGCATTGCACCTTCAAATTTGTGACTGGCAAGTTTCTTGCCAAAGTCAGACAATGCTTGCGTGGTCTGTTTTAAACCAGCGCCAGTTTGACGACGTACGCAGGAATTGTACACGTTTCTGTAGTGTAGTGGTTATCACGTTTGCTTCACACGCAAAAGGTCCTCGGTTCGAAACCGAGCAGAACCATAGTGTGCTTTAAGCCATAGAGAGCAATATAATGACAAGGTAACCAAACCTTTAAGCATTCAATGCACGGTTTTGTAGACTGTCGAAATTCAGCCTCTATTATGTCAAGTACTATGTTCTTTTAGTGACTGTCGCATTCTCCTGACGTGAAAGGTCCCTAGTCGAAACCGAGCAGAAACATAGTCTGCTTTAAGCCATAGAGTGGAATATAACGACAAGGTAACCAAACCTTAAGCATTCAATGCACTGTTTTGTAGACAAGGCTTAAGACTAGTCCCATACTGAAATGAATGTTCGAGATGTCTCACCTGAATAAACTTGACCTGGAACACCTTCAAATTTGTGTCTGGCAAGTTTCTTGCCAAATTCAGAGTTTCTGTAGTGTAGTGGTTATCACGTTCGCCTCACACGCGAAAGGTCCTCGGTTCGAAACCGAGCAGAAACATAGTCTGTTTTAAGCCATAGAGTGGAATATAATGACAAGGTAACTAAACCTTTAAGCATTCAATGCACGGTTTTTATAGACTGCCGAAATTCAGCCTCTATTATGTTACAAGCTATGTTCTTTTAGTGACTGTCGCATTCTCCTGACGTGAAAGGTCCCTAGTCGAAACCGAGCAGAAACATAGTCTGCTTTAAGCCATAGAGTGGAATATAACGATAAGGTAACCAAACCTTTAAGCATTCAATGCACGGTTTTGTAGACTGTCGAAATTCAGCCTCTATTATGTCACGTACTATGTTCTTTTAGTGACTGTCGCATTCTCCTGACGTGAAAGGTCCCTAGTCGAAACCGAGCAGAAACATAGTCTGCTTTAAGCCATAGAGTGGAATATAATGACAAGGTAACCAAACCTTTAAGCATTCAATGCACGGTTTCGTAGACAAGGCTTAAGACTAGTCCCAGACTAAGATGATTGTTTGAGATTCCTTAACTGAAAAATCTTGCCCTGAAACACCTTAAAATTTGTTACTGGCAAATTTATGCGAAATTCAGAGTTTCTGAAGTGTAGTGGTTATCACGTTTGCTTTACACGCAAAAGGTCCTCGGTTCGAAACCGAGCAGAAACATAGTCTGCTTTATGCCATAGAGTGGAATATAATGACAAGGTAACCAAACCTTTAAGCATTCAATGCACGGTTTCGTAGACAAGGCTTAAGACTAGTCCCAGACTAAGATGAGTGTTTGAGATTTCTTAACTGAAAAATCTTGCCCTGAAACACCTTAAAATTTGTGACTGGCAAATTTATGCGAAATTCAGAGTTTCTGTAGCGTATTGGTTATCACGTTCGCCTAACACGCGAAGGGTCCTCGGTTCGAGACCGAGCAGAAACAGTTTTCAGGTTTTGGCGTCAACCAGAGCAAATGCCATCGGTGTAAAACGTAGCTGCACTGCGTATCGGCCTGATTGAAAGCTTTTTGGGATTGTCAAATTCAGCCTCTATTATGTCACGTACTATGTTCTTTTAATGACTGTCGCATTCTCCTGACGTGAAAGGTCCCTAGTCGAAACCGAGCAGAATAATCGCCTTCTTTAAGTCATATGGTTAAACGTAATTACAAGCTAAACAAAACTTTAAGCATGCAATGCCCAGTTTTGTAGACAACGCTTAAGACTAGTCCCAGACTAAGATGAACGTTCGAGATGTCTTACCTGAATAAACTTGACCTGGAATACATTCAAATTTGTGACTGGCAAGTTTCTTGCCAAAGTCAGACAATAGTTGCGTGGTCTGTTTTAAACCAGCGCCAGGTTGACGACGTACGCAGGAATTGTCCACGTTTCTGTTTTGTAGTGGTTATCACGTTTGCTTTACACGCAAAAGGTCCTCGGTTCGAAACCGAGCAGAAACATAGTCTGCTTTAAGCCATAGAGTGGAATATAATGACAAGGTAACCAAACCTTTAAGCATTCAATGCACGGTTTCGTAGACAAGGCCTAAGACTAGTCCCATACTAAGATGAATGTTCGAGATGTCTTACCTGAATAAACTTGACCTGGAATACCTTCAAATTTGTGACTGGCAAGTTTCTTGCCAAAGTCAGACAATACTTGCGTGGTCTGTTTTAAACCAGCGCCAGTTTGACGACGTACGCAGGAATTGTCCACGTTTCTGTAGTGTAGTGGTTATCACGTTTGCTTTACACGCAAATGGTCCTCGGTTCGAAACCGAGCAGAAACATAGTCTGCTTTAAGCCATAGAGTGGAATATAATGACAAGGTAACCAAACCTTTAAGCATTCAATGCACGGTTTCGTAGACAAGGCTTAAGACTAGTCCCATACTAAGATGAATGTTCGAGATGTCTTACCTGAATAAACTTGACCTGGAATACCTTCAAATTTGTGACTGGCAAGTTTCTTGCCAAAGTCAGACAATACTTGCGTGGTCTGTTTTAAACCAGCGCCAGTTTGACGACGTACGCAGGAATTGTCCACGTTTCTGTAGTGTAGTGGTTATCACGTTTGCTTTACACGCAAATGGTCCTCGGTTCGAAACCGAGCAGAAACATAGTCTGCTTTAAGCCATAGAGTGGAATATAATGACAAGGTAACCAAACCTTTAAGCATTCAATGCACGGTTTCGTAGACAAGGCTTAAGACTAGTCCCAGACTAAGATGATTGTTTGAGATTCCTTAACTGAAAAACCTTGCCCTGAAACACCTTAAAATTTGTTACTGGCAAATTTATGCGAAATTAAGAGTTTCTGTAGTGTAGTGGTTATCACGTTCGCCTAACACGCGAGAGGTCCTCGGTTCGAAACCGAGCAGAAACATAGTCTGCTTTAAGCCATAGAGTGGAATATAATGACAAGGTAACCAAACCTTTAAGCATTCAATGCACGGTTTCGTAGACAAGGCTTAAGACTAGTCCCAGACTAAGATGATTGTTTGAGATTCCTTAACTGAAAAATCTTGCCCTGAAACACCTTAAAATTTGTGACTGGCAAATTTATGCCAAATTCAGAGTTTCTGTAGTGTAGTGGTTATCACGTTCGCCTAACACGCGAAAGGTCCTCGTTTCGAAACCGAGCAGAAACATAGTCTGTTTTAAGCCATAGAGTGGAATATAATGACAAGGTAACCAAACCTTTAAGCATTCAATGCACGGTTTTGTAGACTGTCGAAATTCAGCCTCTATTATGTCACGTACTATGTTCTTTTAGTGACTGTCGCATTCTCCTGACGTCAAAGGTCCCTAGTCGAAACCGAGCAGAAACATAGTCTGTTTTAAGCCATAGAGTGGAATATAATGACAAGGTAACCAAACCTTTAAGCATTCAATGCACGGTTTCGTAGACAAGGCTTAAGAATAGTCCCAGACTAAGATGAGTGTTTGAGATTTCTTAACTGAAAAATCTTGCCCCGAAACACCTTAAAATTTGTGACTGGCAAATTTATGCGAAATTCAGAGTTTCTATAGCGTATTGGTTATCACGTTCGCCTAACACGCGAAGGGTCCTCGGTTCGAGACCGAGCAGAAACAGTTTTCAGGTTTTGGCGTCAACCAGAGCAAATGCCATCGGTGTAAAACATAGCTGCACTGCGTATCGGCCTGATTGAAAGCTTTTTGGGATTGTCAAATTCAGCCTCTATTATGTCACGTACTATGTTCTTTTAATGACTGTCGCATTCTCCTGACGTGAAAGGTCCCTAGTCGAAACCGAGCAGAATAATCGCCTTCTTTAAGTCATATGGTTAAACGTAATTACAAGCTAAACAAAACTTTAAGCATTCAATGCCCAGTTTTGTAGACAAGGCTTAAGACTAGTCCCAGACTAAGATGAATGTTCGAGATGTCTTACCTGAATAAACTTGACCTGGAATACCTTCAAATTTGTGACTGGCAAGTTTCTTGCCAAAGTCAGACAATAGTTGCGTGGTCTGTTTTAAACCAGCGCCAGGTTGACGACGTACGCAGGAATTGTCCACGTTTCTGTTTTGTAGTGGTTATCACGTTTGCTTTACACGCAAAAGGTCCTCGGTTCGAAACCGAGCAGAAACATAGTCTGCTTTAAGCCATAGAGTGGAATATAATGACAAGGTAACCAAACCTTTAAGCATTCAATGCACGGTTTCGTAGACAAGGCTTAAGACTAGTCCCAGACTAAGATGATTGTTTGAGATTTCTTAACTGAAAAATCTTGCCCTGAAACACCTTAAAATTTGTTACTGGCAAATTTATGAGAAATTCAGAGTTTCTGTAGTGTAGTGGTTATCACGTTCGCCTAACACGCGAAAGGTCCTCGGTTCGAAACCGAGCAGAAACAGAGTCTGCTTTAAGCCATAGAGTGGAATATAATGACAAGGTAACCGAACCTTTAAGCATTCAATGCACGGTTTTGTAGACTGTCGAAATTCAGCCTCTATTATGTCACGTACTATGTTCTTTTAGTGACTGTCGCATTCCCCTGACGCATTGCACCTTCAAATTTGTGACTGGCAAGTTTCTTGCCAAAGTCAGACAATGCTTGCGTGGTCTGTTTTAAACCAGCGCCAGTTTGACGACGTACGCAGGAATTGTACACGTTTCTGTAGTGTAGTGGTTATCACGTTTGCTTCACACGCAAAAGGTCCTCGGTTCGAAACCGAGCAGAAACATAGTGTGCTTTAAGCCATAGAGAGCAATATAATGACAAGGTAACCAAACCTTTAAGCATTCAATGCACGGTTTTGTAGACTGTCGAAATTCAGCCTCTATTATGTCAAGTACTATGTTCTTTTAGTGACTGTCGCATTCTCCTGACGTGAAAGGTCCCTAGTCGAAACCGAGCTGAAACATAGTCTGCTTTAAGCCATAGAGTGGAATATAACGACAAGGTAACCAAACCTTTAAGCATTCAATGCACGGTTTCGTAGACAAGGCTTAAGACTAGTCCCAGACTAAGATGAAATTTGTGACTGGCAAATTTATGCAAAAATACAGAGTTTCTGTAGTGTAGTTGTTATCACGTTCGCCTAACACGCGAAAGGTCCTCGTTTCGAAACCGAGCACAAACATAGTCTGTTTTAAGCCATAGAGTGGAATATAATGACAAGGTAACTAAACCTTTAAGCATTCAATGCACGGTTTTTATAGACTGCCGAAATTCAGCCTCTATTATGTTACAAGCTATGTTCTTTTAGTGACTGTCGCATTCTCCTGACGTGAAAGGTCCCTAGTCGAAACCGAGCAGAAACATAGTCTGCTTTAAGCCATAGAGTGGAATATAACGATAAGGTAACCAAACCTTTAAGCATTCAATGCACGGTTTTGTAGACTGTCGAAATTCAGCCTCTATTATGTCACGTACTATGTTCTTTTAGTGACTGTCGCATTCTCCTGACGTGAAAGGTCCCTAGTCGAAACCGAGCAGAAACATAGTCTGCTTTAAGCCATAGAGTGGAATATAATGACAAGGTAACCAAACCTTTAAGCATTCAATGCACGGTTTCGTAGACAAGGCTTAAGACTAGTCCCAGACTAAGATGATTGTTTGAGATTCCTTAACTGAAAAATCTTGCCCTGAAACACCTTCAAATTTGTTACTGGCAAATTTATGCGAAATTCAGAGTTTCTGAAGTGTAGTGGTTATCACGTTTGCTTTACACGCAAAAGGTCCTCGGTTCGAAACCGAGCAGAAACATAGTCTGCTTTATGCCATAGAGTGGAATATAATGACAAGGTAACCAAACCTTTAAGCATTCAATGCACGGTTTCGTAGACAAGGCTTAAGACTAGTCCCAGACTAAGATGAGTGTTTGAGATTTCTTAACTGAAAAATCTTGCCCTGAAACACCTTAAAATTTGTGACTGGCAAATTTATGCGAAATTCAGAGTTTCTGTAGCGTATTGGTTATCACGTTCGCCTAACACGCGAAGGGTCCTCGGTTCGAGACCGAGCAGAAACAGTTTTCAGGTTTTGGCGTCAACCAGAGCAAATGCCATCGGTGTAAAACGTAGCTGCACTGCGTATCGGCCTGATTGAAAGCTTTTTGGGATTGTCAAATTCAGCCTCTATTATGTCACGTACTATGTTCTTTTAATGACTGTCGCATTCTCCTGACGTGAAAGGTCCCTAGTCGAAACCGAGCAGAATAATCGCCTTCTTTAAGTCATATGGTTAAACGTAATTACAAGCTAAACAAAACTTTAAGCATGCAATGCCCAGTTTTGTAGACAACGCTTAAGACTAGTCCCAGACTAAGATGAACGTTCGAGATGTCTTACCTGAATAAACTTGACCTGGAATACATTCAAATTTGTGACTGGCAAGTTTCTTGCCAAAGTCAGACAATAGTTGCGTGGTCTGTTTTAAACCAGCGCCAGGTTGACGACGTACGCAGGAATGGTCCACGTTTCTGTTTTGTAGTGGTTATCACGTTTGCTTTACACGCAAAAGGTCCTCGGTTCGAAACCGAGCAGAAACATAGTCTGCTTTAAGCCATAGAGTGGAATATAATGACAAGGTAACCAAACCTTTAAGCATTCAATGCACGGTTTCGTAGACAAGGCTTAAGACTAGTCCCATACTAAGATGAATGTTCGAGATGTCTTACCTGAATAAACTTGACCTGGAATACCTTCAAATTTGTGACTGGCAAGTTTCTTGCCAAAGTCAGACAATACTTGCGTGGTCTGTTTTAAACCAGCGCCAGTTTGACGACGTACGCAGGAATTGTCCACGTTTCTGTAGTGTAGTGGTTATCACTTTTGCTTTACACGCAAATGGTCCTCGGTTCGAAACCGAGCAGAAACATAGTCTGCTTTAAGCCATAGAGTGGAATATAATGACAAGGTAACCAAACCTTTAAGCATTCAATGCACGGTTTTGTAGACTGTCGAAATTCAGCCTCTATTATGTCACGTACTATGTTCTTTTAGTGACTGTCGCATTCCCCTGACGCATTGCACCTTCAAATTTGTGACTGGCAAGTTTCTTGCCAAAGTCAGACAATGCTTGCGTGGTCTGTTTTAAACCAGCGCCAGTTTGACGACGTACGCAGGAATTGTACACGTTTCTGTAGTGTAGTGGTTATCACGTTTGCTTCACACGCAAAAGGTCCTCGGTTCGAAACCGAGCAGAACCATAGTGTGCTTTAAGCCATAGAGAGCAATATAATGACAAGGTAACCAAACCTTTAAGCATTCAATGCACGGTTTTGTAGACTGTCGAAATTCAGCCTCTATTATGTCAAGTACTATGTTCTTTTAGTGACTGTCGCATTCTCCTGACGTGAAAGGTCCCTAGTCGAAACCGAGCAGAAACATAGTCTGCTTTAAGCCATAGAGTGGAATATAACGACAAGGTAACCAAACCTTAAGCATTCAATGCACTGTTTTGTAGACAAGGCTTAAGACTAGTCCCATACTGAAATGAATGTTCGAGATGTCTCACCTGAATAAACTTGACCTGGAACACCTTCAAATTTGTGTCTGGCAAGTTTCTTGCCAAATTCAGAGTTTCTGTAGTGTAGTGGTTATCACGTTCGCCTCACACGCGAAAGGTCCTCGGTTCGAAACCGAGCAGAAACATAGTCTGTTTTAAGCCATAGAGTGGAATATAATGACAAGGTAACTAAACCTTTAAGCATTCAATGCACGGTTTTTATAGACTGCCGAAATTCAGCCTCTATTATGTTACAAGCTATGTTCTTTTAGTGACTGTCGCATTCTCCTGACGTGAAAGGTCCCTAGTCGAAACCGAGCAGAAACATAGTCTGCTTTAAGCCATAGAGTGGAATATAACGATAAGGTAACCAAACCTTTAAGCATTCAATGCACGGTTTTGTAGACTGTCGAAATTCAGCCTCTATTATGTCACGTACTATGTTCTTTTAGTGACTGTCGCATTCTCCTGACGTGAAAGGTCCCTAGTCGAAACCGAGCAGAAACATAGTCTGCTTTAAGCCATAGAGTGGAATATAATGACAAGGTAACCAAACCTTTAAGCATTCAATGCACGGTTTCGTAGACAAGGCTTAAGACTAGTCCCAGACTAAGATGATTGTTTGAGATTCCTTAACTGAAAAATCTTGCCCTGAAACACCTTAAAATTTGTTACTGGCAAATTTATGCGAAATTCAGAGTTTCTGAAGTGTAGTGGTTATCACGTTTGCTTTACACGCAAAAGGTCCTCGGTTCGAAACCGAGCAGAAACATAGTCTGCTTTATGCCATAGAGTGGAATATAATGACAAGGTAACCAAACCTTTAAGCATTCAATGCACGGTTTCGTAGACAAGGCTTAAGACTAGTCCCAGACTAAGATGAGTGTTTGAGATTTCTTAACTGAAAAATCTTGCCCTGAAACACCTTAAAATTTGTGACTGGCAAATTTATGCGAAATTCAGAGTTTCTGTAGCGTATTGGTTATCACGTTCGCCTAACACGCGAAGGGTCCTCGGTTCGAGACCGAGCAGAAACAGTTTTCAGGTTTTGGCGTCAACCAGAGCAAATGCCATCGGTGTAAAACGTAGCTGCACTGCGTATCGGCCTGATTGAAAGCTTTTTGGGATTGTCAAATTCAGCCTCTATTATGTCACGTACTATGTTCTTTTAATGACTGTCGCATTCTCCTGACGTGAAAGGTCCCTAGTCGAAACCGAGCAGAATAATCGCCTTCTTTAAGTCATATGGTTAAACGTAATTACAAGCTAAACAAAACTTTAAGCATGCAATGCCCAGTTTTGTAGACAACGCTTAAGACTAGTCCCAGACTAAGATGAACGTTCGAGATGTCTTACCTGAATAAACTTGACCTGGAATACATTCAAATTTGTGACTGGCAAGTTTCTTGCCAAAGTCAGACAATAGTTGCGTGGTCTGTTTTAAACCAGCGCCAGGTTGACGACGTACGCAGGAATTGTCCACGTTTCTGTTTTGTAGTGGTTATCACGTTTGCTTTTCACGCAAAAGGTCCTCGGTTCGAAACCGAGCAGAAACATAGTCTGCTTTAAGCCATAGAGTGGAATATAATGACAAGGTAACCAAACCTTTAAGCATTCAATGCACGGTTTCGTAGACAAGGCTTAAGACTAGTCCCATACTAAGATGAATGTTCGAGATGTCTTACCTGAATAAACTTGACCTGGAATACCTTCAAATTTGTGACTGGCAAGTTTCTTGCCAAAGTCAGACAATACTTGCGTGGTCTGTTTTAAACCAGCGCCAGTTTGACGACGTACGCAGGAATTGTCCACGTTTCTGTAGTGTAGTGGTTATCACGTTTGCTTTACACGCAAATGGTCCTCGGTTCGAAACCGAGCAGAAACATAGTCTGCTTTAAGCCATAGAGTGGAATATAATGACAAGGTAACCAAACCTTTAAGCATTCAATGCACGGTTTCGTAGACAAGGCTTAAGACTAGTCCCATACTAAGATGAATGTTCGAGATGTCTTACCTGAATAAACTTGACCTGGAATACCTTCAAATTTGTGACTGGCAAGTTTCTTGCCAAAGTCAGACAATACTTGCGTGGTCTGTTTTAAACCAGCGCCAGTTTGACGACGTACGCAGGAATTGTCCACGTTTCTGTAGTGTAGTGGTTATCACGTTTGCTTTACACGCAAATGGTCCTCGGTTCGAAACCGAGCAGAAACATAGTCTGCTTTAAGCCATAGAGTGGAATATAATGACAAGGTAACCAAACCTTTAAGCATTCAATGCACGGTTTCGTAGACAAGGCTTAAGACTAGTCCCAGACTAAGATGATTGTTTGAGATTCCTTAACTGAAAAACCTTGCCCTGAAACACCTTAAAATTTGTTACTGGCAAATTTATGCGAAATTAAGAGTTTCTGTAGTGTAGTGGTTATCACGTTCGCCTAACACGCGAGAGGTCCTCGGTTCGAAACCGAGCAGAAACATAGTCTGCTTTAAGCCATAGAGTGGAATATAATGACAAGGTAACCAAACCTTTAAGCATTCAATGCACGGTTTCGTAGACAAGGCTTAAGACTAGTCCCAGACTAAGATGATTGTTTGAGATTCCTTAACTGAAAAATCTTGCCCTGAAACACCTTAAAATTTGTGACTGGCAAATTTATGCCAAATTCAGAGTTTCTGTAGTGTAGTGGTTATCACGTTCGCCTAACACGCGAAAGGTCCTCGTTTCGAAACCGAGCAGAAACATAGTCTGTTTTAAGCCATAGAGTGGAATATAATGACAAGGTAACCAAACCTTTAAGCATTCAATGCACGGTTTTGTAGACTGTCGAAATTCAGCCTCTATTATGTCACGTACTATGTTCTTTTAGTGACTGTCGCATTCTCCTGACGTCAAAGGTCCCTAGTCGAAACCGAGCAGAAACATAGTCTGTTTTAAGCCATAGAGTGGAATATAATGACAAGGTAACCAAACCTTTAAGCATTCAATGCACGGTTTCGTAGACAAGGCTTAAGAATAGTCCCAGACTAAGATGAGTGTTTGAGATTTCTTAACTGAAAAATCTTGCCCCGAAACACCTTAAAATTTGTGACTGGCAAATTTATGCGAAATTCAGAGTTTCTATAGCGTATTGGTTATCACGTTCGCCTAACACGCGAAGGGTCCTCGGTTCGAGACCGAGCAGAAACAGTTTTCAGGTTTTGGCGTCAACCAGAGCAAATGCCATCGGTGTAAAACATAGCTGCACTGCGTATCGGCCTGATTGAAAGCTTTTTGGGATTGTCAAATTCAGCCTCTATTATGTCACGTACTATGTTCTTTTAATGACTGTCGCATTCTCCTGACGTGAAAGGTCCCTAGTCGAAACCGAGCAGAATAATCGCCTTCTTTAAGTCATATGGTTAAACGTAATTACAAGCTAAACAAAACTTTAAGCATTCAATGCCCAGTTTTGTAGACAAGGCTTAAGACTAGTCCCAGACTAAGATGAATGTTCGAGATGTCTTACCTGAATAAACTTGACCTGGAATACCTTCAAATTTGTGACTGGCAAGTTTCTTGCCAAAGTCAGACAATAGTTGCGTGGTCTGTTTTAAACCAGCGCCAGGTTGACGACGTACGCAGGAATTGTCCACGTTTCTGTTTTGTAGTGGTTATCACGTTTGCTTTACACGCAAAAGGTCCTCGGTTCGAAACCGAGCAGAAACATAGTCTGCTTTAAGCCATAGAGTGGAATATAATGACAAGGTAACCAAACCTTTAAGCATTCAATGCACGGTTTCGTAGACAAGGCTTAAGACTAGTCCCAGACTAAGATGATTGTTTGAGATTTCTTAACTGAAAAATCTTGCCCTGAAACACCTTAAAATTTGTTACTGGCAAATTTATGCGAAATTCAGAGTTTCTGTAGTGTAGTGGTTATCACGTTCGCCTAACACGCGAAAGGTCCTCGGTTCGAAACCGAGCAGAAACAGAGTCTGCTTTAAGCCATAGAGTGGAATATAATGACAAGGTAACCGAACCTTTAAGCATTCAATGCACGGTTTTGTAGACTGTCGAAATTCAGCCTCTATTATGTCACGTACTATGTTCTTTTAGTGACTGTCGCATTCCCCTGACGCATTGCACCTTCAAATTTGTGACTGGCAAGTTTCTTGCCAAAGTCAGACAATGCTTGCGTGGTCTGTTTTAAACCAGCGCCAGTTTGACGACGTACGCAGGAATTGTACACGTTTCTGTAGTGTAGTGGTTATCACGTTTGCTTCACACGCAAAAGGTCCTCGGTTCGAAACCGAGCAGAAACATAGTGTGCTTTAAGCCATAGAGAGCAATATAATGACAAGGTAACCAAACCTTTAAGCATTCAATGCACGGTTTTGTAGACTGTCGAAATTCAGCCTCTATTATGTCAAGTACTATGTTCTTTTAGTGACTGTCGCATTCTCCTGACGTGAAAGGTCCCTAGTCGAAACCGAGCAGAAACATAGTCTGCTTTAAGCCATAGAGTGGAATATAACGACAAGGTAACCAAACCTTTAAGCATTCAATGCACGGTTTCGTAGACAAGGCTTAAGACTAGTCCCAGACTAAGATGAAATTTGTGACTGGCAAATTTATGCAAAAATACAGAGTTTCTGTAGTGTAGTTGTTATCACGTTCGCCTAACACGCGAAAGGTCCTCGTTTCGAAACCGAGCACAAACATAGTCTGTTTTAAGCCATAGAGTGGAATATAATGACAAGGTAACTAAACCTTTAAGCATTCAATGCACGGTTTTTATAGACTGCCGAAATTCAGCCTCTATTATGTTACAAGCTATGTTCTTTTAGTGACTGTCGCATTCTCCTGACGTGAAAGGTCCCTAGTCGAAACCGAGCAGAAACATAGTCTGCTTTAAGCCATAGAGTGGAATATAACGATAAGGTAACCAAACCTTTAAAAAAATCAATGCACGGTTTTGTAGACTGTCGAAATTCAGCCTCTATTATGTCACGTACTATGTTCTTTTAGTGACTGTCGCATTCTCCTGACGTGAAAGGTCCCTAGTCGAAACCGAGCAGAAACATAGTCTGCTTTAAGCCATAGAGTGGAATATAATGACAAGGTAACCAAACCTTTAAGCATTCAATGCACGGTTTCGTAGACAAGGCTTAAGACTAGTCCCAGACTAAGATGATTGTTTGAGATTCCTTAACTGAAAAATCTTGCCCTGAAACACCTTCAAATTTGTTACTGGCAAATTTATGCGAAATTCAGAGTTTCTGAAGTGTAGTGGTTATCACGTTTGCTTTACACGCAAAAGGTCCTCGGTTCGAAACCGAGCAGAAACATAGTCTGCTTTATGCCATAGAGTGGAATATAATGACAAGGTAACCAAACCTTTAAGCATTCAATGCACGGTTTCGTAGACAAGGCTTAAGACTAGTCCCAGACTAAGATGAGTGTTTGAGATTTCTTAACTGAAAAATCTTGCCCTGAAACACCTTAAAATTTGTGACTGGCAAATTTATGCGAAATTCAGAGTTTCTGTAGCGTATTGGTTATCACGTTCGCCTAACACGCGAAGGGTCCTCGGTTCGAGACCGAGCAGAAACAGTTTTCAGGTTTTGGCGTCAACCAGAGCAAATGCCATCGGTGTAAAACGTAGCTGCACTGCGTATCGGCCTGATTGAAAGCTTTTTGGGATTGTCAAATTCAGCCTCTATTATGTCACGTACTATGTTCTTTTAATGACTGTCGCATTCTCCTGACGTGAAAGGTCCCTAGTCGAAACCGAGCAGAATAATCGCCTTCTTTAAGTCATATGGTTAAACGTAATTACAAGCTAAACAAAACTTTAAGCATGCAATGCCCAGTTTTGTAGACAACGCTTAAGACTAGTCCCAGACTAAGATGAACGTTCGAGA
This sequence comes from Triplophysa dalaica, assembly GCF_015846415.1. Lineage (NCBI taxonomy): Eukaryota > Metazoa > Chordata > Actinopteri > Cypriniformes > Nemacheilidae > Triplophysa > Triplophysa dalaica. The sequence goes on along the minus strand of NC_079546.1, from coordinate 14,698,469 downwards.
TGTCTTACCTGAAGAAACTTGACCTGGAATACATTCAAATTTGTGACTGGCAAGTTTCTTGCCAAAGTCAGACAATAGTTGCGTGGTCTGTTTTAAACCAGCGCCAGGTTGACGACGTACACAGGAATTGTCCACGTTTCTGTTTTGTAGTGGTTATCACGTTTGCTTTACACGCAAAAGGTCCTCGGTTCGAAACCGAGCAGAAACATAGTCTGCTTTAAGCCATAGAGTGGAATATAATGACAAGGTAACCAAACCTTTAAGCATTCAATGCACGGTTTCGTAGACAAGGCTTAAGACTAGTCCCATACTAAGATGAATGTTCGAGATGTCTTACCTGAATAAACTTGACCTGGAATACCTTCAAATTTGTGACTGGCAAGTTTCTTGCCAAAGTCAGACAATACTTGCGTGGTCTGTTTTAAACCAGCGCCAGTTTGACGACGTACGCAGGAATTGTCCACGTTTCTGTAGTGTAGTGGTTATCACGTTTGCTTTACACGCAAATGGTCCTCGGTTCGAAACCGAGCAGAAACATAGTCTGCTTTAAGCCATAGAGTGGAATATAATGACAAGGTAACCAAACCTTTAAGCATTCAATGCACGGTTTCGTAGACAAGGCTTAAGACTAGTCCCAGACTAAGATGATTGTTTGAGATTCCTTAACTGAAAAATCTTGCCCTGAAGCACCTTAAAATTTGTTACTGGCAAATTTATGCGAAATTCAGAGTTTCTGAAGTGTAGTGGTTATCACGTTTGCTTTACACGCAAAAGGTCCTCGGTTCGAAACCGAGCAGAAACATAGTCTGCTTTATGCCATAGAGTGGAATATAATGACAAGGTAACCAAACCTTTAAGCATTCAATGCACGGTTTTTATAGACTGCCGAAATTCAGCCTCTATTATGTTACAAGCTATGTTCTTTTAGTGACTGTCGCATTCTCCTGACGTCAAAGGTCCCTAGTCGAAACCGAGCAGAAACATAGTCTGTTTTAAGCCATAGAGTGGAATATAATGACAAGGTAACCAAACCATTAAGCATTCAATGCACGGTTTTGTAGACTGTCGAAATTCAGCCTCTATTATGTCACGTACTATGTTCTTTTAGTGACTGTCGCATTCTCCTGACGTGAAAGGTCCCTAGTCGAAACCGAGCAGAAACATAGTCTACTTTAAGCCAAAGAGTGGAATATAATGACAAGGTAACCAAACCTTTAAGCATTCAATGCACGGTTTCGTAGACAAGGCTTAAGACTAGTCCCAGACTAAGATGATTGTTTGAGATTCCTTAACTGAAAAACCTTGCCCTGAAACACCTTCAAATTTGTTACTGGCAAATTTATGCGAAATTCAGAGTTTCTGAAGTGTAGTGGTTATCACGTTTGCTTTACACGCAAAAGGTCCTCGGTTCGAAACCGAGCAGAAACATAGTCTGCTTTATGCCATAGAGTGGAATATAATGACAAGGTAACCAAACCTTTAAGCATTCAATGCACGGTTTCGTAGACAAGGCTTAAGACTAGTCCCAGACTAAGATGAGTGTTTGAGATTTCTTAACTGAAAAATCTTGCCCTGAAACACCTTAAAATTTGTGACTGGCAAATTTATGCGAAATTCAGAGTTTCTGTAGCGTATTGGTTATCACGTTCGCCTAACACGCGAAGGGTCCTCGGTTCGAGACCGAGCAGAAACAGTTTTCAGGTTTTGGCGTCAACCAGAGCAAATGCCATCGGTGTAAAACGTAGCTGCACTGCGTATCGGCCTGATTGAAAGCTTTTTGGGATTGTCAAATTCAGCCTCTATTATGTCACGTACTATGTTCTTTTAATGACTGTCGCATTCTCCTGACGTGAAAGGTCCCTAGTCGAAACCGAGCAGAATAATCGCCTTCTTTAAGTCATATGGTTAAACGTAATTACAAGCTAAACAAAACTTTAAGCATGCAATGCCCAGTTTTGTAGACAACGCTTAAGACTAGTCCCAGACTAAGATGAACGTTCGAGATGTCTTACCTGAATAAACTTGACCTGGAATACATTCAAATTTGTGACTGGCAAGTTTCTTGCCAAAGTCAGACAATAGTTGCGTGGTCTGTTTTAAACCAGCGCCAGGTTGACGACGTACGCAGGAATTGTCCACGTTTCTGTTTTGTAGTGGTTATCACGTTTGCTTTACACGCAAAAGGTCCTCGGTTCGAAACCGAGCAGAAACATAGTCTGCTTTAAGCCATAGAGTGGAATATAATGACAAGGTAACCAAACCTTTAAGCATTCAATGCACGGTTTCGTAGACAAGGCTTAAGACTAGTCCCATACTAAGATGAATGTTCGAGATGTCTTACCTGAATAAACTTGACCTGGAATACCTTCAAATTTGTGACTGGCAAGTTTCTTGCCAAAGTCAGACAATACTTGCGTGGTCTGTTTTAAACCAGCGCCAGTTTGACGACGTACGCAGGAATTGCCCACGTTTCTGTAGTGTAGTGGTTATCACGTTTGCTTTACACGCAAATGGTCCTCGGTTCGAAACCGAGCAGAAACATAGTCTGCTTTAAGCCATAGAGTGGAATATAATGACAAGGTAACCAAACCTTTAAGCATTCAATGCACGGTTTCGTAGACAAGGCTTAAGACTAGTCCCAGACTAAGATGATTGTTTGAGATTCCTTATCTGAAAAACCTTGCCCTGAAACACCTTAAAATTTGTTACTGGCAAATTTATGCGAAATTAAGAGTTTCTGTAGTGTAGTGGTTATCACGTTCGCCTAACACGCGAGAGGTCCTCGGTTCGAAACCGAGCAGAAACATAGTCTGCTTTAAGCCATAGAGTGGAATATAATGACAAGGTAACCAAACCTTTAAGCATTCAATGCACGGTTTCGTAGACAAGGCTTAAGACTAGTCCCAGACTAAGATGATTGTTTGAGATTCCTTAACTGAAAAATCTTGCCCTGAAACACCTTAAAATTTGTTACTGGCAAATTTATGCGAAATTCAGAGTTTCTGAAGTGTAGTGGTTATCACGTTTGCTTTACACGCAAAAGGTCCTCGGTTCGAAACCGAGCAGAAACATAGTCTGCTTTATGCCATAGAGTGGAATATAATGACAAGGTAACCAAACCTTTAAGCATTCAATGCACGGTTTTTATAGACTGCCGAAATTCAGCCTCTATTATGTTACAAGCTATGTTCTTTTAGTGACTGTCGCATTCTCCTGACGTCAAAGGTCCCTAGTCGAAACCGAGCAGAAACATAGTCTGTTTTAAGCCATAGAGTGGAATATAATGACAAGGTAACCAAACCATTAAGCATTCAATGCACGGTTTTGTAGACTGTCGAAATTCAGCCTCTATTATGTCACGTACTATGTTCTTTTAGTGACTGTCGCATTCTCCTGACGTGAAAGGTCCCTAGTCGAAACCGAGCAGAAACATAGTCTACTTTAAGCCAAAGAGTGGAATATAATGACAAGGTAACCAAACCTTTAAGCATTCAATGCACGGTTTCGTAGACAAGGCTTAAGACTAGTCCCAGACTAAGATGATTGTTTGAGATTCCTTAACTGAAAAATCTTGCCCCGAAACACCTTAAAATTTGTGACTGGCAAATTTATGCGAAATTCAGAGTTTCTATAGCGTATTGGTTATCACGTTCGCCTAACACGCGAAGGGTCCTCGGTTCGAGACCGAGCAGAAACAGTTTTCAGGTTTTGGCATCAACCAGAGCAAATGCCATCGGTGTAAAACATAGCTGCACTGCGTATCGGCCTGATTGAAAGCTTTTTGGGATTGTCAAATTCAGCCTCTATTATGTCACGTACTATGTTCTTTTAATGACTGTCGCATTCTCCTGACGTGAAAGGTCCCTAGTCGAAACCGAGCAGAATAATCGCCTTCTTTAAGTCATATGGTTAAACGTAATTACGAGCTAAACAAAACTTTAAGCATTCAATGCCCAGTTTTGTAGACAAGGCTTAAGACTAGTCCCAGACTAAGATGAATGTTCGAGATGTCTTACCTGAATAAACTTGACCTGGAATACCTTCAAATTTGTGACTGGCAAGTTTCTTGCCAAAGTCAGACAATAGTTGCGTGGTCTGTTTTAAACCAGCGCCAGGTTGACGACGTACGCAGGAATTGTCCACGTTTCTGTTTTGTAGTGGTTATCACGTTTGCTTTACACGCAAAAGGTCCTCGGTTCGAAACCGAGCAGAAACATAGTCTGCTTTAAGCCATAGAGTGGAATATAATGACAAGGTAACCAAACCTTTAAGCATTCAATGCACGGTTTTGTAGACTGTCGAAATTCAGCCTCTATTATGTCACGTACTATGTTCTTTTAGTGACTGTCGCATTCCCCTGACGCATTGCACCTTCAAATTTGTGACTGGCAAGTTTCTTGCCAAAGTCAGACAATGCTTGGGTGGTCTGTTTTAAACCAGCGCCAGTTTGACGACATACGCAGGAATTGTCCACGTTTCTGTAGTGTAGTGGTTATCACGTTTGCTTCACACGCAAAAGGTCCTCGGTTCGAAACCGAGCAGAAACATAGTGTGCTTTAAGCCATAGAGAGCAATATAATGACAAGGTAACCAAACCTTTAAGCATTCAATGCACGGTTTCGTAGACAAGGCTTAAGACTAGTCCCAGACTAAGATGATTGTTTGAGATTCCTTAACTGAAAAATCTTGCCCTGAAACACCTTAAAATTTGTTACTGGCAAATTTATGCGAAATTCAGAGTTTCTGTAGTGTATTGGTTATCACGTTCGCCTAACACGCGATAGGTCCTCGGTTCGAGACCGAGCAGAAACAGTTTTCAGGTTTTGGCGTCAACCAGAGCAAATGCCATCAGTGTAAAACGTAGCTGCAATGCGTATCGGCCTGATTGAAAGCTTTTTGGGATTGTCAAATTCAGCCTCTATTATGTCACGTACTATGTTCTTTTAGTGACTGTCGCATTCCCCTGACGCATTGCACCTTCAAATTTGTGACTGGCAAGTTTCTTGCCAAAGTCAGACAATGCTTGGGTGGTCTGTTTTAAACCAGCGCCAGTTTGACGACGTACGCAGGAATTGTCCACGTTTCTGTAGTGTAGTGGTTATCACGTTTGCTTCACACGCAAAAGGTCCTCGGTTCGAAACCGAGCAGAAACATAGTCTGCTTTAAGCCATAGAGTGGAATATAATGACAAGGTAACCAAACCTTTAAGCATTCAATGCACGGTTTCGTAGACAAGGCTTAAGACTAGTCCCAGACTAAGATGAGTGTTTGAGATTTCTTAACTGAAAAATCTTGCCCTGAAACACCTTAAAATTTGTGACTGGCAAATTTATGCGAAATTCAGAGTTTCTGTAGCGTATTGGTTATCACGTTCGCCTAACACGCGAAGGGTCCTCGGTTCGAGACCGAGCAGAAACAGTTTTCAGGTTTTGGCGTCAACCAGAGCAAATGCCATCGGTGTAAAACGTAGCTGCACTGCGTATCGGCCTGATTGAAAGCTTTTTGGGATTGTCAAATTCAGCCTCTATTATGTCACGTACTATGTTCTTTTAATGACTGTCGCATTCTCCTGACGTGAAAGGTCCCTAGTCGAAACCGAGCAGAATAATCGCCTTCTTTAAGTCATATGGTTAAACGTAATTACAAGCTAAACAAAACTTTAAGCATGCAATGCCCAGTTTTGTAGACAACGCTTAAGACTAGTCCCAGACTAAGATGAACGTTCGAGATGTCTTACCTGAATAAACTTGACCTGGAATACATTCAAATTTGTGACTGGCAAGTTTCTTGCCAAAGTCAGACAATAGTTGCGTGGTCTGTTTTAAACCAGCGGCAGGTTGACGACGTACGCAGGAATTGTCCACGTTTCTGTTTTGTAGTGGTTATCACGTTTGCTTTACACGCAAAAGGTCCTCGGTTCGAAACCGAGCAGAAACATAGTCTGCTTTAAGCCATAGAGTGGAATATAATGACAAGGTAACCAAACCTTTAAGCATTCAATGCACGGTTTCGTAGACAAGGCTTAAGACTAGTCCCATACTAAGATGAATGTTCGAGATGTCTTACCTGAATAAACTTGACCTGGAATACCTTCAAATTTGTGACTGGCAAGTTTCTTGCCAAAGTCAGACAATACTTGCGTGGTCTGTTTTAAACCAGCGCCAGTTTGACGACGTACGCAGGAATTGTCCACGTTTCTGTAGTGTAGTGGTTATCACGTTTGCTTTACACGCAAATGGTCCTCGGTTCGAAACCGAGCAGAAACATAGTCTGCTTTAAGCCATAGAGTGGAATATAATGACAAGGTAACCAAACCTTTAAGCATTCAATGCACGGTTTCGTAGACAAGGCTTAAGACTAGTCCCAGACTAAGATGATTGTTTGAGATTCCTTAACTGAAAAACCTTGCCCTGAAACACCTTAAAATTTGTTACTGGCAAATTTATGCGAAATTAAGAGTTTCTGTAGTGTAGTGGTTATCACGTTCGCCTAACACGCGAGAGGTCCTCGGTTCGAAACCGAGCAGAAACATAGTCTGCTTTAAGCCATAGAGTGGAATATAATGACAAGGTAACCAAACCTTTAAGCATTCAATGCACGGTTTCGTAGACAAGGCTTAAGACTAGTCCCAGACTAAGATGATTGTTTGAGATTCCTTAACTGAAAAATCTTGCCCTGAAACACCTTAAAATTTGTTACTGGCAAATTTATGCGAAATTCAGAGTTTCTGAAGTGTAGTGGTTATCACGTTTGCTTTACACGCAAAAGGTCCTCGGTTCGAAACCGAGCAGAAACATAGTCTGCTTTATGCCATAGAGTGGAATATAATGACAAGGTAACCAAATCTTTAAGCATTCAATGCACGGTTTTTATAGACTGCCGAAATTCAGCCTCTATTATGTTACAAGCTATGTTCTTTTAGTGACTGTCGCATTCTCCTGACGTGAAAGGTCCCTAGTCGAAACCGAGCAGAAACATAGTCTGCTTTAAGCCATAGAGTGGAATATAACGATAAGGTAACCAAACCTTTAAGCATTCAATGCACGGTTTTGTAGACTGTCGAAATTCAGCCTCTATTATGTCACGTACTATGTTCTTTTAGTGACTGTCGCATTCTCCTGACGTGAAAGGTCCCTAGTCGAAACCGAGCAGAAACATAGTCTGCTTTAAGCCATAGAGTGGAATATAATGACAAGGTAACCAAACCTTTAAGCATTCAATGCACGGTTTCGTAGACAAGGCATAAGACTAGTCCCATACTAAGATGAATGTTCGAGATGTCTTACCTGAATAAACTTGACCTGGAATACCTTCAAATTTGTGACTGGCAAGTTTCTTGCCAAAGTCATTCAATACTTGCGTGGTCTGTTTTAAACCAGCGCCAGGTTGACGACGTACGCAGGAATTGTCCACGTTTATGTAGTGTAGTGGTTATCACGTTTGCTTCACACGCAAAAGGTCCTCGGTTCGAAACCGAGCAGAAACATAGTCTGCTTTAAGCCATAGAGTGGAATATAATGACAAGGTAACCAAACCTTTAAGCATTCAATGCACGGTTTTGTAGACTGTCGAAATTCAGCCTCTATTATGTCACGTACTATGTTCTTTTAGTGACTGTCGCATTCTCCTGACGTGAAAGGTCCCTAGTCGAAACCGAGCAGAAACATAGTCTGCTTTAAGCCATAGAGTGGAATATAATGACAAGGTAACCAAACCTTTAAGCATTCAATGCACGGTTTCGTAGACAAGGCTTAAGACTAGTCCCAGACTAAGATGATTGTTTGAGATTTCTTAACTGAAAAATCTTGCCCTGAAACACCTTAAAATTTGTTACTGGCAAATTTATGCGAAATTCAGAGTTTCTGTAGTGTAGTGGTTATCACGTTCGCCTAACACGCGAAAGGTCCTCGGTTCGAAACCGAGCAGAAACAGAGTCTGCTTTAAGCCATAGAGTGGAATATAATGACAAGGTAACCAAACCTTTAAGCATTCAATGCACGGTTTTGTAGACTGTCGAAATTCAGCCTCTATTATGTCACGTACTATGTTCTTTTAGTGACTGTCGCATTCCCCTGACGCATTGCACCTTCAAATTTGTGACTGGCAAGTTTCTTGCCAAAGTCAGACAATGCTTGCGTGGTCTGTTTTAAACCAGCGCCAGTTTGACGACGTACGCAGGAATTGTACAAGTTTCTGTAGTGTAGTGGTTATCACGTTTGCTTCACACGCAAAAGGTCCTCGGTTCGAAACCGAGCAGAAACATAGTGTGCTTTAAGCCATAGAGAGCAATATAATGACAAGGTAACCAAACCTTTAAGCATTCAATGCACGGTTTTGTAGACTGTCGAAATTCAGCCTCTATTATGTCAAGTACTATGTTCTTTTAGTGACTGTCGCATTCTCCTGACGTGAAAGGTCCCTAGTCGAAACCGAGCAGAAACATAGTCTGCTTTAAGCCATAGAGTGGAATATAACGACAAGGTAACCAAACCTTAAGCATTCAATGCACTGTTTTGTAGACAAGGCTTAAGACTAGTCCCATACTGAAATGAATGTTCGAGATGTCTCACCTGAATAAACTTGACCTGGAACACCTTCAAATTTGTGTCTGGCAAGTTTCTTGCCAAATTCAGAGTTTCTGTAGTGTAGTGGTTATCACGTTCGCCTCACACGCGAAAGGTCCTCGGTTCGAAACCGAGCAGAAACATAGTCTGTTTTAAGCCATAGAGTGGAATATAATAACAAGGTAACCAAACCTTTAAGCATTCAATGCACGGTTTTTATAGACTGCCGAAATTCAGCCTCTATTATGTTACAAGCTATGTTCTTTTAGTGACTGTCGCATTCTCCTGACGTGAAAGGTCCCTAGTCGAAACCGAGCGGAAACATAGTCTGCTTTAAGCCATAGAGTGGAATATAACGATAAGGTAACCAAACCTTTAAGCATTCAATGCACGGTTTTGTAGACTGTCGAAATTCAGCCTCTATTATGTCACGTACTATGTTCTTTTAGTGACTGTCGCATTCTCCTGACGTGAAAGGTCCCTAGTCGAAACCGAGCAGAAACATAGTCTGCTTTAAGCCATAGAGTGGAATATAATGACAAGGTAACCAAACCTTTAAGCATTCAATGCACGGTTTCGTAGACAAGGCATAAGACTAGTCCCATACTAAGATGAATGTTCGAGATGTCTTACCTGAATAAACTTGACCTGGAATACCTTCAAATTTGTGACTGGCAAGTTTCTTGCCAAAGTCATTCAATACTTGCGTGGTCTGTTTTAAACCAGCGCCAGGTTGACGACGTACGCAGAAATTGTCCACGTTTCTGTAGTGTAGTGGTTATCACGTTTGCTTCACACGCAAAAGGTCCTCGGTTCAAAACCGAGCAGAAACATAGTCTGCTTTAAGCCATAGAGTGGAATATAATGACAAGGTAACCAAACCTTTAAGCATTCAATGCACGGTTTTGTAGACTGTCGAAATTCAGCCTCTATTATGTCACGTACTATGTTCTTTTAGTGACTGTCGCATTCTCCTGACGTGAAAGGTCCCTAGTCGAAACCGAGCAGAAACATAGTCTGCTTTAAGCCATAGAGTGGAATATAATGACAAGGTAACCAAACCTTTAAGCATTCAATGCACGGTTTCGTAGACAAGGCTTAAGACTAGTCCCAGACTAAGATGATTGTTTGAGATTCCTTAACTGAAAAATCTTGCCCTGAAACACCTTAAAATTTGTTACTGGCAAATTTATGCGAAATTCAGAGTTTCTGAAGTGTAGTGGTTATCACGTTTGCTTTACACGCAAAAGGTCCTCGGTTCGAAACCGAGCAGAAACATAGTGTGCTTTATGCCATAGAGTGGAATATAATGACAAGGTAACCAAACCTTTAAGCATTCAATGCACGGTTTTTATAGACTGCCGAAATTCAGCCTCTATTATGTTACAAGCTATGTTCTTTTAGTGACTGTCGCATTCTCCTGACGTGAAAGGTCCCTAGTCGAAACCGAGCAGAAACATAGTCTGCTTTAAGCCATAGAGTGGAATATAACGATAAGGTAACCAAACCTTTAAGCATTCAATGCACGGTTTTGTAGACTGTCGAAATTCAGCCTCTATTATGTCACGTACTATGTTCTTTTAGTGACTGTCGCATTCTCCTGACGTGAAAGGTCCCTAGTCGAAACCGAGCAGAAACATAGTCTGCTTTAAGCCATAGAGTGGAATATAATGACAAGGTAACCAAACCTTTAAGCATTCAATGCACGGTTTCGTAGACAAGGCATAAGACTAGTCCCATACTAAGATGAATGTTCGAGATGTCTTACCTGAATAAACTTGACCTGGAATACCTTCAAATTTGTGACTGGCAAGTTTCTTGCCAAAGTCATTCAATACTTGCGTGGTCTGTTTTAAACCAGCGCCAGGTTGACGACGTACGCAGGAATTGTCCACGTTTCTGTAGTGTAGTGGTTATCACGTTTGCTTCACACGCAAAAGGTCCTCGGTTCGAAACCGAGCAGAAACATAGTCTGCTTTATGCCATAGAGTGGAATATAATGACAAGGTAACCAAACCTTTAAGCATTCAATGCACGGTTTCGTAGACAAGGCTTAAGACTAGTCCCAGACTAAGATGAGTGTTTGAGATTTCTTAACTGAAAAATCTTGCCCTGAAACACCTTAAAATTTGTGACTGGCAAATTTATACGAAATTCAGAGTTTCTGTAGCGTATTGGTTATCACGTTCGCCTAACACGCGAAGGGTCCTCGGTTCGAGACCGAGCAGAAACAGTTTTCAGGTTTTGGCGTCAACCAGAGCAAATGCCATCGGTGTAAAACGTAGCTGCACTGCGTATCGGCCTGATTGAAAGCTTTTTGGGATTGTCAAATTCAGCCTCTATTATGTCACGTACTATGTTCTTTTAATGACTGTCGCATTCTCCTGACGTGAAAGGTCCCTAGTCGAAACCGAGCAGAATAATCGCCTTCTTTAAGTCATATGGTTAAACGTAATTACAAGCTAAACAAAACTTTAAGCATTCAATGCCCAGTTTTGTAGACAACGCTTAAGACTAGTCCCAGACTAAGATGAACGTTCGAGATGTCTTACCTGAATAAACTTGACCTGGAATACATTCAAATTTGTGACTGGCAAGTTTCTTGCCAAAGTCAGACAATAGTTGCGTGGTCTGTTTTAAACCAGCGCCAGGTTGACGACGTACGCAGGAATTGTCCACGTTTCTGTTTTGTAGTGGTTATCACGTTTGCTTTACACGCAAAAGGTCCTCGGTTCGAAACCGAGCAGAAACATAGTCTGCTTTAAGCCATAGAGTGGAATATAATGACAAGGTAACCAAACCTTTAAGCATTCAATGCACGGTTTCGTAGACAAGGCTTAAGACTAGTCCCATACTAAAATGAATGTTCGAGATGTCTTACCTGAATAAACTTGACCTGGAATACCTTCAAATTTGTGACTGGCAAGTTTCTTGCCAAAGTCAGACAATACTTGCGTGGTCTGTTTTAAACCAGCGCCAGTTTGACGACGTACGCAGGAATTGTCCACGTTTCTGTAGTGTAGTGGTTATCACGTTTGCTTTACACGCAAATGGTCCTCGGCTAAACCGAGCAGAAACATAGTCTGCTTTAAGCCATAGAGTGGAATATAATGACAAGGTAACCAAACCTTTAAGCATTCAATGCACGGTTTCGTAGACAAGGCTTAAGACTAGTCCCAGACTAAGATGATTGTTTGAGATTCCTTAACTGAAAAACCTTGCCCTGAAACACCTTAAAATTTGTTACTGGCAAATTTATGCGAAATTCAGAGTTTCTGTAGTGTAGTGGTTATCACGTTCGCCTAACACGCGAGAGGTCCTCGGTTCGAAACCGAGCAGAAACATAGTCTGCTTTAAGCCATCGAGTGGAATATAATGACAAGGTAACCAAACCTTTAAGCATTCAATGCACGGTTTCGTAGACAAGGCTTAAGACTAGTCCCAGACTAAGATGATTGTTTGAGATTCCTTAACTGAAAAATCTTGCCCTGAAACACCTTAAAATTTGTGACTGGCAAATTTATGCCAAATTCAGAGTTTCTGTAGTGTAGTGGTTATCACGTTCGCCTAACACGCGAAAGGTCCTCGTTTCAAAACCGAGCAGAAACATAGTCTGTTTTAAGCCATAGAGTGGAATATAATGACAAGGTAACCAAACCTTTAAGCATTCAATGCACGGTTTTGTAGACTGTCGAAATTCAGCCTCTATTATGTCACGTACTAAGGTTGTTCTTTTAGTGACTGTCGCATTCCCCTGACGCATTGCACCTTCAAATTTGTGACTGGCAAGTTTCTTGCCAAAGTCAGACAATGCTTGGGTGGTCTGTATTAAACCAGCGCCAGTTTGACGACGTACGCAGGAATTGTCCACGTTTCTGTAGTGTAGTGGTTATCACGTTCGCCTAACACGCGAAAGGTCCTCGTTTCGAAACCGAGCAGAAACATAGTCTGTTTTAAGCCATAGAGTGGAATATAATGACAAGGTAACCAAACCTTTAAGCATTCAATGCACGGTTTTGTAGACTGTCGAAATTCAGCCTCTATTATGTCACGTACTATGTTCTTTTAGTGACTGTCGCATTCCCCTGACGCATTGCACCTTCAAATTTGTGACTGGCAAGTTACTTGCCAAAGTCAGACAATGCTTGGGTGGTCTGTTTTAAACCAGCGGCAGTTTGACGACGTACGCAGGAATTGTCCACGTTTCTGTAGTGTAGTGGTTATCACGTTTGCTTCACACGCAAAAGGTCCTCGGTTCGAAACCGAGCAGTAACATAGTGTGCTTTAAGCCATAGAGAGCAATATAATGACAAGGTAACCAAACCTTTAAGCATTCAATGCACGGTTTTGTAGACTGTCGAAATTCAGCCTCTATTATGTCAAGTACTATGTTCTTTTAGTGACTGTCGCATTCTCCTGACGTGAAAGGTCCCTAGTCGAAACCGAGCAGAAACATAGTCTGCTTTAAGCCATAGAGTGGAATATAACGACAAGGTAACCAAACCTTAAGCATTCAATGCACTGTTTTGTAGACAAGGCTTAAGACTAGTCCCATACTGAAATTAATGTTCGAGATGTCTCACCTGAATAAACTTCACCTGGAACACCTTCAAATTTGTGTCTGGCAAGTTTCTTGCCAAATTCAGAGTTTCTGTAGTGTAGTGGTTATCACGTTCGCCTCACACGCGAAAGGTCCTCGGTTCGAAACCGAGCAGAAACATAGTCTGTTTTAAGCCATAGAGTGGAATATAATGACAAGGTAACCAAACCTTTAAGCATTCAATGCACGGTTTTTATAGACTGCCGAAATTCAGCCTCTATTATGTTACAAGCTATGTTCTTTTAGTGACTGTCGCATTCTCCTGACGTGAAAGGTCCCTAGTCGAAACCGAGCAGAAACATAGTCTGCTTTAAGCCATAGAGTGGAATATAACGACAAGGTAACCAAACCTTTAAGCATTCAATGCACGGTTTTTATAGACTGCCGAAATTCAGCCTCTATTATGTTACAAGCTATGTTCTTTTAGTGACTGTCGCATTCTCCTGACGTGAAAGGTCCCTAGTCGAAACCGAGCAGAAACATAGTCTGCTTTAAGCCATAGAGTGGAATATAACGATAAGGTAACCAAACCTTTAAGCATTCAATGCACGGTTTTGTAGACTGTCGAAATTCAGCCTCTATTATGTCACGTACTATGTTCTTTTAGTGACTGTCGCATTCTCCTGACGTGAAAAGTCCCTAGTCGAAACCGAGCAGAAACATAGTCTGCTTTAAGCCATAGATTGGAATATAATGACAAGGTAACCAAACCTTTAAGCATTCAATGCACGGTTTCGTAGACAAGGCATAAGACTAGTCCCATACTAAGATGAATGTTCGAGATGTCTTACCTGAATAAACTTGACCTGGAATACCTTCAAATTTGTGACTGGCAAGTTTCTTGCCAAAGTCATTCAATACTTGCGTGGTCTGTTTTAAACCAGCGCCAGGTTGACGACGTACGCAGGAATTGTCCACGTTTCTGTAGTGTAGTGGTTATCACGTTTGCTTCACACGCAAAAGGTCTTCGGTTCGAAACCGAGCAGAAACATAGTCTGCTTTAAGCCATAGAGTGGAATATAATGACAAGGTAACCAAACCTTTAAGCATTCAATGCACGGTTTTGTAGACTGTCGAAATTCAGCCTCTATTATGTCACGTACTATGTTCTTTTAGTGACTGTCGCATTCTCCTGACGTGAAAGGTCCCTAGTCGAAACCGAGCAGAAACATAGTCTGCTTTAAGCCATAGAGTGGAATATAATGACAAGGTAACCAAACCTTTAAGCATTCAATGCACGGTTTCGTAGACAAGGCTTAAGACTAGTCCCAGACTAAGATGATTGTTTGAGATTCCTTAACTGAAAAATCTTGCCCTGAAACACCTTAAAATTTGTTACTGGCAAATTTATGTGAAATTCAGAGTTTCTGAAGTGTAGTGGTTATCACGTTTGCTTTACACGCAAAAGGTCCTCGGTTCGAAACCGAGCAGAAACATAGTGTGCTTTAAGCCATAGAGAGCAATATATTGACAAGGTAACCAAACCTTTAAGCATTCAATGCACGGTTTCGTAGACAAGGCTTAAGACTATTCCCAGACTAAGATGATTGTTTGAGATTCCTTAACTGAAAAATCTTGCCCTGAAACACCTTAAAATTTGTTACTGGCAAATTTATGTGAAATTCAGAGTTTCTGAAGTGTAGTGGTTATCACGTTTGCTTTACACGCAAAAGGTCCTCGGTTCGAAACCGAGCAGAAACATAGTGTGCTTTAAGCCATAGAGAGCAATATATTGACAAGGTAACCAAACCTTTAAGCATTCAATGCACGGTTTCGTAGACAAGGCTTAAGACTATTCCCAGACTAAGATGATTGTTTGAGATTCCTTAACTGAAAAATCTTGCCATGAAACACCTTAAAATTTGTTACTGGCAAATTTATGCGAAATTCAGAGTTTCTGTAGTGTAGTGGTTATCACGTTCGCCTAAACACGCGAAAGGTCCTCGGTTCGAGACCGAGCAGAAACAGTTTTCAGGTTTTGGCGTCAACCAGAGCAAATGCCATCGGTGTAAAACGTAGCTGCAATGCGTATCGGCCTGATTGAAAGCTTTTTGGGATTGTCAAATTCAGCCTCTATTATGTCACGTACAATGTTCTTTTAGTGACTGTCTTATTCTCCTGACGTGAAAGGTCCCCAGTCGAAACCGAGCAGAAACATAGTCTGCTTTAAGCCATAGAGTGGAATATAACGATAAGGTAACCAAACCTTTAAGCATTCAATGCACGGTTTTGTAGACTGTCGAAATTCAGCCTCTATTATGTCACGTACTATGTTCTTTTAGTGACTGTCGCATTCTCCTGACTTGAAAGGTCCCTAGTCGAAACCGAGCAGAAACATAGTCTGCTTTAAGCCATAGAGTGGAATATAATGACAAGGTAACCAAACCTTTAAGCATTCAATGCACGGTTTCGTAGACAAGGCATAAGACTAGTCCCATACTAAGATGAATGTTCGAGATGTCTTACCTGAATAAACTTGACCTGGAATACCTTCAAATTTGTGACTGGCAATTTCCTCGCCAAAGTCATTCAATACTTGCGTGGTCTGTTTTAAACCAGCGCCAGGTTGACGACGTACGCAGGAATTGTCCACGTTTCTGTAGTGTAGTGGTTATCACGTTTGCTTCACACGCAAAAGGTCCTCGGTTCGAAACCGAGCAGAAACATAGTCTGCTTTAAGCCATAGAGTGGAATATAATGACAAGGTAACCAAACCTTTAAGCATTCAATGCACGGTTTTGTAGACTGTCGAAATTCAGCCTCTATTATGTCACGTACTATGTTCTTTTAGTGACTGTCGCATTCTCCTGACGTGAAAGGTCCCTAGTCGAAACCGAGCAGAAACATAGTCTGCTTTAAGCCATAGAGTGGAATATAATGACAAGGTAACCAAACCTTTAAGCATTCAATGCACGGTTTCGTAGACAAGGCTTAAGACTATTCCCAGACTAAGATGATTGTTTGAGATTCCTTAACTGAAAAATCTTGCCATGAAACACCTTAAAATTTGTTACTGGCAAATTTATGCGAAATTCAGAGTTTCTGTAGTGTAGTGGTTATCACGTTCGCCTAAACACGCGAAAGGTCCTCGGTTCGAGACCGAGCAGAAACATAGTCTGCTTTATGCCATAGAGTGGAATATAATGACAAGGTAACCAAACCTTTAAGCATTCAATGCACGGTTTCGTAGACAAGGCTTAAGACTAGTCCCAGACTAAGATGAGTGTTTGAGATTTCTTAACTGAAAAATCTTGCCCTGAAACACCTTAAAATTTGTGACTGGCAAATTTATGCGAAATTCAGAGTTTCTGTAGCGTATTGGTTATCACGTTCGCCTAACACGCGAAGGGTCCTCGGTTCGAGACCGAGCAGAAACAGTTTTCAGGTTTTGGCGTCAACCAGAGCAAATGCCATCGGTGTAAAACGTAGCTGCAATGCGTATCGGCCTGATTGAAAGCTTTTTGGGATTGTCAAATTCAGCCTCTATTATGTCACGTACTATGTTCTTTTAATGACTGTCGCATTCTCCTGACGTGAAAGGTCCCTAGTCGAAACCGAGCAGAATAATCGCCTTCTTTAAGTCATATGGTTAAACGTAATTACAAGCTAAACAAAACTTTAAGCATTCAATGCCCAGTTTTGTAGACAACGCTTAAGACTAGTCCCAGACTAAGATGAACGTTTGAGATGTCTTACCTGAATAAACTTGACCTGGAATACCTTCAAATTTGTGACTGGCAAGTTTCTTGCCAAAGTCAGACAATAGTTGCGTGGTCTGTTTTAAACCAGCGCCAGGTTGACGACGTACGCAGGAATTGTCCACGTTTCTGTTTTGTAGTGGTTATCACGTTTGCTTTACACGCAAAAGGTCCTCGGTTCGAAACCGAGCAGAAACATAGTCTGCTTTAAGCCATAGAGTGGAATATAATGACAAGGTAACCAAACCTTTAAGCATTCAATGCACGGTTTCGTAGACAAGGCTTAAGACTATTCCCAGACTAAGATGATTGTTTGAGATTCCTTAACTGAAAAATCTTGCCATGAAACACCTTAAAATTTGTTACTGGCAAATTTATGCGAAATTCAGAGTTTCTGTAGTGTAGTGGTTATCACGTTCGCCTAAACACGCGAAAGGTCCTCGGTTCGAGACCGAGCAGAAACAGTTTTCAGGTTTTGGCGTCAACCAGAGCAAATGCCATCGGTGTAAAACGTAGCTGCAATGCGTATCGGCCTGATTGAAAGCTTTTTGGGATTGTCAAATTCAGCCTCTATTATGTCACGTACAATGTTCTTTTAGTGACTGTCTTATTCTCCTGACGTGAAAGGTCCCCAGTCGAAACCGAGCAGAAACATAGTCTGCTTTAAGCCATAGAGTGGAATATAACGATAAGGTAACCAAACCTTTAAGCATTCAATGCACGGTTTTGTAGACTGTCGAAATTCAGCCTCTATTATGTCACGTACTATGTTCTTTTAGTGACTGTCGCATTCTCCTGACTTGAAAGGTCCCTAGTCGAAACCGAGCAGAAACATAGTCTGCTTTAAGCCATAGAGTGGAATATAATGACAAGGTAACCAAACCTTTAAGCATTCAATGCACGGTTTCGTAGACAAGGCATAAGACTAGTCCCATACTAAGATGAATGTTCGAGATGTCTTACCTGAATAAACTTGACCTGGAATACCTTCAAATTTGTGACTGGCAAGTTTCTCGCCAAAGTCATTCAATACTTGCGTGGTCTGTTTTAAACCAGCGCCAGGTTGACGACATACGCAGGAATTGTCCACGTTTCTGTAGTGTAGTGGTTATCACGTTTGCTTCACACGCAAAAGGTCCTCGGTTCGAAACCGAGCAGAAACATAGTCTGCTTTAAGCCATAGAGTGGAATATAATGACAAGGTAACCAAACCTTTAAGCATTCAATGCACGGTTTCGTAGACAAGGCTTAAGACTAGTCCCAGACTAAGATGATTGTTTGAGATTCCTTAACTGAAAAATCTTGCCCTGAAACACCTTAAAATTTGTTACTGGCAAATTTATGTGAAATTCAGAGTTTCTGAAGTGTAGTGGTTATCACGTTTGCTTTACACGCAAAAGGTCCTCGGTTCGAAACCGAGCAGAAACATAGTGTGCTTTAAGCCATAGAGAGCAATATATTGACAAGGTAACCAAACCTTTAAGCATTCAATGCACGGTTTCGTAGACAAGGCTTAAGACTATTCCCAGACTAAGATGATTGTTTGAGATTCCTTAACTGAAAAATCTTTTCATGAAACACCTTAAAATTTGTTACTGGCAAATTTATGCGAAATTCAGAGTTTCTGTAGTGTAGTGGTTATCACGTTCGCCTAAACACGCGAAAGGTCCTCGGTTCGAGACCGAGCAGAAACAGTTTTCAGGTTTTGGCGTCAACCAGAGCAAATGCCATCGGTGTAAAACGTAGCTGCAATGCGTATCGGCCTGATTGAAAGCTTTTTGGGATTGTCAAATTCAGCCTCTATTATGTCACGTACAATGTTCTTTTAGTGACTGTCTTATTCTCCTGACGTGAAAGGTCCCCAGTCGAAACCGAGCAGAAACATAGTCTGCTTTAAGCCATAGAGTGGAATATAACGATAAGGTAACCAAACCTTTAAGCATTCAATGCACGGTTTCGTAGACAAGGCATAAGACTAGTCCCATACTAAGATGAATGTTCGAGATGTCTTACCTGAATAAACTTGACCTGGAATACCTTCAAATTTGTGACTGGCAAGTTTCTCGCCAAAGTCATTCAATACTTGCGTGGTCTGTTTTAAACCAGCGCCAGGTTGACGACGTACGCAGGAATTGTCCACGTTTCTGTAGTGTAGTGGTTATCACGTTTGCTTCACACGCAAAAGGTCCTCGGTTCGAAACCGAGCAGAAACATAGTCTGCTTTAAGCCATAGAGTGGAATATAATGACAAGGTAACCAAACCTTTAAGCATTCAATGCACGGTTTTGTAGACTGTCGAAATTCAGCCTCTATTATGTCACGTACTATGTTCTTTTAGTGACTGTCGCATTCTCCTGACGTGAAAGGTCCCTAGTCGAAACCGAGCAGAAACATAGTCTGCTTTAAGCCATAGAGTGGAATATAATGACAAGGTAACCAAACCTTTAAGCATTCAATGCACGGTTTCGTAGACAAGGCTTAAGACTAGTCCCAGACTAAGATGATTGTTTGAGATTCCTTAACTGAAAAATCTTGCCCTGAAACACCTTAAAATTTGTTACTGGCAAATTTATGTGAAATTCAGAGTTTCTGAAGTGTAGTGGTTATCACGTTTGCTTTACACGCAAAAGGTCCTCGGTTCGAAACCGAGCAGAAACATAGTCTGCTTTAAGCCATAGAGTGGAATATAACGATAAGGTAACCAAACCTTTAAGCATTCAATGCACGGTTTTGTAGACTGTCGAAATTCAGCCTCTATTATGTCACGTACTATGTTCTTTTAGTGACTGTCGCATTCTCCTGACTTGAAAGGTCCCTAGTCGAAACCGAGCAGAAACATAGTCTGCTTTAAGCCATAGAGTGGAATATAATGACAAGGTAACCAAACCTTTAAGCATTCAATGCACGGTTTCGTAGACAAGGCATAAGACTAGTCCCATACTAAGATGAATGTTCGAGATGTCTTACCTGAATAAACTTGACCTGGAATACCTTCAAATTTGTGACTGGCAAGTTTCTCGCCAAAGTCATTCAATACTTGCGTGGTCTGTTTTAAACCAGCGCCAGGTTGACGACGTACGCAGGAATTGTCCACGTTTCTGTAGTGTAGTGGTTATCACGTTTGCTTCACACGCAAAAGGTCCTCGGTTCGAAACCGAGCAGAAACATAGTCTGCTTTAAGCCATAGAGTGGAATATAATGACAAGGTAACCAAACCTTTAAGCATTCAATGCACGGTTTCGTAGACAAGGCTTAAGACTAGTCCCAGACTAAGATGATTGTTTGAGATTCCTTAACTGAAAAATCTTGCCCTGAAACACCTTAAAATTTGTTACTGGCAAATTTATGTGAAATTCAGAGTTTCTGAAGTGTAGTGGTTATCACGTTTGCTTTACACGCAAAAGGTCCTCGGTTCGAAACCGAGCAGAAACATAGTGTGCTTTAAGCCATAGAGAGCAATATATTGACAAGGTAACCAAACCTTTAAGCATTCAATGCACGGTTTCGTAGACAAGGCTTAAGACTATTCCCAGACTAAGATGATTGTTTGAGATTCCTTAACTGAAAAATCTTTTCATGAAACACCTTAAAATTTGTTACTGGCAAATTTATGCGAAATTCAGAGTTTCTGTAGTGTAGTGGTTATCACGTTCGCCTAAACACGCGAAAGGTCCTCGGTTCGAGACCGAGCAGAAACAGTTTTCAGGTTTTGGCGTCAACCAGAGCAAATGCCATCGGTGTAAAACGTAGCTGCAATGCGTATCGGCCTGATTGAAAGCTTTTTGGGATTGTCAAATTCAGCCTCTATTATGTCACGTACAATGTTCTTTTAGTGACTGTCTTATTCTCCTGACGTGAAAGGTCCCCAGTCGAAACCGAGCAGAAACATAGTCTGCTTTAAGCCATAGAGTGGAATATAACGATAAGGTAACCAAACCTTTAAGCATTCAATGCACGGTTTCGTAGACAAGGCATAAGACTAGTCCCATACTAAGATGAATGTTCGAGATGTCTTACCTGAATAAACTTGACCTGGAATACCTTCAAATTTGTGACTGGCAAGTTTCTCGCCAAAGTCATTCAATACTTGCGTGGTCTGTTTTAAACCAGCGCCAGGTTGACGACGTACGCAGGAATTGTCCACGTTTCTGTAGTGTAGTGGTTATCACGTTTGCTTCACACGCAAAAGGTCCTCGGTTCGAAACCGAGCAGAAACATAGTCTGCTTTAAGCCATAGAGTGGAATATAATGACAAGGTAACCAAACCTTTAAGCATTCAATGCACGGTTTTGTAGACTGTCGAAATTCAGCCTCTATTATGTCACGTACTATGTTCTTTTAGTGACTGTCGCATTCTCCTGACGTGAAAGGTCCCTAGTCGAAACCGAGCAGAAACATAGTCTGCTTTAAGCCATAGAGTGGAATATAATGACAAGGTAACCAAACCTTTAAGCATTCAATGCACGGTTTCGTAGACAAGGCTTAAGACTAGTCCCAGACTAAGATGATTGTTTGAGATTCCTTAACTGAAAAATCTTGCCCTGAAACACCTTAAAATTTGTTACTGGCAAATTTATGTGAAATTCAGAGTTTCTGAAGTGTAGTGGTTATCACGTTTGCTTTACACGCAAAAGGTCCTCGGTTCGAAACCGAGCAGAAACATAGTCTGCTTTAAGCCATAGAGTGGAATATAACGATAAGGTAACCAAACCTTTAAGCATTCAATGCACGGTTTTGTAGACTGTCGAAATTCAGCCTCTATTATGTCACGTACTATGTTCTTTTAGTGACTGTCGCATTCTCCTGACTTGAAAGGTCCCTAGTCGAAACCGAGCAGAAACATAGTCTGCTTTAAGCCATAGAGTGGAATATAATGACAAGGTAACCAAACCTTTAAGCATTCAATGCACGGTTTCGTAGACAAGGCATAAGACTAGTCCCATACTAAGATGAATGTTCGAGATGTCTTACCTGAATAAACTTGACCTGGAATACCTTCAAATTTGTGACTGGCAAGTTTCTCGCCAAAGTCATTCAATACTTGCGTGGTCTGTTTTAAACCAGCGCCAGGTTGACGACGTACGCAGGAATTGTCCACGTTTCTGTAGTGTAGTGGTTATCACGTTTGCTTCACACGCAAAAGGTCCTCGGTTCGAAACCGAGCAGAAACATAGTCTGCTTTAAGCCATAGAGTGGAATATAATGACAAGGTAACCAAACCTTTAAGCATTCAATGCACGGTTTTGTAGACTGTCGAAATTCAGCCTCTATTATGTCACGTACTATGTTCTTTTAGTGACTGTCGCATTCTCCTGACGTGAAAGGTCCCTAGTCGAAACCGAGCAGAAACATAGTCTGCTTTAAGCCATAGAGTGGAATATAATGACAAGGTAACCAAACCTTTAAGCATTCAATGCACGGTTTCGTAGACAAGGCTTAAGACTAGTCCCAGACTAAGATGATTGTTTGAGATTCCTTAACTGAAAAATCTTGCCCTGAAACACCTTAAAATTTCTTACTGGCAAATTTATGTGAAATTCAGAGTTTCTGAAGTGTAGTGGTTATCACGTTTGCTTTACACGCAAAAGGTCCTCGGTTCGAAACCGAGCAGAAACATAGTGTGCTTTAAGCCATAGAGAGCAATATATTGACAAGGTAACCAAACCTTTAAGCATTCAATGCACGGTTTCGTAGACAAGGCTTAAGACTATTCCCAGACTAAGATGATTGTTTGAGATTCCTTTACTGAAAAATCTTGCCATGAAACACCTTAAAATTTGTTACTGGCAAATTTATGCGAAATTCAGAGTTTCTGTAGTGTAGTGGTTATCACGTTCGCCTAAACACGCGAAAGGTCCTCGGTTCGAGACCGAGCAGAAACATAGTCTACTTTATGCCATAGAGTGGAATATAATGACAAGGTAACCAAACCTTTAAGCATTCAATGCACGGTTTCGTAGACAAGGCTTAAGACTAGTCCCAGACTACGATGAGTGTTTGAGATTTCTTAACTGAAAAATCTTGCCCTGAAACACCTTAAAATTTGTGACTGGCAAATTTATGCGAAATTCAGAGTTTCTGTAGCGTATTGGTTATCACGTTCGCCTAACACGCGAAGGGTCCTCGGTTCGAGACCGAGCAGAAACAGTTTTAAGGTTTTGGCGTCAACCAGAGCAAATGCCATCGGTGTAAAACGTAGCTGCAATGCGTATCGGCCTGATTGAAAGCTTTTTGGGATTGTCAAATTCAGCCTCTATTATGTCACGTACTATGTTCTTTTAATGACTGTCGCATTCTCCTGACGTGAAAAGTCCCTAGTCGAAACCGAGCAGAATAATCGCCTTCTTTAAGTCATATGGTTAAACGTAATTACAAGCTAAACAAAACTTTAAGCATTCAATGCCCAGTTTTGTAGACAACGCTTAAGACTAGTCCCAGACTAAGATGAACGTTTGAGATGTCTTACCTGAATAAACTTGACCTGGAATACCTTCAAATTTGTGACTGGCAAGTTTCTTGCCAAAGTCAGACAATAGTTGCGTGGTCTGTTTTAAACCAGCGCCAGGTTGACGACGTACGCAGGAATTGTCCACGTTTCTGTTTTGTAGTGGTTATCACGTTTGCTTTACACGCAAAAGGTCCTCGGTTCGAAACCGAGCAGAAACATAGTCTGCTTTAAGCCATAGAGTGGAATATAATGACAAGGTAACCAAACCTTTAAGCATTCAATGCACGGTTTCGTAGACAAGGCTTAAGACTATTCCCAGACTAAGATGAGTGTTTGAGATTTCTTAACTGAAAAATCTTGCCCTGAAACACCTTAAAATTTGTGACTGGCAAATTTATGCGAAATTCAGAGTTTCTGTAGCGTATTGGTTATCACGTTCGCCTAACACGCGAAGGGTCCTCGGTTCGAGACCGAGCAGAAACAGTTTTCAGGTTTTGGCGTCAACCAGAGCAAATGCCATCGGTGTAAAACGTAGCTGCAATGCGTATCGGCCTGATTGAAAGCTTTTTGGGATTGTCAAATTCAGCCTCTATTATGTCACGTACTATGTTCTTTTAATGACTGTCGCATTCTCCTGACGTGAAAGGTCCCTAGTCGAAACCGAGCAGAATAATCGCCTTCTTTAAGTCATATGGTTAAACGTAATTACAAGCTAAACAAAACTTTAAGCATTCAATGCCCAGTTTTGTAGACAACGCTTAAGACTAGTCCCAGACTAAGATGAACGTTTGAGATGTCTTACCTGAATAAACTTGACCTGGAATACCTTCAAATTTGTGACTGGCAAGTTTCTTGCCAAAGTCAGACAATAGTTGCGTGGTCTGTTTTAAACCAGCGCCAGGTTGACGACGTACGCAGGAATTGTCCACGTTTCTGTTTTGTAGTGGTTATCACGTTTGCTTTACACGCAAAAGGTCCTCGGTTCGAAACCGAGCAGAAACATAGTCTGCTTTAAGCCATAGAGTGGAATATAATGACAAGGTAACCAAACCTTTAAGCATTCAATGCACGGTTTCGCAGACAAGGCTTAAGACTAGTCCCAGACTAAGATGATTGTTTGAGATTCCTTAACTGAAAAATCTTGCCCTGAAACACCTTAAAATTTGTTACTGGCAAATTTATGCGACATTCAGAGTTTCTGTAGTGTAGTGGTTATCACGTTCGCCTAACACGCGAAAGGTCCTCGGTTCGAAACCGAGCAGAAACATAGTCTGTTTTAAGCCATAGAGTGGAATATAACGATAAGGTAACCAAACCTTTAAGCATTCAATGCACGGTTTTGTAGACTGTCGAAATTCAGCCTCTATTATGTCACGTACTATGTTCTTTTAGTGACTGTCGCATTCTCCTGACGTGAAAGGTCCCTAGTCGAAACCGAGCAGAAACATAGTCTGCTTTAAGCCATAGAGTGGAATATAATGACAAGGTAACCAAACCTTTAAGCATTCAATGCACGGTTTCGTAGACAAGGCTTAAGACTAGTCCCAGACTAAGATGATTGTTTGAGATTCCTTAACTGAAAAATCTTGCCCTGAAACACCTTAAAATTTGTTACTGGCAAATTTATGCGAAATTCAGAGTTTCTGAAGTGTAGTGGTTATCACGTTTGCTTTACACGCAAAAGGTCCTCGGTTCGAAACCGAGCAGAAACATAGTCTGCTTTATGCCATAGAGTGGAATATAATGACAAGGTAACCAAACCTTTAAGCATTCAATGCACGGTTTCGTAGACAAGGCTTAAGACTAGTCCCAGACTAAGATGAGTGTTTGAGATTTCTTAACTGAAAAATCTTGCCCTGAAACACCTTAAAATTTGTGACTGGCAAATTTATGCGAAATTCAGAGTTTCTGTAGCGTATTGGTTATCACGTTCGCCTAACACGCGAAGGGTCCTCGGTTCGAGACCGAGCAGAAACAGTTTTCAGGTTTTGGCGTCAACCAGAGCAAATGCCATCGGTGTAAAACGTAGCTGCACTACGTATCGGCCTGATTGAAAGCTTTTTGGGATTGTCAAATTCAGCCTCTATTATGTCACGTACTATGTTCTTTTAATGACTGTCGCATTCTCCTGACGTGAAAGGTCCCTAGTCGAAACCGAGCAGAATAATCGCCTTCTTTAAGTCATATGGTTAAACGTAATTACAAGCTAAACAAAACTTTAAGCATGCAATGCCCAGTTTTGTAGACAACGCTTAAGACTAGTCCCAGACTAAGATGAACGTTCGAGATGTCTTACCTGAATAAACTTGACCTGGAATACATTCAAATTTGTGACTGGCAAGTTTCTTGCCAAAGTCAGACAATAGTTGCGTGGTCTGTTTTAAACCAGCGCCAGGTTGACGACGTACGCAGGAATTGTCCACGTTTCTGTTTTGTAGTGGTTATCACGTTTGCTTTACACGCAAAAGGTCCTCGGTTCGAAACCGAGCAGAAACATAGTCTGCTTTAAGCCATAGAGTGGAATATAATGACAAGGTAACCAAACCTTTAAGCATTCAATGCACGGTTTCGTAGACAAGGCTTAAGACTAGTCCCATACTAAGATGAATGTTCGAGATGTCTTACCTGAATAAACTTGACCTGGAATACCTTCAAATTTGTGACTGGCAAGTTTCTTGCCAAAGTCAGACAATACTTGCGTGGTCTGTTTTAAACCAGCGCCAGTTTGACGACGTACGCAGGAATTGTCCACGTTTCTGTAGTGTAGTGGTTATCACGTTTGCTTTACACGCAAATGGTCCTCGGTTCGAAACCGAGCAGAAACATAGTCTGCTTTAAGCCATAGAGTGGAATATAATGACAAGGTAACCAAACCTTTAAGCATTCAATGCACGGTTTCGTAGACAAGGCTTAAGACTAGTCCCAGACTAAGATGATTGTTTGAGATTCCTTAACTGAAAAATCTTGCCCTGAAACACCTTAAAATTTGTGACTGGCAAATTTATGCCAAATTCAGAGTTTCTGTAGTGTAGTGGTTATCACGTTCGCCTAACACGCGAAAGGTCCTCGTTTCGAAACCGAGCAGAAACATAGTCTGCTTTATGCCATAGAGTGGAATATAATGACAAGGTAACCAAACCTTTAAGCATTCAATGCACGGTTTCGTAGACAAGGCTTAAGACTAGTCCCAGACTAAGATGATTGTTTGAGATTCCTTAACTGAAAAATCTTGCCCTGAAACACCTTAAAATTTGTTACTGGCAAATTTATGCGAAATTCAGAGTTTCTGAAGTGTAGTGGTTATCACGTTTGCTTTACACGCAAAAGGTCCTCGGTTCGAAACCGAGCAGAAACATAGTCTGCTTTATGCCATAGAGTGGAATATAATGACAAGGTAACCAAACCTTTAAGCATTCAATGCACGGTTTTTATAGACTGCCGAAATTCAGCCTCTATTATGTTACAAGCTATGTTCTTTTAGTGACTGTCGCATTCTCCTGACGTCAAAGGTCCCTAGTCGAAACCGAGCAGAAACATAGTCTGTTTTAAGCCATAGAGTGGAATATAATGACAAGGTAACCAAACCATTAAGCATTCAATGCACGGTTTTGTAGACTGTCGAAATTCAGCCTCTATTATGTCACGTACTATGTTCTTTTAGTGACTGTCGCATTCTCCTGACGTGAAAGGTCCCTAGTCGAAACCGAGCAGAAACATAGTCTACTTTAAGCCAAAGAGTGGAATATAATGACAAGGCAACCAAACCTTTAAGCATTCAATGCACGGTTTCGTAGACAAGGCTTAAGACTAGTCCCAGACTAAGATGATTGTTTGAGATTCCTTAACTGAAAAACCTTGCCCTGAAACACCTTAAAATTTGTTACTGGCAAATTTATGCGAAATTCAGAGTTTCTGTAGTGTAGTGATTATCACGTTCGCCTAACACGCGAGAGGACCTCGGTTCCAAACCGAGCAGAAACATAGTCTGCTTTAAGCCATAGAGTGGAAAATAATGACAAGGTAACCAAACCTTTAAGCATTCAATGCACGGTTTCGTAGACAAGGCCTAAAACTAGTCCCAGACTAAGATGATTGTTTGAGATTCCTTAACTGAAAAATCTTGCCCTGAAACACCTTAAAATTTGTGACTGGCAAATTTATGCCAAATTCAGAGTTTCTGTAGTGTAGTGGTTATCACGTTCGCCTAACACGCGAAAGGTCCTCGTTTCGAAACCGAGCAGAAACATAGTCTGCTTTATGCCATAGAGTGGAATATAATGACAAGGTAACCAAACCTTTAAGCATTCAATGCACGGTTTCGTAGACAAGGCTTAAGAATAGTCCCAGACTAAGATGAGTGTTTGAGATTTCTTAACTGAAAAATCTTGCCCCGAAACACCTTAAAATTTGTGACTGGCAAATTTATGCGAAATTCAGAGTTTCTATAGCGTATTGGTTATCACGTTCGCCTAACACGCGAAGGGTCCTCGGTTCGAGACCGAGCAGAAACAGTTTTCAGTTTTTGGCGTCAACCAGAGCAAATGCCATCGGTGTAAAACATAGCTGCACTGCGTATCGGCCTGATTGAAAGCTTTTTGGGATTGTCAAATTCAGCCTCTATTATGTCACGTACTATGTTCTTTTAATGACTGTCGCATTCTCCTGACGTGAAAGGTCCCTAGTCGAAACCGAGCAGAATAATCGCCTTCTTTAAGTCATATGGTTAAACGTAATTACAAGCTAAACAAAACTTTAAGCATTCAATGCCCAGTTTTGTAGACAAGGCTTAAGACTAGTCCCAGACTAAGATGAATGTTCGAGATGTCTTACCTGAATAAACTTGACCTGGAATACCTTCAAATTTGTGACTGGCAAGTTTCTTGCCAAAGTCAGACAATACTTGCGTGGTCTGTTTTAAACCAGCCTCAGGTTGACGACGTACGGAGGAGTTGTCCACGTTTCTGTAGTGTAGTGGTTATCACGTTTGCTATACACGCAAAAGGTCCTCGGTTCGAAACCAAGCAGAAACATAGTCTGCTTTAAGCCATAGAGTGGAATATAATGACAAGGTAACCAAACCTTTAAGCATTCAATGCACGGTTTCGTAGACAAGGCTTAAGACTAGTCCCAGACTAAGATGATTGCTTGAGATTCCTTAACTGAAAAATCTTGCCCTGAAACACCTTAAAATTTGTGACTGGCAAATTTATGCCAAATTCAGAGTTTCTGTAGTGTAGTGGTTATCACGTTCGCCTAACACGCGAAAGGTCCTCGTTTCGAAACCGAGCAGAAACATAGTCTGTTTTAAGCCATAGAGTGGAATATAATGACAAGGTAACCAAACCTTTAAGCATTCAATGCACGGTTTTGTAGACTGTCGAAATTCAGCCTCTATTATGTCACGTACTATGTTCTTTTAGTGACTGTCGCATTCTCCTGACGTCAAAGGTCCCTAGTCGAAACCGAGCAGAAACATAGTCTGTTTTAAGCCATAGAGTGGAATATAATGACAAGGTAACCAAACCATTAAGCATTCAATGCACGGTTTTGTAGACTGTCGAAATTCAGCCTCTATTATGTCACGTACTATGTTCTTTTAGTGACTGTCGCATTCTCCTGACGTGAAAGGTCCCTAGTCGAAACCGAGCAGAAACATAGTCTACTTTAAGCCAAAGAGTGGAATATAATGACAAGGTAACCAAACCTTTAAGCATTCAATGCACGGTTTCGTAGACAAGGCTTAAGACTAGTCCCAGACTAAGATGATTGTTTGAGATTCCTTAACTGAAAAACCTTGCCCTGAAACACCTTAAAATTTGTTACTGGCAAATTTATGCGAAATTCAGAGTTTCTGTAGTGTAGTGGTTATCACGTTCGCCTAACACGCGAGAGGACCTCGGTTCCAAACCGAGCAGAAACATAGTCTGCTTTAAGCCATAGAGTGGAAAATAATGACAAGGTAACCAAACCTTTAAGCATTCAATGCACGGTTTCGTAGACAAGGCTTAAGACTAGTCCCAGACTAAGATGATTGTTTGAGATTCCTTAACTGAAAAATCTTGCCCTGAAACACCTTAAAATTTGTGACTGGCAAATTTATGCCAAATTCAGAGTTTCTGTAGTGTAGTGGTTATCACATTCGCCTAACACGCGAAAGGTCCTCGTTTCGAAACCGAGCAGAAACATAGTCTGCTTTATGCCATAGAGTGGAATATAATGACAAGGTAACCAAACCTTTAAGCATTCAATGCACGGTTTCGTAGACAAGGCTTAAGAATAGTCCCAGACTAAGATGAGTGTTTGAGATTTCTTAACTGAAAAATCTTGCCCCGAAACACCTTAAAATTTGTGACTGGCAAATTTATGCGAAATTCAGAGTTTCTATAGCGTATTGGTTATCACGTTCGCCTAACACGCGAAGGGTCCTCGGTTCGAGACCGAGCAGAAACAGTTTTCAGGTTTTGGCGTCAACCAGAGCAAATGCCATCGGTGTAAAACATAGCTGCACTGCGTATCGGCCTGATTGAAAGCTTTTTGGGATTGTCAAATTCAGCCTCTATTATGTCACGTACTATGTTCTTTTAATGACTGTCGCATTCTCCTGACGTGAAAGGTCCCTAGTCGAAACCGAGCAGAATAATCGCCTTCTTTAAGTCATATGGTTAAACGTAATTACAAGCTAAACAAAACTTTAAGCATTCAATGCCCAGTTTTGTAGACAAGGCTTAAGACTAGTCCCAGACTAAGATGAATGTTCGAGATGTCTTACCTGAATAAACTTGACCTGGAACACCTTCAAATTTGTGTCTGGCAAGTTTCTTGCCAAATTCAGAGTTTCTGTAGTGTAGTGGTTATCACGTTCGCCTCACACGCGAAAGGTCCTCGGTTCGAAACCGAGCACAAACATAGTCTGTTTTAAGCCATAGAGTGGAATATAATGACAAGGTAACTAAACCTTTAAGCATTCAATGCACGGTTTTTATAGACTGCCGAAATTCAGCCTCTATTATGTTACAAGCTATGTTCTTTTAGTGACTGTCGCATTCTCCTGACGTGAAAGGTCCCTAGTCGAAACCGAGCAGAAACATAGTCTGCTTTAAGCCATAGAGTGGAATATAACGATAAGGTAACCAAACCTTTAAGCATTCAATGCACGGTTTTGTAGACTGTCGAAATTCAGCCTCTATTATGTCACGTACTATGTTCTTTTAGTGACTGTCGCATTCTCCTGACGTGAAAGGTCCCTAGTCGAAACCGAGCAGAAACATAGTCTGCTTTAAGCCATAGAGTGGAATATAATGACAAGGTAACCAAACCTTTAAGCATTCAATGCACGGTTTCGTAGACAAGGCTTAAGACTAGTCCCAGACTAAGATGAGTGTTTGAGATTCCTTAACTGAAAAATCTTGCCCTGAAACACCTTAAAATTTGTTACTGGCAAATTTATGCGAAATTCAGAGTTTCTGAAGTGTAGTGGTTATCACGTTTGCTTTACACGCAAAAGGTCCTCGGTTCGAAACCGAGCAGAAACATAGTCTGCTTTATGCCATAGAGTGGAATATAATGACAAGGTAACCAAACCTTTAAGCATTCAATGCACGGTTTCGTAGACAAGGCTTAAGACTAGTCCCAGACTAAGATGAGTGTTTGAGATTTCTTAACTGAAAAATCTTGCCCTGAAACACCTTAAAATTTGTGACTGGCAAATTTATGCGAAATTCAGAGTTTCTGTAGCGTATTGGTTATCACGTTCGCCTAACACGCGAAGGGTCCTCGGTTCGAGACCGAGCAGAAACAGTTTTCAGGTTTTGGCGTCAACCAGAGCAAATGCCATCGGTGTAAAACGTAGCTGCACTGCGTATCGGCCTGATTGAAAGCTTTTTGGGATTGTCAAATTCAGCCTCTATTATGTCACGTACTATGTTCTTTTAATGACTGTCGCATTCTCCTGACGTGAAAGGTCCCTAGTCGAAACCGAGCAGAATAATCGCCTTCTTTAAGTCATATGGTTAAACGTAATTACAAGCTAAACAAAACTTTAAGCATGCAATGCCCAGTTTTGTAGACAACGCTTAAGACTAGTCCCAGACTAAGATGAACGTTCGAGATGTCTTACCTGAATAAACTTGACCTGGAATACATTCAAATTTGTGACTGGCAAGTTTCTTGCCAAAGTCAGACAATAGTTGCGTGGTCTGTTTTAAACCAGCGCCAGGTTGACGACGTACGCAGGAATTGTCCACGTTTCTGTTTTGTAGTGGTTATCACGTTTGCTTTACACGCAAAAGGTCCTCGGTTCGAAACCGAGCAGAAACATAGTCTGCTTTAAGCCATAGAGTGGAATATAATGACAAGGTAACCAAACCTTTAAGCATTCAATGCACGGTTTCGTAGACAAGGCTTAAGACTAGTCCCATACTAAGATGAATGTTCGAGATGTCTTACCTGAATAAACTTGACCTGGAATACCTTCAAATTTGTGACTGGCAAGTTTCTTGCCAAAGTCAGACAATACTTGCGTGGTCTGTTTTAAACCAGCGCCAGTTTGACGACGTACGCAGGAATTGTCCACGTTTCTGAAGTGTAGTGGTTATCACGTTTGCTTTACACGCAAAAGGTCCTCGGTTCGAAACCGAGCAGAAACATAGTCTGCTTTATGCCATAGAGTGGAATATAATGACAAGGTAACCAAACCTTTAAGCATTCAATGCACGGTTTTTATAGACTGCCGAAATTCAGCCTCTATTATGTTACAAGCTATGTTCTTTTAGTGACTGTCGCATTCTCCTGACGTCAAAGGTCCCTAGTCGAAACCGAGCAGAAACATAGTCTGTTTTAAGCCATAGAGTGGAATATAATGACAAGGTAACCAAACCATTAAGCATTCAATGCACGGTTTTGTAGACTGTCGAAATTCAGCCTCTATTATGTCACGTACTATGTTCTTTTAGTGACTGTCGCATTCTCCTGACGTGAAAGGTCCCTAGTCGAAACCGAGCAGAAACATAGTCTACTTTAAGCCAAAGAGTGGAATATAATGACAAGGTAACCAAACCTTTAAGCATTCAATGCACGGTTTCGTAGACAAGGCTTAAGACTAGTCCCAGACTAAGATGATTGTTTGAGATTCCTTAACTGAAAAACCTTGCCCTGAAACACCTTAAAATTTGTTACTGGCAAATTTATGCGAAATTCAGAGTTTCTGTAGTGTAGTGGTTATCACGTTCGCCTAACACGCGAGAGGACCTCGGTTCCAAACCGAGCAGAAACATAGTCTGCTTTAAGCCATAGAGTGGAAAATAATGACAAGGTAACCAAACCTTTAAGCATTCAATGCACGGTTTCGTAGACAAGGCTTAAGACTAGTCCCAGACTAAGATGATTGTTTGAGATTCCTTAACTGAAAAATCTTGCCCTGAAACACCTTAAAATTTGTGACTGGCAAATTTATGCCAAATTCAGAGTTTCTGTAGTGTAGTGGTTATCACGTTGGCCTAACACGCGAAAGGTCCTCGTTTCGAAACCGAGCAGAAACATAGTCTGCTTTATGCCATAGAGTGGAATATAATGACAAGGTAACCAAACCTTTAAGCATTCAATGCACGGTTTCGTAGACAAGGCTTAAGAATAGTCCCAGACTAAGATGAGTGTTTGAGATTTCTTAACTGAAAAATCTTGCCCCGAAACACCTTAAAATTTGTGACTGGCAAATTTATGCGAAATTAAGAGTTTCTATAGCGTATTGGTTATCACGTTCGCCTAACACGCGAAGGGTCCTCGGTTCGAGACCGAGCAGAAACAGTTTTCAGGTTTTGGCGTCAACAAGAGCAAATGCCATCGGTGTAAAACATAGCTGCACTGCGTATCGGCCTGATTGAAAGCTTTTTGGGATTGTCAAATTCAGCCTCTATTATGTCACGTACTATGTTCTTTTAATGACTGTCGCATTCTCCTGACGTGAAAGGTCCCTAGTCGAAACCGAGCAGAAACATAGTCTGCTTTAAGCCATAGAGTGGAATATAACGACAAGGTAACCAAACCTTAAGCATTCAATGCACTGTTTTGTAGACAAGGCTTAAGACTAGTCCCATACTGAAATGAATGTTC
Source organism: Triplophysa dalaica (assembly GCF_015846415.1). NCBI lineage: Eukaryota > Metazoa > Chordata > Actinopteri > Cypriniformes > Nemacheilidae > Triplophysa > Triplophysa dalaica. Next base: position 14,665,052 of record NC_079546.1, on the reverse strand, counting down.
GAGATGTCTCACCTGAATAAACTTGACCTGGAACACCTTCAAATTTGTGTCTGGCAAGTTTCTTGCCAAATTCAGAGTTTCTGTAGTGTAGTGGTTATCACGTTCGCCTCACACGCGAAAGGTCCTCGGTTCGAAACCGAGCACAAACATAGTCTGTTTTAAGCCATATAGTGGAATATAATGACAAGGTAACTAAACCTTTAAGCATTCAATGCACGGTTTTTATAGACTGCCGAAATTCAGCCTCTATTATGTTACAAGCTATGTTCTTTTAGTGACTGTCGCATACTCCTGACGTGAAAGGTCCCTAGTCGAAACCGAGCAGAAACATAGTCTGCTTTAAGCCATAGAGTGGAATATAACGATAAGGTAACCAAACCTTTAAGCATTCAATGCACGGTTTTGTAGACTGTCGAAATTCAGCCTCTATTATGTCACGTACTATGTTCTTTTAGTGACTGTCGCATTCTCCTGACGTGAAAGGTCCCTAGTCGAAACCGAGCAGAAACATAGTCTGCTTTAAGCCATAGAGTGGAATATAATGACAAGGTAACCAAACCTTTAAGCATTCAATGCACGGTTTCGTAGACAAGGCTTAAGACTAGTCCCAGACTAAGATGATTGTTTGAGATTCCTTAACTGAAAAATCTTGCCCTGAAACACCTTAAAATTTGTTACTGGCAAATTTATGCGAAATTCAGAGTTTCTGAAGTGTAGTGGTTATCACGTTTGCTTTACACGCAAAAGGTCCTCGGTTCGAAACCGAGCAGAAACATAGTCTGCTTTATGCCATAGAGTGGAATATAATGACAAGGTAACCAAACCTTTAAGCATTCAATGCACGGTTTTTATAGACTGCCGAAATTCAGCCTCTATTATGTTACAAGCTATGTTCTTTTAGTGACTGTCGCATTCTCCTGACGTCAAAGGTCCCTAGTCGAAACCGAGCAGAAACATAGTCTGTTTTAAGCCATAGAGTGGAATATAATGACAAGGTAACCAAACCATTAAGCATTCAATGCACGGTTTTGTAGACTGTCGAAATTCAGCCTCTATTATGTCACGTACTATGTTCTTTTAGTGACTGTCGCATTCTCCTGACGTGAAAGGTCCCTAGTCGAAACCGAGCAGAAACATAGTCTACTTTAAGCCAAAGAGTGGAATATAATGACAAGGTAACCAAACCTTTAAGCATTCAATGCACGGTTTCGTAGACAAGGCTTAAGACTAGTCCCAGACTAAGATGATTGTTTGAGATTCCTTAACTGAAAAACCTTGCCCTGAAACACCTTAAAATTTGTTACTGGCAAATTTATGCGAAATTCAGAGTTTCTGTAGTGTAGTGATTATCACGTTCGCCTAACACGCGAGAGGACCTCGGTTCCAAACCGAGCAGAAACATAGTCTGCTTTAAGCCATAGAGTGGAAAATAATGACAAGGTAACCAAACCTTTAAGCATTCAATGCACGGTTTCGTAGACAAGGCCTAAGACTAGTCCCAGACTAAGATGATTGTTTGAGATTCCTTAACTGAAAAATCTTGCCCTGAAACACCTTAAAATTTGTGACTGGCAAATTTATGCCAAATTCAGAGTTTCTGTAGTGTAGTGGTTATCACGTTCGCCTAACACGCGAAAGGTCCTCGTTTCGAAACCGAGCAGAAACATAGTCTGCTTTATGCCATAGAGTGGAAAATAATGACAAGGTAACCAAACCTTTAAGCATTCAATGCACGGTTTCGTAGACAAGGCTTAAGACTAGTCCCAGACTAAGATGATTGTTTGAGATTCCTTAACTGAAAAATCTTGCCCTGAAACACCTTAAAATTTGTGACTGGCAAATTTATGCCAAATTCAGAGTTTCTGTAGTGTAGTGGTTATCACATTCGCCTAACACGCGAAAGGTCCTCGTTTCGAAACCGAGCAGAAACATAGTCTGCTTTATGCCATAGAGTGGAATATAATGACAAGGTAACCAAACCTTTAAGCATTCAATGCACGGTTTCGTAGACAAGGCTTAAGAATAGTCCCAGACTAAGATGAGTGTTTGAGATTTCTTAACTGAAAAATCTTGCCCCGAAACACCTTAAAATTTGTGACTGGCAAATTTATGCGAAATTCAGAGTTTCTATAGCGTATTGGTTATCACGTTCGCCTAACACGCGAAGGGTCCTCGGTTCGAGACCGAGCAGAAACAGTTTTCAGGTTTTGGCGTCAACCAGAGCAAATGCCATCGGTGTAAAACATAGCTGCACTGCGTATCGGCCTGATTGAAAGGTTTTTGGGATTGTCAAATTCAGCCTCTATTATGTCACGTACTATGTTCTTTTAATGACTGTCGCATTCTCCTGACGTGAAAGGTCCCTAGTCGAAACCGAGCAGAATAATCGCCTTCTTTAAGTCATATGGTTAAACGTAATTACAAGCTAAACAAAACTTTAAGCATTCAATGCCCAGTTTTGTAGACAAGGCTTAAGACTAGTCCCAGACTAAGATGAATGTTCGAGATGTCTTACCTGAATAAACTTGACCTGGAACACCTTCAAATTTGTGTCTGGCAAGTTTCTTGCCAAATTCAGAGTTTCTGTAGTGTAGTGGTTATCACGTTCGCCTCACACGCGAAAGGTCCTCGGTTCGAAACCGAGCACAAACATAGTCTGTTTTAAGCCATAGAGTGGAATATAATGACAAGGTAACTAAACCTTTAAGCATTCAATGCACGGTTTTTATAGACTGCCGAAATTCAGCCTCTATTATGTTACAAGCTATGTTCTTTTAGTGACTGTCGCATTCTCCTGACGTGAAAGGTCCCTAGTCGAAACCGAGCAGAAACATAGTCTGCTTTAAGCCATAGAGTGGAATATAACGATAAGGTAACCAAACCTTTAAGCATTCAATGCACGGTTTTGTAGACTGTCGAAATTCAGCCTCTATTATGTCACGTACTATGTTCTTTTAGTGACTGTCGCATTCTCCTGACGTGAAAGGTCCCTAGTCGAAACCGAGCAGAAACATAGTCTGCTTTAAGCCATAGAGTGGAATATAATGACAAGGTAACCAAACCTTTAAGCATTCAATGCACGGTTTCGTAGACAAGGCTTAAGACTAGTCCCAGACTAAGATGATTGTTTGAGATTCCTTAACTGAAAAATCTTGCCCTGAAACACCTTAAAATTTGTTACTGGCAAATTTATGCGAAATTCAGAGTTTCTGAAGTGTAGTGGTTATCACGTTTGCTTTACACGCAAAAGGTCCTCGGTTCGAAACCGAGCAGAAACATAGTCTGCTTTATGCCATAGAGTGGAATATAATGACAAGGTAACCAAACCTTTAAGCATTCAATGCACGGTTTCGTAGACAAGGCTTAAGACTAGTCCCAGACTAAGATGAGTGTTTGAGATTTCTTAACTGAAAAATCTTGCCCTGAAACACCTTAAAATTTGTGACTGGCAAATTTATGCGAAATTCAGAGTTTCTGTAGCGTATTGGTTATCACGTTCGCCTAACACGCGAAGGGTCCTCGGTTCGAGACCGAGCAGAAACAGTTTTCAGGTTTTGGCGTCAACCAGAGCAAATGCCATCGGTGTAAAACGTAGCTGCACTGCGTATCGGCCTGATTGAAAGCTTTTTGGGATTGTCAAATTCAGCCTCTAATATGTCACGTACTATGTTCTTTTAATGACTGTCGCATTCTCCTGACGTGAAAGGTCCCTAGTCGAAACCGAGCAGAATAATCGCCTTCTTTAAGTCATATGGTTAAACGTAATTACAAGCTAAACAAAACTTTAAGCATGCAATGCCCAGTTTTGTAGACAACGCTTAAGACTAGTCCCAGACTAAGATGAACGTTCGAGATGTCTTACCTGAATAAACTTGACCTGGAATACATTCAAATTTGTGACTGGCAAGTTTCTTGCCAAAGTCAGACAATAGTTGCGTGGTCTGTTTTAAACCAGCGCCAGGTTGACGACGTACGCAGGAATTGTCCACGTTTCTGTTTTGTAGTGGTTATCACGTTTGCTTTACACGCAAAAGGTCCTCGGTTCGAGACCGAGCAGAAACATAGTCTGCTTTAAGCCATAGAGTGGAATATAATGACAAGGTAACCAAACCTTTAAGCATTCAATGCACGGTTTCGTAGACAAGGCTTAAGACTAGTCCCATACTAAGATGAATGTTCGAGATGTCTTACCTGAATAAACTTGACCTGGAATACCTTCAAATTTGTGACTGGCAAGTTTCTTGCCAAAGTCAGACAATACTTGCGTGGTCTGTTTTAAACCAGCGCCAGTTTGACGACGTACGCAGGAATTGTCCACGTTTCTGAAGTGTAGTGGTTATCACGTTTGCTTTACACGCAAAAGGTCCTCGGTTCGAAACCGAGCAGAAACATAGTCTGCTTTATGCCATAGAGTGGAATATAATGACAAGGTAACCAAACCTTTAAGCATTCAATGCACGGTTTTTATAGACTGCCGAAATTCAGCCTCTATTATGTTACAAGCTATGTTCTTTTAGTGACTGTCGCATTCTCCTGACGTCAAAGGTCCCTAGTCGAAACCGAGCAGAAACATAGTCTGTTTTAAGCCATAGAGTGGAATATAATGACAAGGTAACCAAACCATTAAGCATTCAATGCACGGTTTTGTAGACTGTCGAAATTCAGCCTCTATTATGTCACGTACTATGTTCTTTTAGTGACTGTCGCATTCTCCTGACGTGAAAGGTCCCTAGTCGAAACCGAGCAGAAACATAGTCTACTTTAAGCCAAAGAGTGGAATATAATGACAAGGTAACCAAACCTTTAAGCATTCAATGCACGGTTTCGTAGACAAGGCTTAAGACTAGTCCCAGACTAAGATGATTGTTTGAGATTCCTTAACTGAAAAACCTTGCCCTGAAACACCTTAAAATTTGTTACTGGCAAATTTATGCGAAATTCAGAGTTTCTGTAGTGTAGTGGTTATCACGTTCGCCTAACACGCGAGAGGACCTCGGTTCCAAACCGAGCAGAAACATAGTCTGCTTTAAGCCATAGAGTGGAAAATAATGACAAGGTAACCAAACCTTTAAGCATTCAATGCACGGTTTCGTAGACAAGGCTTAAGACTAGTCCCAGACTAAGATGATTGTTTGAGATTCCTTAACTGAAAAATCTTGCCCTGAAACACCTTAAAATTTGTGACTGGCAAATTTATGCCAAATTCAGAGTTTCTGTAGTGTAGTGGTTATCACGTTCGCCTAACACGCGAAGGGTCCTCGGTTCGAGACCGAGCAGAAACAGTTTTCAGGTTTTGGCGTCAACAAGAGCAAATGCCATCGGTGTAAAACATAGCTGCACTGCGTATCGGCCTGATTGAAAGCTTTTTGGGATTGTCAAATTCAGCCTCTATTATGTCACGTACTATGTTCTTTTAATGACTGTCGCATTCTCCTGACGTGAAAGGTCCCTAGTCGAAACCGAGCAGAAACATAGTCTGCTTTAAGCCATAGAGTGGAATATAACGACAAGGTAACCAAACCTTAAGCATTCAATGCACTGTTTTGTAGACAAGGCTTAAGACTAGTCCCATACTGAAATGAATGTTCGAGATGTCTCACCTGAATAAACTTGACCTGGAACACCTTCAAATTTGTGTCTGGCAAGTTTCTTGCCAAATTCAGAGTTTCTGTAGTGTAGTGGTTATCACGTTCGCCTCACACGCGAAAGGTCCTCGGTTCGAAACCGAGCACAAACATAGTCTGTTTTAAGCCATAGAGTGGAATATAATGACAAGGTAACTAAACCTTTAAGCATTCAATGCACGGTTTTTATAGACTGCCGAAATTCAGCCTCTATTATGTTACAAGCTATGTTCTTTTAGTGACTGTCGCATTCTCCTGACGTGAAAGGTCCCTAGTCGAAACCGAGCAGAAACATAGTCTGCTTTAAGCCATAGAGTGGAATATAACGATAAGGTAACCAAACCTTTAAGCATTCAATGCACGGTTTTGTAGACTGTCGAAATTCAGCCTCTATTATGTCACGTACTATGTTCTTTTAGTGACTGTCGCATTCTCCTGACGTGAAAGGTCCCTAGTCGAAACCGAGCAGAAACATAGTCTGCTTTAAGCCATAGAGTGGAATATAATGACAAGGTAACCAAACCTTTAAGCATTCAATGCACGGTTTCGTAGACAAGGCTTAAGACTAGTCCCAGACTAAGATGATTGTTTGAGATTCCTTAACTGAAAAATCTTGCCCTGAAACACCTTAAAATTTGTTACTGGCAAATTTATGCGAAATTCAGAGTTTCTGAAGTGTAGTGGTTATCACGTTTGCTTTACACGCAAAAGGTCCTCGGTTCGAAACCGAGCAGAAACATAGTCTGCTTTATGCCATAGAGTGGAATATAATGACAAGGTAACCAAACCTTTAAGCATTCAATGCACGGTTTCGTAGACAAGGCTTAAGACTAGTCCCAGACTAAGATGAGTGTTTGAGATTTCTTAACTGAAAAATCTTGCCCTGAAACACCTTAAAATTTGTGACTGGCAAATTTATGCGAAATTCAGAGTTTCTGTAGCGTATTGGTTATCACGTTCGCCTAACACGCGAAGGGTCCTCGGTTCGAGACCGAGCAGAAACAGTTTTCAGGTTTTGGCGTCAACCAGAGCAAATGCCATCGGTGTAAAACGTAGCTGCACTGCGTATCGGCCTGATTGAAAGCTTTTTGGGATTGTCAAATTCAGCCTCTATTATGTCACGTACTATGTTCTTTTAATGACTGTCGCATTCTCCTGACGTGAAAGGTCCCTAGTCGAAACCGAGCAGAATAATCGCCTTCTTTAAGTCATATGGTTAAACGTAATTACAAGCTAAACAAAACTTTAAGCATGCAATGCCCAGTTTTGTAGACAACGCTTAAGACTAGTCCCAGACTAAGATGAACGTTCGAGATGTCTTACCTGAATAAACTTGACCTGGAATACATTCAAATTTGTGACTGGCAAGTTTCTTGCCAAAGTCAGACAATAGTTGCGTGGTCTGTTTTAAACCAGCGCCAGGTTGACGACGTACGCAGGAATTGTCCACGTTTCTGTTTTGTAGTGGTTATCACGTTTGCTTTACACGCAAAAGGTCCTCGGTTCGAAACCGAGCAGAAACATAGTCTGCTTTAAGCCATAGAGTGGAATATAATGACAAGGTAACCAAACCTTTAAGCATTCAATGCACGGTTTCGTAGACAAGGCTTAAGACTAGTCCCATACTAAGATGAATGTTCGAGATGTCTTACCTGAATAAACTTGACCTGGAATACCTTCAAATTTGTGACTGGCAAGTTTCTTGCCAAAGTCAGACAATACTTGCGTGGTCTGTTTTAAACCAGCGCCAGTTTGACGACGTACGCAGGAATTGTCCACGTTTCTGTAGTGTAGTGGTTATCACGTTTGCTTTACACGCAAATGGTCCTCGGTTCGAAACCGAGCAGAAACATAGTCTGCTTTAAGCCATAGAGTGGAATATAATGACAAGGTAACCAAACCTTTAAGCATTCAATGCACGGTTTCGTAGACAAGGCTTAAGACTAGTCCCAGACTAAGATGATTGTTTGAGATTCCTTAACTGAAAAACCTTGCCCTGAAACACCTAAAAATTTGTTACTGGCAAATTTATGCGAAATTAAGAGTTTCTGTAGTGTAGTGGTTATCACGTTCGCCTAACACGCGAGAGGTCCTCGGTTCGAAACCGAGCAGAAACATAGTCTGCTTTAAGCCATAGAGTGGAATATAATGACAAGGTAACCAAACCTTTAAGCATTCAATGCACGGTTTCGTAGACAAGGCTTAAGACTAGTCCCAGACTAAGATGATTGTTTGAGATTCCTTAACTGAAAAATCTTGCCCTGAAACACCTTAAAATTTGATACTGGCAAATTTATGCGAAATTCAGAGTTTCTGAAGTGTAGTGGTTATCACGTTTGCTTTACACGCAAAAGGTCCTCGGTTCGAAACCGAGCAGAAACATAGTCTGCTTTATGCCATAGAGTGGAATATAATGACAAGGTAACCAAACCTTTAAGCATTCAATGCACGGTTTTGTAGACTGTCGAAATTCAGCCTCTATTATGTCACGTACTATGTTCTTTTAGTGACTGTCGCATTCCCCTGACGCATTGCACCTTCAAATTTGTGACTGGCAAGTTTCTTGCCAAAGTCAGACAATGCTTGCGTGGTCTGTTTTAAACCAGCGCCAGTTTGACGACGTACGCAGGAATTGTACACGTTTCTGTAGTGTAGTGGTTATCACGTTTGCTTCACACGCAAAAGGTCCTCGGTTCGAAACCGAGCAGAAACATAGTGTGCTTTAAGCCATAGAGAGCAATATAATGACAAGGTAACCAAACCTTTAAGCATTCAATGCACGGTTTTGTAGACAAGGCTTAAGACTAGTCCCAGACTAAGATGATTGTTTGAGATTCCTTAACTGAAAAACCTTGCCCTGAAACACCTTAAAATTTGTTACTGGCAAATTTATGCGAAATTAAGAGTTTCTGTAGTGTAGTGGTTATCACGTTCGCCTAACACGCGAGAGGTCCTCGGTTCGAAACCGAGCAGAAACATAGTCTGCTTTAAGCCATAGAGTGGAATATAATGACAAGGTAACCAAACCTTTAAGCATTCAATGCACGGTTTTTATAGACTGCCGAAATTCAGCCTCTATTATGTTACAAGCTATGTTCTTTTAGTGACTGTCGCATTCTCCTGACGTCAAAGGTCCCTAGTCGAAACCGAGCAGAAACATAGTCTGTTTTAAGCCATAGAGTGGAATATAATGACAAGGTAACCAAACCATTAAGCATTCAATGCACGGTTTTGTAGACTGTCGAAATTCAGCCTCTATTATGTCACGTACTATGTTCTTTTAGTGACTGTCGCATTCTCCTGACGTGAAAGGTCCCTAGTCGAAACCGAGCAGAAACATAGTCTACTTTAAGCCAAAGAGTGGAATATAATGACAAGGTAACCAAACCTTTAAGCATTCAATGCACGGTTTCGTAGACAAGGCTTAAGACTAGTCCCAGACTAAGATGATTGTTTGAGATTCCTTAACTGAAAAACCTTGCCCTGAAACACCTTAAAATTTGTTACTGGCAAATTTATGCGAAATTCAGAGTTTCTGTAGTGTAGTGGTTATCACGTTCGCCTAACACGCGAGAGGACCTCGGTTCCAAACCGAGCAGAAACATAGTCTGCTTTAAGCCATAGAGTGGAAAATAATGACAAGGTAACCAAACCTTTAAGCATTCAATGCACGGTTTCGTAGACAAGGCTTAAGACTAGTCCCAGACTAAGATGATTGTTTGAGATTCCTTAACTGAAAAATCTTGCCCTGAAACACCTTAAAATTTGTGACTGGCAAATTTATGCCAAATTCAGAGTTTCTGTAGTGTAGTGGTTATCACGTTCGCCTAACACGCGAAAGGTCCTCGTTTCGAAACCGAGCAGAAACATAGTCTGCTTTATGCCATAGAGTGGAATATAATGACAAGGTAACCAAACCTTTAAGCATTCAATGCACGGTTTCGTAGACAAGGCTTAAGAATAGTCCCAGACTAAGATGAGTGTTTGAGATTTCTTAACTGAAAAATCTTGCCCCGAAACACCTTAAAATTTGTGACTGGCAAATTTATGCGAAATTCAGAGTTTCTATAGCGTATTGGTTATCACGTTCGCCTAACACGCGAAGGGTCCTCGGTTCGAGACCGAGCAGAAACAGTTTTCAGGTTTTGGCGTCAACAAGAGCAAATGCCATCGGTGTAAAACATAGCTGCACTGCGTATCGGCCTGATTGAAAGCTTTTTGGGATTGTCAAATTCAGCCTCTATTATGTCACGTACTATGTTCTTTTAATGACTGTCGCATTCTCCTGACGTGAAAGGTCCCTAGTCGAAACCGAGCAGAATAATCGCCTTCTTTAAGTCATATGGTTAAACGTAATTACGAGCTAAACAAAACTTTAAGCATTCAATGCCCAGTTTTGTAGACAAGGCTTAAGACTAGTCCCAGACTAAGATGAATGTTCGAGATGTCTTACCTGAATAAACTTGACCTGGAATACCTTCAAATTTGTGACTGGCAAGTTTCTTGCCAAAGTCAGACAATAGTTGCGTGGTCTGTTTTAAACCAGCGCCAGGTTGACGACGTACGCAGGAATTGTCCACGTTTCTGTTTTGTAGTGGTTATCACGTTTGCTTTACACGCAAAAGGTCCTCGGTTCGAAACCGAGCAGAAACATAGTCTGCTTTAAGCCATAGAGTGGAATATAATGACAAGGTAACCAAACCTTTAAGCATTCAATGCACGGTTTCGTAGACAAGGCTTAAGACTAGTCCCAGACTAAGATGATTGTTTGAGATTTCTTAACTGAAAAATCTTGCCCTGAAACACCTTAAAATTTGTTACTGGCAAATTTATGCGAAGTTCAGAGTTTCTGTAGTGTAGTGGTTATCACGTTCGCCTAACACGCGAAAGGTCCTCGGTTAGAAACCGAGCAGAAACAGAGTCTGCTTTAAGCCATAGAGTGGAATATAATGACAAGGTAACCAAACCTTTAAGCATTCAATGCACGGTTTCGTAGACAAGGCTTAAGACTAGTCCCAGACTAAGATGATTGTTTGAGATTTCTTAACTGAAAAATCTTGCCCTGAAACACCTTAAAATTTGTTACTGGCAAATTTATGCGAAATTCAGAGTTTCTGAAGTGTAGTGGTTATCACGTTTGCTTTACACGCAAAAGGTCCTCGGTTCGAAACCGAGCAGAAACATAGTCTGCTTTAAGCCATAGAGTGGAATATAATGACAAGGTAACCAAACCTTTAAGCATTCAATGCACGGTTTCGTAGACAAGGCTTAAGACTAGTCCCAGACTAAGATGATTGTTTGAGATTTCTTAACTGAAAAATCTTGCCCTGAAACACCTTAAAATTTGTTACTGGCAAATTTATGCGAAGTTCAGAGTTTCTGTAGTGTAGTGGTTATCACGTTCGCCTAACACGCGAAAGGTCCTCGGTTCGAAACCGAGCAGAAACAGAGTCTGCTTTAAGCCATAGAGTGGAATATAATGACAAGGTAACCAAACCTTTAAGCATTCAATGCACGGTTTTGTAGACTGTCGAAATTCAGCCTCTATTATGTCACGTACTATGTTCTTTTAGTGACTGTCGCATTCCCCTGACGCATTGCACCCTCAAATTTGTGACTGGCAAGTTTCTTGCCAAAGTCAGACAATGCTTGCGTGGTCTGTTTTAAACCAGCGCCAGTTTGACGACGTACGCAGGAATTGTACACGTTTCTGTAGTGTAGTGGTTATCACGTTTGCTTCACACGCAAAAGGTCCTCGGTTCGAAACCGAGCAGAAACATAGTGTGCTTTAAGCCATAGAGAGCAATATAATGACAAGGTAACCAAACCTTTAAGCATTCAATGCACGGTTTTGTAGACTGTCGAAATTCAGCCTCTATTATGTCAAGTACTATGTTCTTTTAGTGACTGTCGCATTCTCCTGACGTGAAAGGTCCCTAGTCGAAACCGAGCAGAAACATAGTCTGCTTTAAGCCATAGAGTGGAATATAACGACAAGGTAACCAAACCTTAAGCATTCAATGCACTGTTTTGTAGACAAGGCTTAAGACTAGTCCCATACTGAAATGAATGTTCGAGATGTCTCACCTGAATAAACTTGACCTGGAACACCTTCAAATTTGTGTCTGGCAAGTTTCTTGCCAAATTCAGAGTTTCTGTAGTGTAGTGGTTATCACGTTCGCCTCACACGCGAAAGGTCCTCGGTTCGAAACCGAGCAGAAACATAGTCTGTTTTAAGCCATAGAGTGGAATATAATGACAAGGTAACTAAACCTTTAAGCATTCAATGCACGGTTTTTATAGACTGCCGAAATTCAGCCTCTATTATGTTACAAGCTATGTTCTTTTAGTGACTGTCGCATTCTCCTGACGTGAAAGGTCCCTAGTCGAAACCGAGCAGAAACATAGTCTGCTTTAAGCCATAGAGTGGAATATAACGATAAGGTAACCAAACCTTTAAGCATTCAATGCACGGTTTTGTAGACTGTCGAAATTCAGCCTCTATTATGTCACGTACTATGTTCTTTTAGTGACTGTCGCATTCTCCTGACGTGAAAGGTCCCTAGTCGAAACCGAGCAGAAACATAGTCTGCTTTAAGCCATAGAGTGGAATATAATGACAAGGTAACCAAACCTTTAAGCATTCAATGCACGGTTTCGTAGACAAGGCTTAAGACTAGTCCCAGACTAAGATGATTGTTTGAGATTCCTTAACTGAAAAATCTTGCCCTGAAACACCTTAAAATTTGTTACTGGCAAATTTATGCGAAATTCAGAGTTTCTGAAGTGTAGTGGTTATCACGTTTGCTTTACACGCAAAAGGTCCTCGGTTCGAAACCGAGCAGAAACATAGTCTGCTTCATGCCATAGAGTGGAATATAATGACAAGGTAACCAAACCTTTAAGCATTCAATGCACGGTTTCGTAGACAAGGCTTAAGACTAGTCCCAGACTAAGATGAGTGTTTGAGATTTCTTAACTGAAAAATCTTGCCCTGAAACACCTTAAAATTTGTGACTGGCAAATTTATGCGAAATTCAGAGTTTCTTTAGCGTATTGGTTATCACGTTCGCCTAACACGCGAAGGGTCCTCGGTTCGAGACCGAGCAGAAACAGTTTTCAGGTTTTGGCGTCAACCAGAGCAAATGCCATCGGTGTAAAACGTAGCTGCACTGCGTATCGGCCTGATTGAAAGCTTTTTGGGATTGTCAAATTCAGCCTCTATTATGTCACGTACTATGTTCTTTTAATGACTGTCGCATTCTCCTGACGTGAATGGTCCCTAGTCGAAACCGAGCAGAATAATCGCCTTCTTTAAGTCATATGGTTAAACGTAATTACAAGCTAAACAAAACTTTAAGCATGCAATGCCCAGTTTTGTAGACAACGCTTAAGACTAGTCCCAGACTAAGATGAACGTTCGAGATGTCTTACCTGAATAAACTTGACCTGGAATACATTCAAATTTGTGACTGGCAAGTTTCTTGCCAAAGTCAGGCAATAGTTGCGTGGTCTGTTTTAAACCAGCGCCAGGTTGACGACGTACGCAGGAATTGTCCACGTTTCTGTTTTGTAGTGGTTATCACGTTTGCTTTACACGCAAAAGGTCCTCGGTTCGAAACCGAGCAGAAACATAGTCTGCTTTAAGCCATAGAGTGGAATATAATGACAAGGTAACCAAACCTTTAAGCATTCAATGCACGGTTTCGTAGACAAGGCTTAAGACTAGTCCCATACTAAGATGAATGTTCGAGATGTCTTACCTGAATAAACTTGACCTGGAATACCTTCAAATTTGTGACTGGCAAGTTTCTTGCCAAAGTCAGACAATACTTGCGTGGTCTGTTTTAAACCAGCGCCAGTTTGACGACGTACGCAGGAATTGTCCACGTTTCTGTAGTGTAGTGGTTATCACGTTTGCTTTACACGCAAATGGTCCTCGGTTCGAAACCGAGCAGAAACATAGTCTGCTTTAAGCCATAGAGTGGAATATAATGACAAGGTAACCAAACCTTTAAGCATTCAATGCACGGTTTCGTAGACAAGGCTTAAGACTAGTCCCAGACTAAGATGATTGTTTGAGATTCCTTAACTGAAAAACCTTGCCCTGAAACACCTTAAAATTTGTTACTGGCAAATTTATGCGAAATTAAGAGTTTCTGTAGTGTAGTGGTTATCACGTTCGCCTAACACGCGAGAGGTCCTCGGTTCGAAACCGAGCAGAAACATAGTCTGCTTTAAGCCATAGAGTGGAATATAATGACAAGGTAACCAAACCTTTAAGCATTCAATGCACGGTTTCGTAGACAAGGCTTAAGACTAGTCCCAGACTAAGATGATTGTTTGAGATTCCTTAACTGAAAAATCTTGCCCTGAAACACCTTAAAATTTGTGACTGGCAAATTTATGCCAAATTCAGAGTTTCTGTAGTGTAGTGGTTATCACGTTCGCCTAACACGCGAAAGGTCCTCGTTTCGAAACCGAGCAGAAACATAGTCTGTTTTAAGCCATAGAGTGGAATATAATGACAAGGTAACCAAACCTTTAAGCATTCAATGCACGGTTTTGTAGACTGTCGAAATTCAGCCTCTATTATGTCACGTACTATGTTCTTTTAGTGACTGTCGCATTCTCCTGACGTCAAAGGTCCCTAGTCGAAACCGAGCAGAAACATAGTCTGTTTTAAGCCATAGAGTGGAATATAATGACAAGGTAACCAAACCATTAAGCATTCAATGCACGGTTTTGTAGACTGTCGAAATTCAGCCTCTATTATGTCACGTACTATGTTCTTTTAGTGACTGTCGCATTCTCCTGACGTGAAAGGTCCCTAGTCGAAACCGAGCAGAAACATAGTCTACTTTAAGCCAAAGAGTGGAATATAATGACAAGGTAACCAAACCTTTAAGCATTCAATGCACGGTTTCGTAGACAAGGCTTAAGACTAGTCCCAGACTAAGATGATTGTTTGAGATTCCTTAACTGAAAAACCTTGCCCTGAAACACCTTAAAATTTGTTACTGGCAAATTTATGCGAAATTCAGAGTTTCTGTAGTGTAGTGGTTATCACGTTCGCCTAACACGCGAGAGGACCTCGGTTCCAAACCGAGCAGAAACATAGTCTGCTTTAAGCCATAGAGTGGAAAATAATGACAAGGTAACCAAACCTTTAAGCATTCAATGCACGGTTTCGTAGACAAGGCTTAAGACTAGTCCCAGACTAAGATGATTGTTTGAGATTCCTTAACTGAAAAATCTTGCCCTGAAACACCTTAAAATTTGTGACTGGCAAATTTATGCCAAATTCAGAGTTTCTGTAGTGTAGTGGTTATCACGTTCGCCTAACACGCGAAAGGTCCTCGTTTCGAAACCGAGCAGAAACATAGTCTGCTTTATGCCATAGAGTGGAATATAATGACAAGGTAACCAAACCTTTAAGCATTCAATGCACGGTTTCGTAGACAAGGCTTAAGAATAGTCCCAGACTAAGATGAGTGTTTGAGATTTCTTAACTGAAAAATCTTGCCCCGAAACACCTTAAAATTTGTGACTGGCAAATTTATGCGAAATTCAGAGTTTCTATAGCGTATTGGTTATCACGTTCGCCTAACACGCGAAGGGTCCTCGGTTCGAGACCGAGCAGAAACAGTTTTCAGGTTTTGGCGTCAACCAGAGCAAATGCCATCGGTGTAAAACATAGCTGCACTGCGTATCGGCCTGATTGAAAGCTTTTTGGGATTGTCAAATTCAGCCTCTATTATGTCACGTACTATGTTCTTTTAATGACTGTCGCATTCTCCTGACGTGAAAGGTCCCTAGTCGAAACCGAGCAGAATAATCGCCTTCTTTAAGTCATATGGTTAAACGTAATTACAAGCTAAACAAAACTTTAAGCATTCAATGCCCAGTTTTGTAGACAAGGCTTAAGACTAGTCCCAGACTAAGATGAATGTTCGAGATGTCTTACCTGAATAAACTTGACCTGGAATACCTTCAAATTTGTGACTGGCAAGTTTCTTGCCAAAGTCAGACAATAGTTGCGTGGTCTGTTTTAAACCAGCGCCAGGTTGACGACGTACGCAGGAATTGTCCACGTTTCTGTTTTGTAGTGGTTATCACGTTTGCTTTACACGCAAAAGGTCCTCGGTTCGAAACCGAGCAGAAACATAGTCTGCTTTATGCCATAGAGTGGAATATAATGACAAGGTAACCAAACCTTTAAGCATTCAATGCACGGTTTCGTAGACAAGGCTTAAGAATAGTCCCAGACTAAGATGAGTGTTTGAGATTTCTTAACTGAAAAATCTTGCCCCGAAACACCTTAAAATTTGTGACTGGCAAATTTATGCGAAATTCAGAGTTTCTATAGCGTATTGGTTATCACGTTCGCCTAACACGCGAAGGGTCCTCGGTTCGAGACCGAGCAGAAACAGTTTTCAGGTTTTGGCGTCAACAAGAGCAAATGCCATCGGTGTAAAACATAGCTGCACTGCGTATCGGCCTGATTGAAAGCTTTTTGGGATTGTCAAATTCAGCCTCTATTATGTCACGTACTATGTTCTTTTAATGACTGTCGCATTCTCCTGACGTGAAAGGTCCCTAGTCGAAACCGAGCAGAATAATCGCCTTCTTTAAGTCATATGGTTAAACGTAATTACGAGCTAAACAAAACTTTAAGCATTCAATGCCCAGTTTTGTAGACAAGGCTTAAGACTAGTCCCAGACTAAGATGAATGTTCGAGATGTCTTACCTGAATAAACTTGACCTGGAATACCTTCAAATTTGTGACTGGCAAGTTTCTTGCCAAAGTCAGACAATAGTTGCGTGGTCTGTTTTAAACCAGCGCCAGGTTGACGACGTACGCAGGAATTGTCCACGTTTCTGTTTTGTAGTGGTTATCACGTTTGCTTTACACGCAAAAGGTCCTCGGTTCGAAACCAAGCAGAAACATAGTCTGCTTTAAGCCATAGAGTGGAATATAATGACAAGGTAACCAAACCTTTAAGCATTCAATGCACGGTTTCGTAGACAAGGCTTAAGACTAGTCCCAGACTAAGATGATTGTTTGAGATTTCTTAACTGAAAAATCTTGCCCTGAAACACCTTAAAATTTGTTACTGGCAAATTTATGCGAAGTTCAGAGTTTCTGTAGTGTAGTGGTTATCACGTTCGCCTAACACGCGAAAGGTCCTCGGTTAGAAACCGAGCAGAAACAGAGTCTGCTTTAAGCCATAGAGTGGAATATAATGACAAGGTAACCAAACCTTTAAGCATTCAATGCACGGTTTTGTAGACTGTCGAAATTCAGCCTCTATTATGTCACGTACTATGTTCTTTTAGTGACTGTCGCATTCCCCTGACGCATTGCACCTTCAAATTTGTGACTGGCAAGTTTCTTGCCAAAGTCAGACAATGCTTGCGTGGTCTGTTTTAAACCAGCGCCAGTTTGACGACGTACGCAGGAATTGTACACGTTTCTGTAGTGTAGTGGTTATCACGTTTGCTTCACACGCAAAAGGTCCTCGGTTCGAAACCGAGCAGAAACATAGTGTGCTTTAAGCCATAGAGAGCAATATAATGACAAGGTAACCAAACCTTTAAGCATTCAATGCACGGTTTTGTAGACTGTCGAAATTCAGCCTCTATTATGTCAAGTACTATGTTCTTTTAGTGACTGTCGCATTCTCCTGACGTGAAAGGTCCCTAGTCGAAACCGAGCAGAAACATAGTCTGCTTTAAGCCATAGAGTGGAATATAACGACAAGGTAACCAAACCTTAAGCATTCAATGCACTGTTTTGTAGACAAGGCTTAAGACTAGTCCCATACTGAAATGAATGTTCGAGATGTCTCACCTGAATAAACTTGACCTGGAACACCTTCAAATTTGTGTCTGGCAAGTTTCTTGCCAAATTCAGAGTTTCTGTAGTGTAGTGGTTATCACGTTCGCCTCACACGCGAAAGGTCCTCGGTTCGAAACCGAGCAGAAACATAGTCTGTTTTAAGCCATAGAGTGGAATATAATGACAAGGTAACTAAACCTTTAAGCATTCAATGCACGGTTTTTATAGACTGCCGAAATTCAGCCTCTATTATGTTACAAGCTATGTTCTTTTAGTGACTGTCGCATTCTCCTGACGTGAAAGGTCCCTAGTCGAAACCGAGCAGAAACATAGTCTGCTTTAAGCCATAGAGTGGAATATAACGATAAGGTAACCAAACCTTTAAGCATTCAATGCACGGTTTTGTAGACTGTCGAAATTCAGCCTCTATTATGTCACGTACTATGTTCTTTTAGTGACTGTCGCATTCTCCTGACGTGAAAGGTCCCTAGTCGAAACCGAGCAGAAACATAGTCTGCTTTAAGCCATAGAGTGGAATATAATGACAAGGTAACCAAACCTTTAAGCATTCAATGCACGGTTTCGTAGACAAGGCTTAAGACTAGTCCCATACTAAGATGAATGTTCGAGATGTCTTACCTGAATAAACTTGACCTGGAATACCTTCAAATTTGTGACTGGCAAGTTTCTTGCCAAAGTCAGACAATACTTGCGTGGTCTGTTTTAAACCAGCGCCAGTTTGACGACGTACGCAGGAATTGTCCACGTTTCTGTAGTGTAGTGGTTATCACGTTTGCTTTACACGCAAATGGTCCTCGGTTCGAAACCGAGCAGAAACATAGTCTGCTTTAAGCCATAGAGTGGAATATAATGACAAGGTAACCAAACCTTTAAGCATTCAATGCACGGTTTCGTAGACAAGGCTTAAGACTAGTCCCAGACTAAGATGATTGTTTGAGATTCCTTAACTGAAAAACCTTGCCCTGAAACACCTTAAAATTTGTTACTGGCAAATTTATGCGAAATTAAGAGTTTCTGTAGTGTAGTGGTTATCACGTTCGCCTAACACGCGAGAGGTCCTCGGTTCGAAACCGAGCAGAAACATAGTCTGCTTTAAGCCATAGAGTGGAATATAATGACAAGGTAACCAAACCTTTAAGCATTCAATGCACGGTTTCGTAGACAAGGCTTAAGACTAGTCCCAGACTAAGATGATTGTTTGAGATTCCTTAACTGAAAAATCTTGCCCTGAAACACCTTAAAATTTGTGACTGGCAAATTTATGCCAAATTCAGAGTTTCTGTAGTGTAGTGGTTATCACGTTCGCCTAACACGCGAAAGGTCCTCGTTTCGAAACCGAGCAGAAACATAGTCTGTTTTAAGCCATAGAGTGGAATATAATGACAAGGTAACCAAACCTTTAAGCATTCAATGCACGGTTTTGTAGACTGTCGAAATTCAGCCTCTATTATGTCACGTACTATGTTCTTTTAGTGACTGTCGCATTCTCCTGACGTCAAAGGTCCCTAGTCGAAACCGAGCAGAAACATAGTCTGTTTTAAGCCATAGAGTGGAATATAATGACAAGGTAACCAAACCATTAAGCATTCAATGCACGGTTTTGTAGACTGTCGAAATTCAGCCTCTATTATGTCACGTACTATGTTCTTTTAGTGACTGTCGCATTCTCCTGACGTGAAAGGTCCCTAGTCGAAACCGAGCAGAAACATAGTCTACTTTAAGCCAAAGAGTGGAATATAATGACAAGGTAACCAAACCTTTAAGCATTCAATGCACGGTTTCGTAGACAAGGCTTAAGACTAGTCCCAGACTAAGATGATTGTTTGAGATTCCTTAACTGAAAAACCTTGCCCTGAAATACCTTAAAATTTGTTACTGGCAAATTTATGCGAAATTCAGAGTTTCTGTAGTGTAGTGGTTATCACGTTCGCCTAACACGCGAGAGGACCTCGGTTCCAAACCGAGCAGAAACATAGTCTGCTTTAAGCCATAGAGTGGAAAATAATGACAAGGTAACCAAACCTTTAAGCATTCAATGCACGGTTTCGTAGACAAGGCTTAAGACTAGTCCCAGACTAAGATGATTGTTTGAGATTCCTTAACTGAAAAATCTTGCCCTGAAACACCTTAAAATTTGTGACTGGCAAATTTATGCCAAATTCAGAGTTTCTGTAGTGTAGTGGTTATCACGTTCGCCTAACACGCGAAAGGTCCTCGTTTCGAAACCGAGCAGAAACATAGTCTGCTTTATGCCATAGAGTGGAGTATAATGACAAGGTAACCAAACCTTTAAGCATTCAATGCACGGTTTCGTAGACAAGGCTTAAGAATAGTCCCAGACTAAGATGAGTGTTTGAGATTTCTTAACTGAAAAATCTTGCCCCGAAACACCTTAAAATTTGTGACTGGCAAATTTATGCGAAATTCAGAGTTTCTATAGCGTATTGGTTATCACGTTCGCCTAACACGCGAAGGGTCCTCGGTTCGAGACCGAGCAGAAACAGTTTTCAGGTTTTGGCGTCAACCAGAGCAAATGCCATCGGTGTAAAACATAGCTGCACTGCGTATCGGCCTGATTGAAAGCTTTTTGGGATTGTCAAATTCAGCCTCTATTATGTCACGTACTATGTTCTTTTAATGACTGTCGCATTCTCCTGACGTGAAAGGTCCCTAGTCGAAACCGAGCAGAATAATCGCCTTCTTTAAGTCATATGGTTAAACGTAATTACAAGCTAAACAAAACTTTAAGCATTCAATGCCCAGTTTTGTAGACAAGGCTTAAGACTAGTCCCAGACTAAGATGAATGTTCGAGATGTCTTACCTGAATAAACTTGACCTGGAATACCTTCAAATTTGTGACTGGCAAGTTTCTTGCCAAAGTCAGACAATAGTTGCGTGGTCTGTTTTAAACCAGCGCCAGGTTGACGACGTACGCAGGAATTGTCCACGTTTCTGTTTTGTAGTGGTTATCACGTTTGCTTTACACGCAAAAGGTCCTCGGTTCGAAACCGAGCAGAAACATAGTCTGCTTTAAGCCATAGAGTGGAATATAATGACAAGGTAACCAAACCTTTAAGCATTCAATGCACGGTTTCGTAGACAAGGCTTAAGACTAGTCCCAGACTAAGATGATTGTTTGAGATTTCTTAACTGAAAAATCTTGCCCTGAAACACCTTAAAATTTGTTACTGGCAAATTTATGCGAAATTCAGAGTTTCTGTAGTGTAGTGGTTATCACGGTCGCCTAACACGCGAAAGGTCCTCGGTTCGAAACCGAGCAGAAACAGAGTCTGCTTTAAGCCATAGAGTGGAATATAATGACAAGGTAACCAAACCTTTAAGCATTCAATGCACGGTTTTGTAGACTGTCGAAATTCAGCCTCTATTATGTCACGTACTATGTTCTTTTAGTGACTGTCGCATTCCCCTGACGCATTGCACCTTCAAATTTGTGACTGGCAAGTTTCTTGCCAAAGTCAGACAATGCTTGCGTGGTCTGTTTTAAACCAGCTCCAGTTTGACGACGTACGCAGGAATTGTACACGTTTCTGTAGTGTAGTGGTTATCACGTTTGCTTCACACGCAAAAGGTCCTCGGTTCGAAACCGAGCAGAAACATAGTGTGCTTTAAGCCATAGAGAGCAATATAATGACAAGGTAACCAAACCTTTAAGCATTCAATGCACGGTTTTGTAGACAAGGCTTAAGACTAGTCCCAGACTAAGATGATTGTTTGAGATTCCTTAACTGAAAAACCTTGCCCTGAAACACCTTAAAATTTGTTACTGGCAAATTTATGCGAAATTAAGAGTTTCTGTAGTGTAGTGGTTATCACGTTCGCCTAACACGCGAGAGGTCCTCGGTTCGAAACCGAGCAGAAACATAGTCTGCTTTAAGCCATAGAGTGGAATATAATGACAAGGTAACCAAACCTTTAAGCATTCAATGCACGGTTTTTATAGACTGCCGAAATTCAGCCTCTATTATGTTACAAGCTATGTTCTTTTAGTGACTGTCGCATTCTCCTGACGTCAAAGGTCCCTAGTCGAAACCGAGCAGAAACATAGTCTGTTTTAAGCCATAGAGTGGAATATAATGACAAGGTAACCAAACCATTAAGCATTCAATGCACGGTTTTGTAGACTGTCGAAATTCAGCCTCTATTATGTCACGTACTATGTTCTTTTAGTGACTGTCGCATTCTCCTGACGTGAAAGGTCCCTAGTCGAAACCGAGCAGAAACATAGTCTACTTTAAGCCAAAGAGTGGAATATAATGACAAGGTAACCAAACCTTTAAGCATTCAATGCACGGTTTCGTAGACAAGGCTTAAGACTAGTCCCAGACTAAGATGATTGTTTGAGATTCCTTAACTGAAAAACCTTGCCCTGAAACACCTTAAAATTTGTTACTGGCAAATTTATGCGAAATTCAGAGTTTCTGTAGTGTAGTGGTTATCACGTTCGCCTAACACGCGAGAGGACCTCGGTTCCAAACCGAGCAGAAACATAGTCTGCTTTAAGCCATAGAGTGGAAAATAATGACAAGGTAACCAAACCTTTAAGCATTCAATGCACGGTTTCGTAGACAAGGCTTAAGACTAGTCCCAGACTAAGATGATTGTTTGAGATTCCTTAACTGAAAAATCTTGCCCTGAAACACCTTAAAATTTGTGACTGGCAAATTTATGCCAAATTCAGAGTTTCTGTAGTGTAGTGGTTATCACGTTCGCCTAACACGCGAAAGGTCCTCGTTTCGAAACCGAGCAGAAACATAGTCTGCTTTATGCCATAGAGTGGAATATAATGACAAGGTAACCAAACCTTTAAGCATTCAATGCACGGTTTCGTAGACAAGGCTTAAGAATAGTCCCAGACTAAGATGAGTGTTTGAGATTTCTTAACTGAAAAATCTTGCCCCGAAACACCTTAAAATTTGTGACTGGCAAATTTATGCGAAATTCAGAGTTTCTATAGCGTATTGGTTATCACGTTCGCCTAACACGCGAAGGGTCCTCGGTTCGAGACCGAGCAGAAACAGTTTTCAGGTTTTGGCGTCAACAAGAGCAAATGCCATCGGTGTAAAACATAGCTGCACTGCGTATCGGCCTGATTGAAAGCTTTTTGGGATTGTCAAATTCAGCCTCTATTATGTCACGTACTATGTTCTTTTAATGACTGTCGCATTCTCCTGACGTGAAAGGTCCCTAGTCGAAACCGAGCAGAATAATCGCCTTCTTTAAGTCATATGGTTAAACGTAATTACGAGCTAAACAAAACTTTAAGCATTCAATGCCCAGTTTTGTAGACAAGGCTTAAGACTAGTCCCAGACTAAGATGAATGTTCGAGATGTCTTACCTGAATAAACTTGACCTGGAATACCTTCAAATTTGTGACTGGCAAGTTTCTTGCCAAAGTCAGACAATAGTTGCGTGGTCTGTTTTAAACCAGCGCCAGGTTGACGACGTACGCAGGAATTGTCCACGTTTCTGTTTTGTAGTGGTTATCACGTTTGCTTTACACGCAAAAGGTCCTCGGTTCGAAACCGAGCAGAAACATAGTCTGCTTTAAGCCATAGAGTGGAATATAATGACAAGGTAACCAAACCTTTAAGCATTCAATGCACGGTTTCGTAGACAAGGCTTAAGACTAGTCCCAGACTAAGATGATTGTTTGAGATTTCTTAACTGAAAAATCTTGCCCTGAAACACCTTAAAATTTGTTACTGGCAAATTTATGCGAAGTTCAGAGTTTCTGTAGTGTAGTGGTTATCACGTTCGCCTAACACGCGAAAGGTCCTCGGTTAGAAACCGAGCAGAAACAGAGTCTGCTTTAAGCCATAGAGTGGAATATAATGACAAGGTAACCAAACCTTTAAGCATTCAATGCACGGTTTCGTAGACAAGGCTTAAGACTAGTCCCAGACTAAGATGATTGTTTGAGATTTCTTAACTGAAAAATCTTGCCCTGAAACACCTTAAAATTTGTTACTGGCAAATTTATGCGAAATTCAGAGTTTCTGAAGTGTAGTGGTTATCACGTTTGCTTTACACGCAAAAGGTCCTCGGTTCGAAACCGAGCAGAAACATAGTCTGCTTTAAGCCATAGAGTGGAATATAATGACAAGGTAACCAAACCTTTAAGCATTCAATGCACGGTTTCGTAGACAAGGCTTAAGACTAGTCCCAGACTAAGATGATTGTTTGAGATTTCTTAACTGAAAAATCTTGCCCTGAAACACCTTAAAATTTGTTACTGGCAAATTTATGCGAAGTTCAGAGTTTCTGTAGTGTAGTGGTTATCACGTTCGCCTAACACGCGAAAGGTCCTCGGTTCGAAACCGAGCAGAAACAGAGTCTGCTTTAAGCCATAGAGTGGAATATAATGACAAGGTAACCAAACCTTTAAGCATTCAATGCACGGTTTTGTAGACTGTCGAAATTCAGCCTCTATTATGTCACGTACTATGTTCTTTTAGTGACTGTCGCATTCCCCTGACGCATTGCACCCTCAAATTTGTGACTGGCAAGTTTCTTGCCAAAGTCAGACAATGCTTGCGTGGTCTGTTTTAAACCAGCGCCAGTTTGACGACGTACGCAGGAATTGTACACGTTTCTGTAGTGTAGTGGTTATCACGTTTGCTTCACACGCAAAAGGTCCTCGGTTCGAAACCGAGCAGAAACATAGTGTGCTTTAAGCCATAGAGAGCAATATAATGACAAGGTAACCAAACCTTTAAGCATTCAATGCACGGTTTTGTAGACTGTCGAAATTCAGCCTCTATTATGTCAAGTACTATGTTCTTTTAGTGACTGTCGCATTCTCCTGACGTGAAAGGTCCCTAGTCGAAACCGAGCAGAAACATAGTCTGCTTTAAGCCATAGAGTGGAATATAACGACAAGGTAACCAAACCTTAAGCATTCAATGCACTGTTTTGTAGACAAGGCTTAAGACTAGTCCCATACTGAAATGAATGTTCGAGATGTCTCACCTGAATAAACTTGACCTGGAACACCTTCAAATTTGTGTCTGGCAAGTTTCTTGCCAAATTCAGAGTTTCTGTAGTGTAGTGGTTATCACGTTCGCCTCACACGCGAAAGGTCCTCGGTTCGAAACCGAGCAGAAACATAGTCTGTTTTAAGCCATAGAGTGGAATATAATGACAAGGTAACTAAACCTTTAAGCATTCAATGCACGGTTTTTATAGACTGCCGAAATTCAGCCTCTATTATGTTACAAGCTATGTTCTTTTAGTGACTGTCGCATTCTCCTGACGTGAAAGGTCCCTAGTCGAAACCGAGCAGAAACATAGTCTGCTTTAAGCCATAGAGTGGAATATAACGATAAGGTAACCAAACCTTTAAGCATTCAATGCACGGTTTTGTAGACTGTCGAAATTCAGCCTCTATTATGTCACGTACTATGTTCTTTTAGTGACTGTCGCATTCTCCTGACGTGAAAGGTCCCTAGTCGAAACCGAGCAGAAACATAGTCTGCTTTAAGCCATAGAGTGGAATATAATGACAAGGTAACCAAACCTTTAAGCATTCAATGCACGGTTTCGTAGACAAGGCTTAAGACTAGTCCCAGACTAAGATGATTGTTTGAGATTCCTTAACTGAAAAATCTTGCCCTGAAACACCTTAAAATTTGTTACTGGCAAATTTATGCGAAATTCAGAGTTTCTGAAGTGTAGTGGTTATCACGTTTGCTTTACACGCAAAAGGTCCTCGGTTCGAAACCGAGCAGAAACATAGTCTGCTTCATGCCATAGAGTGGAATATAATGACAAGGTAACCAAACCTTTAAGCATTCAATGCACGGTTTCGTAGACAAGGCTTAAGACTAGTCCCAGACTAAGATGAGTGTTTGAGATTTCTTAACTGAAAAATCTTGCCCTGAAACACCTTAAAATTTGTGACTGGCAAATTTATGCGAAATTCAGAGTTTCTTTAGCGTATTGGTTATCACGTTCGCCTAACACGCGAAGGGTCCTCGGTTCGAGACCGAGCAGAAACAGTTTTCAGGTTTTGGCGTCAACCAGAGCAAATGCCATCGGTGTAAAACGTAGCTGCACTGCGTATCGGCCTGATTGAAAGCTTTTTGGGATTGTCAAATTCAGCCTCTATTATGTCACGTACTATGTTCTTTTAATGACTGTCGCATTCTCCTGACGTGAATGGTCCCTAGTCGAAACCGAGCAGAATAATCGCCTTCTTTAAGTCATATGGTTAAACGTAATTACAAGCTAAACAAAACTTTAAGCATGCAATGCCCAGTTTTGTAGACAACGCTTAAGACTAGTCCCAGACTAAGATGAACGTTCGAGATGTCTTACCTGAATAAACTTGACCTGGAATACATTCAAATTTGTGACTGGCAAGTTTCTTGCCAAAGTCAGGCAATAGTTGCGTGGTCTGTTTTAAACCAGCGCCAGGTTGACGACGTACGCAGGAATTGTCCACGTTTCTGTTTTGTAGTGGTTATCACGTTTGCTTTACACGCAAAAGGTCCTCGGTTCGAAACCGAGCAGAAACATAGTCTGCTTTAAGCCATAGAGTGGAATATAATGACAAGGTAACCAAACCTTTAAGCATTCAATGCACGGTTTCGTAGACAAGGCTTAAGACTAGTCCCAGACTAAGATGATTGTTTGAGATTTCTTAACTGAAAAATCTTGCCCTGAAACACCTTAAAATTTGTTACTGGCAAATTTATGCGAAATTCAGAGTTTCTGAAGTGTAGTGGTTATCACGTTTGCTTTACACGCAAAAGGTCCTCGGTTCGAAACCGAGCAGAAACATAGTCTGCTTTAAGCCATAGAGTGGAATATAATGACAAGGTAACCAAACCTTTAAGCATTCAATGCACGGTTTCGTAGACAAGGCTTAAGACTAGTCCCAGACTAAGATGATTGTTTGAGATTTCTTAACTGAAAAATCTTGCCCTGAAACACCTTAAAATTTGTTACTGGCAAATTTATGCGAAGTTCAGAGTTTCTGTAGTGTAGTGGTTATCACGTTCGCCTAACACGCGAAAGGTCCTCGGTTCGAAACCGAGCAGAAACAGAGTCTGCTTTAAGCCATAGAGTGGAATATAATGACAAGGTAACCAAACCTTTAAGCATTCAATGCACGGTTTTGTAGACTGTCGAAATTCAGCCTCTATTATGTCACGTACTATGTTCTTTTAGTGACTGTCGCATTCCCCTGACGCATTGCACCCTCAAATTTGTGACTGGCAAGTTTCTTGCCAAAGTCAGACAATGCTTGCGTGGTCTGTTTTAAACCAGCGCCAGTTTGACGACGTACGCAGGAATTGTACACGTTTCTGTAGTGTAGTGGTTATCACGTTTGCTTCACACGCAAAAGGTCCTCGGTTCGAAACCGAGCAGAAACATAGTGTGCTTTAAGCCATAGAGAGCAATATAATGACAAGGTAACCAAACCTTTAAGCATTCAATGCACGGTTTTGTAGACTGTCGAAATTCAGCCTCTATTATGTCAAGTACTATGTTCTTTTAGTGACTGTCGCATTCTCCTGACGTGAAAGGTCCCTAGTCGAAACCGAGCAGAAACATAGTCTGCTTTAAGCCATAGAGTGGAATATAACGACAAGGTAACCAAACCTTAAGCATTCAATGCACTGTTTTGTAGACAAGGCTTAAGACTAGTCCCATACTGAAATGAATGTTCGAGATGTCTCACCTGAATAAACTTGACCTGGAACACCTTCAAATTTGTGTCTGGCAAGTTTCTTGCCAAATTCAGAGTTTCTGTAGTGTAGTGGTTATCACGTTCGCCTCACACGCGAAAGGTCCTCGGTTCGAAACCGAGCAGAAACATAGTCTGTTTTAAGCCATAGAGTGGAATATAATGACAAGGTAACTAAACCTTTAAGCATTCAATGCACGGTTTTTATAGACTGCCGAAATTCAGCCTCTATTATGTTACAAGCTATGTTCTTTTAGTGACTGTCGCATTCTCCTGACGTGAAAGGTCCCTAGTCGAAACCGAGCAGAAACATAGTCTGCTTTAAGCCATAGAGTGGAATATAACGATAAGGTAACCAAACCTTTAAGCATTCAATGCACGGTTTTGTAGACTGTCGAAATTCAGCCTCTATTATGTCACGTACTATGTTCTTTTAGTGACTGTCGCATTCTCCTGACGTGAAAGGTCCCTAGTCGAAACCGAGCAGAAACATAGTCTGCTTTAAGCCATAGAGTGGAATATAATGACAAGGTAACCAAACCTTTAAGCATTCAATGCACGGTTTCGTAGACAAGGCTTAAGACTAGTCCCAGACTAAGATGATTGTTTGAGATTCCTTAACTGAAAAATCTTGCCCTGAAACACCTTAAAATTTGTTACTGGCAAATTTATGCGAAATTCAGAGTTTCTGAAGTGTAGTGGTTATCACGTTTGCTTTACACGCAAAAGGTCCTCGGTTCGAAACCGAGCAGAAACATAGTCTGCTTCATGCCATAGAGTGGAATATAATGACAAGGTAACCAAACCTTTAAGCATTCAATGCACGGTTTCGTAGACAAGGCTTAAGACTAGTCCCAGACTAAGATGAGTGTTTGAGATTTCTTAACTGAAAAATCTTGCCCTGAAACACCTTAAAATTTGTGACTGGCAAATTTATGCGAAATTCAGAGTTTCTTTAGCGTATTGGTTATCACGTTCGCCTAACACGCGAAGGGTCCTCGGTTCGAGACCGAGCAGAAACAGTTTTCAGGTTTTGGCGTCAACCAGAGCAAATGCCATCGGTGTAAAACGTAGCTGCACTGCGTATCGGCCTGATTGAAAGCTTTTTGGGATTGTCAAATTCAGCCTCTATTATGTCACGTACTATGTTCTTTTAATGACTGTCGCATTCTCCTGACGTGAATGGTCCCTAGTCGAAACCGAGCAGAATAATCGCCTTCTTTAAGTCATATGGTTAAACGTAATTACAAGCTAAACAAAACTTTAAGCATGCAATGCCCAGTTTTGTAGACAACGCTTAAGACTAGTCCCAGACTAAGATGAACGTTCGAGATGTCTTACCTGAATAAACTTGACCTGGAATACATTCAAATTTGTGACTGGCAAGTTTCTTGCCAAAGTCAGGCAATAGTTGCGTGGTCTGTTTTAAACCAGCGCCAGGTTGACGACGTACGCAGGAATTGTCCACGTTTCTGTTTTGTAGTGGTTATCACGTTTGCTTTACACGCAAAAGGTCCTCGGTTCGAAACCGAGCAGAAACATAGTCTGCTTTAAGCCATAGAGTGGAATATAATGACAAGGTAACCAAACCTTTAAGCATTCAATGCACGGTTTCGTAGACAAGGCTTAAGACTAGTCCCATACTAAGATGAATGTTCGAGATGTCTTACCTGAATAAACTTGACCTGGAATACCTTCAAATTTGTGACTGGCAAGTTTCTTGCCAAAGTCAGACAATACTTGCGTGGTCTGTTTTAAACCAGCGCCAGTTTGACGACGTACGCAGGAATTGTCCACGTTTCTGTAGTGTAGTGGTTATCACGTTTGCTTTACACGCAAATGGTCCTCGGTTCGAAACCGAGCAGAAACATAGTCTGCTTTAAGCCATAGAGTGGAATATAATGACAAGGTAACCAAACCTTTAAGCATTCAATGCACGGTTTCGTAGACAAGGCTTAAGACTAGTCCCAGACTAA
This sequence comes from Triplophysa dalaica, assembly GCF_015846415.1. Lineage (NCBI taxonomy): Eukaryota > Metazoa > Chordata > Actinopteri > Cypriniformes > Nemacheilidae > Triplophysa > Triplophysa dalaica. The sequence goes on along the minus strand of NC_079546.1, from coordinate 14,635,874 downwards.
GATGATTGTTTGAGATTCCTTAACTGAAAAACCTTGCCCTGAAACACCTTAAAATTTGTTACTGGCAAATTTATGCGAAATTAAGAGTTTCTGTAGTGTAGTGGTTATCACGTTCGCCTAACACGCGAGAGGTCCTCGGTTCGAAACCGAGCAGAAACATAGTCTGCTTTAAGCCATAGAGTGGAATATAATGACAAGGTAACCAAACCTTTAAGCATTCAATGCACGGTTTCGTAGACAAGGCTTAAGACTAGTCCCAGACTAAGATGATTGTTTGAGATTCCTTAACTGAAAAATCTTGCCCTGAAACACCTTAAAATTTGTGACTGGCAAATTTATGCCAAATTCAGAGTTTCTGTAGTGTAGTGGTTATCACGTTCGCCTAACACGCGAAAGGTCCTCGTTTCGAAACCGAGCAGAAACATAGTCTGTTTTAAGCCATAGAGTGGAATATAATGACAAGGTAACCAAACCTTTAAGCATTCAATGCACGGTTTTGTAGACTGTCGAAATTCAGCCTCTATTATGTCACGTACTATGTTCTTTTAGTGACTGTCGCATTCTCCTGACGTCAAAGGTCCCTAGTCGAAACCGAGCAGAAACATAGTCTGTTTTAAGCCATAGAGTGGAATATAATGACAAGGTAACCAAACCATTAAGCATTCAATGCACGGTTTTGTAGACTGTCGAAATTCAGCCTCTATTATGTCACGTACTATGTTCTTTTAGTGACTGTCGCATTCTCCTGACGTGAAAGGTCCCTAGTCGAAACCGAGCAGAAACATAGTCTACTTTAAGCCAAAGAGTGGAATATAATGACAAGGTAACCAAACCTTTAAGCATTCAATGCACGGTTTCGTAGACAAGGCTTAAGACTAGTCCCAGACTAAGATGATTGTTTGAGATTCCTTAACTGAAAAACCTTGCCCTGAAACACCTTAAAATTTGTTACTGGCAAATTTATGCGAAATTCAGAGTTTCTGTAGTGTAGTGGTTATCACGTTCGCCTAACACGCGAGAGGACCTCGGTTCCAAACCGAGCAGAAACATAGTCTGCTTTAAGCCATAGAGTGGAAAATAATGACAAGGTAACCAAACCTTTAAGCATTCAATGCACGGTTTCGTAGACAAGGCTTAAGACTAGTCCCAGACTAAGATGATTGTTTGAGATTCCTTAACTGAAAAATCTTGCCCTGAAACACCTTAAAATTTGTGACTGGCAAATTTATGCCAAATTCAGAGTTTCTGTAGTGTAGTGGTTATCACGTTCGCCTAACACGCGAAAGGTCCTCGTTTCGAAACCGAGCAGAAACATAGTCTGCTTTATGCCATAGAGTGGAATATAATGACAAGGTAACCAAACCTTTAAGCATTCAATGCACGGTTTCGTAGACAAGGCTTAAGAATAGTCCCAGACTAAGATGAGTGTTTGAGATTTCTTAACTGAAAAATCTTGCCCCGAAACACCTTAAAATTTGTGACTGGCAAATTTATGCGAAATTCAGAGTTTCTATAGCGTATTGGTTATCACGTTCGCCTAACACGCGAAGGGTCCTCGGTTCGAGACCGAGCAGAAACAGTTTTCAGGTTTTGGCGTCAACCAGAGCAAATGCCATCGGTGTAAAACATAGCTGCACTGCGTATCGGCCTGATTGAAAGCTTTTTGGGATTGTCAAATTCAGCCTCTATTATGTCACGTACTATGTTCTTTTAATGACTGTCGCATTCTCCTGACGTGAAAGGTCCCTAGTCGAAACCGAGCAGAATAATCGCCTTCTTTAAGTCATATGGTTAAACGTAATTACAAGCTAAACAAAACTTTAAGCATTCAATGCCCAGTTTTGTAGACAAGGCTTAAGACTAGTCCCAGACTAAGATGAATGTTCGAGATGTCTTACCTGAATAAACTTGACCTGGAATACCTTCAAATTTGTGACTGGCAAGTTTCTTGCCAAAGTCAGACAATAGTTGCGTGGTCTGTTTTAAACCAGCGCCAGGTTGACGACGTACGCAGGAATTGTCCACGTTTCTGTTTTGTAGTGGTTATCACGTTTGCTTTACACGCAAAAGGTCCTCGGTTCGAAACCGAGCAGAAACATAGTCTGCTTTATGCCATAGAGTGGAATATAATGACAAGGTAACCAAACCTTTAAGCATTCAATGCACGGTTTCGTAGACAAGGCTTAAGAATAGTCCCAGACTAAGATGAGTGTTTGAGATTTCTTAACTGAAAAATCTTGCCCCGAAACACCTTAAAATTTGTGACTGGCAAATTTATGCGAAATTCAGAGTTTCTATAGCGTATTGGTTATCACGTTCGCCTAACACGCGAAGGGTCCTCGGTTCGAGACCGAGCAGAAACAGTTTTCAGGTTTTGGCGTCAACAAGAGCAAATGCCATCGGTGTAAAACATAGCTGCACTGCGTATCGGCCTGATTGAAAGCTTTTTGGGATTGTCAAATTCAGCCTCTATTATGTCACGTACTATGTTCTTTTAATGACTGTCGCATTCTCCTGACGTGAAAGGTCCCTAGTCGAAACCGAGCAGAATAATCGCCTTCTTTAAGTCATATGGTTAAACGTAATTACGAGCTAAACAAAACTTTAAGCATTCAATGCCCAGTTTTGTAGACAAGGCTTAAGACTAGTCCCAGACTAAGATGAATGTTCGAGATGTCTTACCTGAATAAACTTGACCTGGAATACCTTCAAATTTGTGACTGGCAAGTTTCTTGCCAAAGTCAGACAATAGTTGCGTGGTCTGTTTTAAACCAGCGCCAGGTTGACGACGTACGCAGGAATTGTCCACGTTTCTGTTTTGTAGTGGTTATCACGTTTGCTTTACACGCAAAAGGTCCTCGGTTCGAAACCAAGCAGAAACATAGTCTGCTTTAAGCCATAGAGTGGAATATAATGACAAGGTAACCAAACCTTTAAGCATTCAATGCACGGTTTCGTAGACAAGGCTTAAGACTAGTCCCAGACTAAGATGATTGTTTGAGATTTCTTAACTGAAAAATCTTGCCCTGAAACACCTTAAAATTTGTTACTGGCAAATTTATGCGAAGTTCAGAGTTTCTGTAGTGTAGTGGTTATCACGTTCGCCTAACACGCGAAAGGTCCTCGGTTAGAAACCGAGCAGAAACAGAGTCTGCTTTAAGCCATAGAGTGGAATATAATGACAAGGTAACCAAACCTTTAAGCATTCAATGCACGGTTTTGTAGACTGTCGAAATTCAGCCTCTATTATGTCACGTACTATGTTCTTTTAGTGACTGTCGCATTCCCCTGACGCATTGCACCTTCAAATTTGTGACTGGCAAGTTTCTTGCCAAAGTCAGACAATGCTTGCGTGGTCTGTTTTAAACCAGCGCCAGTTTGACGACGTACGCAGGAATTGTACACGTTTCTGTAGTGTAGTGGTTATCACGTTTGCTTCACACGCAAAAGGTCCTCGGTTCGAAACCGAGCAGAAACATAGTGTGCTTTAAGCCATAGAGAGCAATATAATGACAAGGTAACCAAACCTTTAAGCATTCAATGCACGGTTTTGTAGACTGTCGAAATTCAGCCTCTATTATGTCAAGTACTATGTTCTTTTAGTGACTGTCGCATTCTCCTGACGTGAAAGGTCCCTAGTCGAAACCGAGCAGAAACATAGTCTGCTTTAAGCCATAGAGTGGAATATAACGACAAGGTAACCAAACCTTAAGCATTCAATGCACTGTTTTGTAGACAAGGCTTAAGACTAGTCCCATACTGAAATGAATGTTCGAGATGTCTCACCTGAATAAACTTGACCTGGAACACCTTCAAATTTGTGTCTGGCAAGTTTCTTGCCAAATTCAGAGTTTCTGTAGTGTAGTGGTTATCACGTTCGCCTCACACGCGAAAGGTCCTCGGTTCGAAACCGAGCAGAAACATAGTCTGTTTTAAGCCATAGAGTGGAATATAATGACAAGGTAACTAAACCTTTAAGCATTCAATGCACGGTTTTTATAGACTGCCGAAATTCAGCCTCTATTATGTTACAAGCTATGTTCTTTTAGTGACTGTCGCATTCTCCTGACGTGAAAGGTCCCTAGTCGAAACCGAGCAGAAACATAGTCTGCTTTAAGCCATAGAGTGGAATATAACGATAAGGTAACCAAACCTTTAAGCATTCAATGCACGGTTTTGTAGACTGTCGAAATTCAGCCTCTATTATGTCACGTACTATGTTCTTTTAGTGACTGTCGCATTCTCCTGACGTGAAAGGTCCCTAGTCGAAACCGAGCAGAAACATAGTCTGCTTTAAGCCATAGAGTGGAATATAATGACAAGGTAACCAAACCTTTAAGCATTCAATGCACGGTTTCGTAGACAAGGCTTAAGACTAGTCCCATACTAAGATGAATGTTCGAGATGTCTTACCTGAATAAACTTGACCTGGAATACCTTCAAATTTGTGACTGGCAAGTTTCTTGCCAAAGTCAGACAATACTTGCGTGGTCTGTTTTAAACCAGCGCCAGTTTGACGACGTACGCAGGAATTGTCCACGTTTCTGTAGTGTAGTGGTTATCACGTTTGCTTTACACGCAAATGGTCCTCGGTTCGAAACCGAGCAGAAACATAGTCTGCTTTAAGCCATAGAGTGGAATATAATGACAAGGTAACCAAACCTTTAAGCATTCAATGCACGGTTTCGTAGACAAGGCTTAAGACTAGTCCCAGACTAAGATGATTGTTTGAGATTCCTTAACTGAAAAACCTTGCCCTGAAACACCTTAAAATTTGTTACTGGCAAATTTATGCGAAATTAAGAGTTTCTGTAGTGTAGTGGTTATCACGTTCGCCTAACACGCGAGAGGTCCTCGGTTCGAAACCGAGCAGAAACATAGTCTGCTTTAAGCCATAGAGTGGAATATAATGACAAGGTAACCAAACCTTTAAGCATTCAATGCACGGTTTCGTAGACAAGGCTTAAGACTAGTCCCAGACTAAGATGATTGTTTGAGATTCCTTAACTGAAAAATCTTGCCCTGAAACACCTTAAAATTTGTGACTGGCAAATTTATGCCAAATTCAGAGTTTCTGTAGTGTAGTGGTTATCACGTTCGCCTAACACGCGAAAGGTCCTCGTTTCGAAACCGAGCAGAAACATAGTCTGTTTTAAGCCATAGAGTGGAATATAATGACAAGGTAACCAAACCTTTAAGCATTCAATGCACGGTTTTGTAGACTGTCGAAATTCAGCCTCTATTATGTCACGTACTATGTTCTTTTAGTGACTGTCGCATTCTCCTGACGTCAAAGGTCCCTAGTCGAAACCGAGCAGAAACATAGTCTGTTTTAAGCCATAGAGTGGAATATAATGACAAGGTAACCAAACCATTAAGCATTCAATGCACGGTTTTGTAGACTGTCGAAATTCAGCCTCTATTATGTCACGTACTATGTTCTTTTAGTGACTGTCGCATTCTCCTGACGTGAAAGGTCCCTAGTCGAAACCGAGCAGAAACATAGTCTACTTTAAGCCAAAGAGTGGAATATAATGACAAGGTAACCAAACCTTTAAGCATTCAATGCACGGTTTCGTAGACAAGGCTTAAGACTAGTCCCAGACTAAGATGATTGTTTGAGATTCCTTAACTGAAAAACCTTGCCCTGAAACACCTTAAAATTTGTTACTGGCAAATTTATGCGAAATTCAGAGTTTCTGTAGTGTAGTGGTTATCACGTTCGCCTAACACGCGAGAGGACCTCGGTTCCAAACCGAGCAGAAACATAGTCTGCTTTAAGCCATAGAGTGGAAAATAATGACAAGGTAACCAAACCTTTAAGCATTCAATGCACGGTTTCGTAGACAAGGCTTAAGACTAGTCCCAGACTAAGATGATTGTTTGAGATTCCTTAACTGAAAAATCTTGCCCTGAAACACCTTAAAATTTGTGACTGGCAAATTTATGCCAAATTCAGAGTTTCTGTAGTGTAGTGGTTATCACGTTCGCCTAACACGCGAAAGGTCCTCGTTTCGAAACCGAGCAGAAACATAGTCTGCTTTATGCCATAGAGTGGAATATAATGACAAGGTAACCAAACCTTTAAGCATTCAATGCACGGTTTCGTAGACAAGGCTTAAGAATAGTCCCAGACTAAGATGAGTGTTTGAGATTTCTTAACTGAAAAATCTTGCCCCGAAACACCTTAAAATTTGTGACTGGCAAATTTATGCGAAATTCAGAGTTTCTATAGCGTATTGGTTATCACGTTCGCCTAACACGCGAAGGGTCCTCGGTTCGAGACCGAGCAGAAACAGTTTTCAGGTTTTGGCGTCAACCAGAGCAAATGCCATCGGTGTAAAACATAGCTGCACTGCGTATCGGCCTGATTGAAAGCTTTTTGGGATTGTCAAATTCAGCCTCTATTATGTCACGTACTATGTTCTTTTAATGACTGTCGCATTCTCCTGACGTGAAAGGTCCCTAGTCGAAACCGAGCAGAATAATCGCCTTCTTTAAGTCATATGGTTAAACGTAATTACAAGCTAAACAAAACTTTAAGCATTCAATGCCCAGTTTTGTAGACAAGGCTTAAGACTAGTCCCAGACTAAGATGAATGTTCGAGATGTCTTACCTGAATAAACTTGACCTGGAATACCTTCAAATTTGTGACTGGCAAGTTTCTTGCCAAAGTCAGACAATAGTTGCGTGGTCTGTTTTAAACCAGCGCCAGGTTGACGACGTACGCAGGAATTGTCCACGTTTCTGTTTTGTAGTGGTTATCACGTTTGCTTTACACGCAAAAGGTCCTCGGTTCGAAACCGAGCAGAAACATAGTCTGCTTTAAGCCATAGAGTGGAATATAATGACAAGGTAACCAAACCTTTAAGCATTCAATGCACGGTTTCGTAGACAAGGCTTAAGACTAGTCCCAGACTAAGATGATTGTTTGAGATTTCTTAACTGAAAAATCTTGCCCTGAAACACCTTAAAATTTGTTACTGGCAAATTTATGCGAAATTCAGAGTTTCTGTAGTGTAGTGGTTATCACGGTCGCCTAACACGCGAAAGGTCCTCGGTTCGAAACCGAGCAGAAACAGAGTCTGCTTTAAGCCATAGAGTGGAATATAATGACAAGGTAACCAAACCTTTAAGCATTCAATGCACGGTTTTGTAGACTGTCGAAATTCAGCCTCTATTATGTCACGTACTATGTTCTTTTAGTGACTGTCGCATTCCCCTGACGCATTGCACCTTCAAATTTGTGACTGGCAAGTTTCTTGCCAAAGTCAGACAATGCTTGCGTGGTCTGTTTTAAACCAGCTCCAGTTTGACGACGTACGCAGGAATTGTACACGTTTCTGTAGTGTAGTGGTTATCACGTTTGCTTCACACGCAAAAGGTCCTCGGTTCGAAACCGAGCAGAAACATAGTGTGCTTTAAGCCATAGAGAGCAATATAATGACAAGGTAACCAAACCTTTAAGCATTCAATGCACGGTTTTGTAGACAAGGCTTAAGACTAGTCCCAGACTAAGATGATTGTTTGAGATTCCTTAACTGAAAAACCTTGCCCTGAAACACCTTAAAATTTGTTACTGGCAAATTTATGCGAAATTAAGAGTTTCTGTAGTGTAGTGGTTATCACGTTCGCCTAACACGCGAGAGGTCCTCGGTTCGAAACCGAGCAGAAACATAGTCTGCTTTAAGCCATAGAGTGGAATATAATGACAAGGTAACCAAACCTTTAAGCATTCAATGCACGGTTTTTATAGACTGCCGAAATTCAGCCTCTATTATGTTACAAGCTATGTTCTTTTAGTGACTGTCGCATTCTCCTGACGTCAAAGGTCCCTAGTCGAAACCGAGCAGAAACATAGTCTGTTTTAAGCCATAGAGTGGAATATAATGACAAGGTAACCAAACCATTAAGCATTCAATGCACGGTTTTGTAGACTGTCGAAATTCAGCCTCTATTATGTCACGTACTATGTTCTTTTAGTGACTGTCGCATTCTCCTGACGTGAAAGGTCCCTAGTCGAAACCGAGCAGAAACATAGTCTACTTTAAGCCAAAGAGTGGAATATAATGACAAGGTAACCAAACCTTTAAGCATTCAATGCACGGTTTCGTAGACAAGGCTTAAGACTAGTCCCAGACTAAGATGATTGTTTGAGATTCCTTAACTGAAAAACCTTGCCCTGAAACACCTTAAAATTTGTTACTGGCAAATTTATGCGAAATTCAGAGTTTCTGTAGTGTAGTGGTTATCACGTTCGCCTAACACGCGAGAGGACCTCGGTTCCAAACCGAGCAGAAACATAGTCTGCTTTAAGCCATAGAGTGGAAAATAATGACAAGGTAACCAAACCTTTAAGCATTCAATGCACGGTTTCGTAGACAAGGCTTAAGACTAGTCCCAGACTAAGATGATTGTTTGAGATTCCTTAACTGAAAAATCTTGCCCTGAAACACCTTAAAATTTGTGACTGGCAAATTTATGCCAAATTCAGAGTTTCTGTAGTGTAGTGGTTATCACGTTCGCCTAACACGCGAAAGGTCCTCGTTTCGAAACCGAGCAGAAACATAGTCTGCTTTATGCCATAGAGTGGAATATAATGACAAGGTAACCAAACCTTTAAGCATTCAATGCACGGTTTCGTAGACAAGGCTTAAGAATAGTCCCAGACTAAGATGAGTGTTTGAGATTTCTTAACTGAAAAATCTTGCCCCGAAACACCTTAAAATTTGTGACTGGCAAATTTATGCGAAATTCAGAGTTTCTATAGCGTATTGGTTATCACGTTCGCCTAACACGCGAAGGGTCCTCGGTTCGAGACCGAGCAGAAACAGTTTTCAGGTTTTGGCGTCAACAAGAGCAAATGCCATCGGTGTAAAACATAGCTGCACTGCGTATCGGCCTGATTGAAAGCTTTTTGGGATTGTCAAATTCAGCCTCTATTATGTCACGTACTATGTTCTTTTAATGACTGTCGCATTCTCCTGACGTGAAAGGTCCCTAGTCGAAACCGAGCAGAATAATCGCCTTCTTTAAGTCATATGGTTAAACGTAATTACGAGCTAAACAAAACTTTAAGCATTCAATGCCCAGTTTTGTAGACAAGGCTTAAGACTAGTCCCAGACTAAGATGAATGTTCGAGATGTCTTACCTGAATAAACTTGACCTGGAATACCTTCAAATTTGTGACTGGCAAGTTTCTTGCCAAAGTCAGACAATAGTTGCGTGGTCTGTTTTAAACCAGCGCCAGGTTGACGACGTACGCAGGAATTGTCCACGTTTCTGTTTTGTAGTGGTTATCACGTTTGCTTTACACGCAAAAGGTCCTCGGTTCGAAACCGAGCAGAAACATAGTCTGCTTTAAGCCATAGAGTGGAATATAATGACAAGGTAACCAAACCTTTAAGCATTCAATGCACGGTTTCGTAGACAAGGCTTAAGACTAGTCCCAGACTAAGATGATTGTTTGAGATTTCTTAACTGAAAAATCTTGCCCTGAAACACCTTAAAATTTGTTACTGGCAAATTTATGCGAAGTTCAGAGTTTCTGTAGTGTAGTGGTTATCACGTTCGCCTAACACGCGAAAGGTCCTCGGTTAGAAACCGAGCAGAAACAGAGTCTGCTTTAAGCCATAGAGTGGAATATAATGACAAGGTAACCAAACCTTTAAGCATTCAATGCACGGTTTCGTAGACAAGGCTTAAGACTAGTCCCAGACTAAGATGATTGTTTGAGATTTCTTAACTGAAAAATCTTGCCCTGAAACACCTTAAAATTTGTTACTGGCAAATTTATGCGAAATTCAGAGTTTCTGAAGTGTAGTGGTTATCACGTTTGCTTTACACGCAAAAGGTCCTCGGTTCGAAACCGAGCAGAAACATAGTCTGCTTTAAGCCATAGAGTGGAATATAATGACAAGGTAACCAAACCTTTAAGCATTCAATGCACGGTTTCGTAGACAAGGCTTAAGACTAGTCCCAGACTAAGATGATTGTTTGAGATTTCTTAACTGAAAAATCTTGCCCTGAAACACCTTAAAATTTGTTACTGGCAAATTTATGCGAAGTTCAGAGTTTCTGTAGTGTAGTGGTTATCACGTTCGCCTAACACGCGAAAGGTCCTCGGTTCGAAACCGAGCAGAAACAGAGTCTGCTTTAAGCCATAGAGTGGAATATAATGACAAGGTAACCAAACCTTTAAGCATTCAATGCACGGTTTTGTAGACTGTCGAAATTCAGCCTCTATTATGTCACGTACTATGTTCTTTTAGTGACTGTCGCATTCCCCTGACGCATTGCACCCTCAAATTTGTGACTGGCAAGTTTCTTGCCAAAGTCAGACAATGCTTGCGTGGTCTGTTTTAAACCAGCGCCAGTTTGACGACGTACGCAGGAATTGTACACGTTTCTGTAGTGTAGTGGTTATCACGTTTGCTTCACACGCAAAAGGTCCTCGGTTCGAAACCGAGCAGAAACATAGTGTGCTTTAAGCCATAGAGAGCAATATAATGACAAGGTAACCAAACCTTTAAGCATTCAATGCACGGTTTTGTAGACTGTCGAAATTCAGCCTCTATTATGTCAAGTACTATGTTCTTTTAGTGACTGTCGCATTCTCCTGACGTGAAAGGTCCCTAGTCGAAACCGAGCAGAAACATAGTCTGCTTTAAGCCATAGAGTGGAATATAACGACAAGGTAACCAAACCTTAAGCATTCAATGCACTGTTTTGTAGACAAGGCTTAAGACTAGTCCCATACTGAAATGAATGTTCGAGATGTCTCACCTGAATAAACTTGACCTGGAACACCTTCAAATTTGTGTCTGGCAAGTTTCTTGCCAAATTCAGAGTTTCTGTAGTGTAGTGGTTATCACGTTCGCCTCACACGCGAAAGGTCCTCGGTTCGAAACCGAGCAGAAACATAGTCTGTTTTAAGCCATAGAGTGGAATATAATGACAAGGTAACTAAACCTTTAAGCATTCAATGCACGGTTTTTATAGACTGCCGAAATTCAGCCTCTATTATGTTACAAGCTATGTTCTTTTAGTGACTGTCGCATTCTCCTGACGTGAAAGGTCCCTAGTCGAAACCGAGCAGAAACATAGTCTGCTTTAAGCCATAGAGTGGAATATAACGATAAGGTAACCAAACCTTTAAGCATTCAATGCACGGTTTTGTAGACTGTCGAAATTCAGCCTCTATTATGTCACGTACTATGTTCTTTTAGTGACTGTCGCATTCTCCTGACGTGAAAGGTCCCTAGTCGAAACCGAGCAGAAACATAGTCTGCTTTAAGCCATAGAGTGGAATATAATGACAAGGTAACCAAACCTTTAAGCATTCAATGCACGGTTTCGTAGACAAGGCTTAAGACTAGTCCCAGACTAAGATGATTGTTTGAGATTCCTTAACTGAAAAATCTTGCCCTGAAACACCTTAAAATTTGTTACTGGCAAATTTATGCGAAATTCAGAGTTTCTGAAGTGTAGTGGTTATCACGTTTGCTTTACACGCAAAAGGTCCTCGGTTCGAAACCGAGCAGAAACATAGTCTGCTTCATGCCATAGAGTGGAATATAATGACAAGGTAACCAAACCTTTAAGCATTCAATGCACGGTTTCGTAGACAAGGCTTAAGACTAGTCCCAGACTAAGATGAGTGTTTGAGATTTCTTAACTGAAAAATCTTGCCCTGAAACACCTTAAAATTTGTGACTGGCAAATTTATGCGAAATTCAGAGTTTCTTTAGCGTATTGGTTATCACGTTCGCCTAACACGCGAAGGGTCCTCGGTTCGAGACCGAGCAGAAACAGTTTTCAGGTTTTGGCGTCAACCAGAGCAAATGCCATCGGTGTAAAACGTAGCTGCACTGCGTATCGGCCTGATTGAAAGCTTTTTGGGATTGTCAAATTCAGCCTCTATTATGTCACGTACTATGTTCTTTTAATGACTGTCGCATTCTCCTGACGTGAATGGTCCCTAGTCGAAACCGAGCAGAATAATCGCCTTCTTTAAGTCATATGGTTAAACGTAATTACAAGCTAAACAAAACTTTAAGCATGCAATGCCCAGTTTTGTAGACAACGCTTAAGACTAGTCCCAGACTAAGATGAACGTTCGAGATGTCTTACCTGAATAAACTTGACCTGGAATACATTCAAATTTGTGACTGGCAAGTTTCTTGCCAAAGTCAGGCAATAGTTGCGTGGTCTGTTTTAAACCAGCGCCAGGTTGACGACGTACGCAGGAATTGTCCACGTTTCTGTTTTGTAGTGGTTATCACGTTTGCTTTACACGCAAAAGGTCCTCGGTTCGAAACCGAGCAGAAACATAGTCTGCTTTAAGCCATAGAGTGGAATATAATGACAAGGTAACCAAACCTTTAAGCATTCAATGCACGGTTTCGTAGACAAGGCTTAAGACTAGTCCCATACTAAGATGAATGTTCGAGATGTCTTACCTGAATAAACTTGACCTGGAATACCTTCAAATTTGTGACTGGCAAGTTTCTTGCCAAAGTCAGACAATACTTGCGTGGTCTGTTTTAAACCAGCGCCAGTTTGACGACGTACGCAGGAATTGTCCACGTTTCTGTAGTGTAGTGGTTATCACGTTTGCTTTACACGCAAATGGTCCTCGGTTCGAAACCGAGCAGAAACATAGTCTGCTTTAAGCCATAGAGTGGAATATAATGACAAGGTAACCAAACCTTTAAGCATTCAATGCACGGTTTCGTAGACAAGGCTTAAGACTAGTCCCAGACTAAGATGATTGTTTGAGATTCCTTAACTGAAAAACCTTGCCCTGAAACACCTTAAAATTTGTTACTGGCAAATTTATGCGAAATTAAGAGTTTCTGTAGTGTAGTGGTTATCACGTTCGCCTAACACGCGAGAGGTCCTCGGTTCGAAACCGAGCAGAAACATAGTCTGCTTTAAGCCATAGAGTGGAATATAATGACAAGGTAACCAAACCTTTAAGCATTCAATGCACGGTTTCGTAGACAAGGCTTAAGACTAGTCCCAGACTAAGATGATTGTTTGAGATTCCTTAACTGAAAAATCTTGCCCTGAAACACCTTAAAATTTGTGACTGGCAAATTTATGCCAAATTCAGAGTTTCTGTAGTGTAGTGGTTATCACGTTCGCCTAACACGCGAAAGGTCCTCGTTTCGAAACCGAGCAGAAACATAGTCTGTTTTAAGCCATAGAGTGGAATATAATGACAAGGTAACCAAACCTTTAAGCATTCAATGCACGGTTTTGTAGACTGTCGAAATTCAGCCTCTATTATGTCACGTACTATGTTCTTTTAGTGACTGTCGCATTCTCCTGACGTCAAAGGTCCCTAGTCGAAACCGAGCAGAAACATAGTCTGTTTTAAGCCATAGAGTGGAATATAATGACAAGGTAACCAAACCATTAAGCATTCAATGCACGGTTTTGTAGACTGTCGAAATTCAGCCTCTATTATGTCACGTACTATGTTCTTTTAGTGACTGTCGCATTCTCCTGACGTGAAAGGTCCCTAGTCGAAACCGAGCAGAAACATAGTCTACTTTAAGCCAAAGAGTGGAATATAATGACAAGGTAACCAAACCTTTAAGCATTCAATGCACGGTTTCGTAGACAAGGCTTAAGACTAGTCCCAGACTAAGATGATTGTTTGAGATTCCTTAACTGAAAAACCTTGCCCTGAAACACCTTAAAATTTGTTACTGGCAAATTTGTGCGAAATTCAGAGTTTCTGTAGTGTAGTGGTTATCACGTTCGCCTAACACGCGAGAGGACCTCGGTTCCAAACCGAGCAGAAACATAGTCTGCTTTAAGCCATAGAGTGGAAAATAATGACAAGGTAACCAAACCTTTAAGCATTCAATGCACGGTTTCGTAGACAAGGCTTAAGACTAGTCCCAGACTAAGATGATTGTTTGAGATTCCTTAACTGAAAAATCTTGCCCTGAAACACCTTAAAATTTGTGACTGGCAAATTTATGCCAAATTCAGAGTTTCTGTAGTGTAGTGGTTATCACGTTCGCCTAACACGCGAAAGGTCCTCGTTTCGAAACCGAGCAGAAACATAGTCTGCTTTATGCCATAGAGTGGAATATAATGACAAGGTAACCAAACCTTTAAGCATTCAATGCACGGTTTCGTAGACAAGGCTTAAGAATAGTCCCAGACTAAGATGAGTGTTTGAGATTTCTTAACTGAAAAATCTTGCCCCGAAACACCTTAAAATTTGTGACTGGCAAATTTATGCGAAATTCAGAGTTTCTATAGCGTATTGGTTATCACGTTCGCCTAACACGCGAAGGGTCCTCGGTTCGAGACCGAGCAGAAACAGTTTTCAGGTTTTGGCGTCAACCAGAGCAAATGCCATCGGTGTAAAACATAGCTGCACTGCGTATCGGCCTGATTGAAAGCTTTTTGGGATTGTCAAATTCAGCCTCTATTATGTCACGTACTATGTTCTTTTAATGACTGTCGCATTCTCCTGACGTGAAAGGTCCCTAGTCGAAACCGAGCAGAATAATCGCCTTCTTTAAGTCATATGGTTAAACGTAATTACAAGCTAAACAAAACTTTAAGCATTCAATGCCCAGTTTTGTAGACAAGGCTTAAGACTAGTCCCAGACTAAGATGAATGTTCGAGATGTCTTACCTGAATAAACTTGACCTGGAATACCTTCAAATTTGTGACTGGCAAGTTTCTTGCCAAAGTCAGACAATAGTTGCGTGGTCTGTTTTAAACCAGCGCCAGGTTGACGACGTACGCAGGAATTGTCCACGTTTCTGTTTTGTAGTGGTTATCACGTTTGCTTTACACGCAAAAGGTCCTCGGTTCGAAACCGAGCAGAAACATAGTCTGCTTTATGCCATAGAGTGGAATATAATGACAAGGTAACCAAACCTTTAAGCATTCAATGCACGGTTTCGTAGACAAGGCTTAAGAATAGTCCCAGACTAAGATGAGTGTTTGAGATTTCTTAACTGAAAAATCTTGCCCCGAAACACCTTAAAATTTGTGACTGGCAAATTTATGCGAAATTCAGAGTTTCTATAGCGTATTGGTTATCACGTTCGCCTAACACGCGAAGGGTCCTCGGTTCGAGACCGAGCAGAAACAGTTTTCAGGTTTTGGCGTCAACAAGAGCAAATGCCATCGGTGTAAAACATAGCTGCACTGCGTATCGGCCTGATTGAAAGCTTTTTGGGATTGTCAAATTCAGCCTCTATTATGTCACGTACTATGTTCTTTTAATGACTGTCGCATTCTCCTGACGTGAAAGGTCCCTAGTCGAAACCGAGCAGAATAATCGCCTTCTTTAAGTCATATGGTTAAACGTAATTACGAGCTAAACAAAACTTTAAGCATTCAATGCCCAGTTTTGTAGACAAGGCTTAAGACTAGTCCCAGACTAAGATGAATGTTCGAGATGTCTTACCTGAATAAACTTGACCTGGAATACCTTCAAATTTGTGACTGGCAAGTTTCTTGCCAAAGTCAGACAATAGTTGCGTGGTCTGTTTTAAACCAGCGCCAGGTTGACGACGTACGCAGGAATTGTCCACGTTTCTGTTTTGTAGTGGTTATCACGTTTGCTTTACACGCAAAAGGTCCTCGGTTCGAAACCGAGCAGAAACATAGTCTGCTTTAAGCCATAGAGTGGAATATAATGACAAGGTAACCAAACCTTTAAGCATTCAATGCACGGTTTCGTAGACAAGGCTTAAGACTAGTCCCAGACTAAGATGATTGTTTGAGATTTCTTAACTGAAAAATCTTGCCCTGAAACACCTTAAAATTTGTTACTGGCAAATTTATGCGAAGTTCAGAGTTTCTGTAGTGTAGTGGTTATCACGTTCGCCTAACACGCGAAAGGTCCTCGGTTAGAAACCGAGCAGAAACAGAGTCTGCTTTAAGCCATAGAGTGGAATATAATGACAAGGTAACCAAACCTTTAAGCATTCAATGCACGGTTTTGTAGACTGTCGAAATTCAGCCTCTATTATGTCACGTACTATGTTCTTTTAGTGACTGTCGCATTCCCCTGACGCATTGCACCTTCAAATTTGTGACTGGCAAGTTTCTTGCCAAAGTCAGACAATGCTTGCGTGGTCTGTTTTAAACCAGCGCCAGTTTGACGACGTACGCAGGAATTGTACACGTTTCTGTAGTGTAGTGGTTATCACGTTTGCTTCACACGCAAAAGGTCCTCGGTTCGAAACCGAGCAGAAACATAGTTTGCTTTAAGCCATAGAGTGGAATATAATGACAAGGTAACCAAACCTTTAAGCATTCAATGCACGGTTTTGTAGACTGTCGAAATTCAGCCTCTATTATGTCAAGTACTATGTTCTTTTAGTGACTGTCGCATTCTCCTGACGTGAAAGGTCCCTAGTCGAAACCGAGCAGAAACATAGTCTGCTTTAAGCCATAGAGTGGAATATAACGACAAGGTAACCAAACCTTAAGCATTCAATGCACTGTTTTGTAGACAAGGCTTAAGACTAGTCCCATACTGAAATGAATGTTCGAGATGTCTCACCTGAATAAACTTGACCTGGAACACCTTCAAATTTGTGTCTGGCAAGTTTCTTGCCAAATTCAGAGTTTCTGTAGTGTAGTGGTTATCACGTTCGCCTCACACGCGAAAGGTCCTCGGTTCGAAACCGAGCAGAAACATAGTCTGTTTTAAGCCATAGAGTGGAATATAATGACAAGGTAACTAAACCTTTAAGCATTCAATGCACGGTTTTTATAGACTGCCGAAATTCAGCCTCTATTATGTTACAAGCTATGTTCTTTTAGTGACTGTCGCATTCTCCTGACGTGAAAGGTCCCTAGTCGAAACCGAGCAGAAACATAGTCTGCTTTAAGCCATAGAGTGGAATATAACGATAAGGTAACCAAACCTTTAAGCATTCAATGCACGGTTTTGTAGACTGTCGAAATTCAGCCTCTATTATGTCACGTACTATGTTCTTTTAGTGACTGTCGCATTCTCCTGACGTGAAAGGTCCCTAGTCGAAACCGAGCAGAAACATAGTCTGCTTTAAGCCATAGAGTGGAATATAATGACAAGGTAACCAAACCTTTAAGCATTCAATGCACGGTTTCGTAGACAAGGCTTAAGACTAGTCCCATACTAAGATGAATGTTCGAGATGTCTTACCTGAATAAACTTGACCTGGAATACCTTCAAATTTGTGACTGGCAAGTTTCTTGCCAAAGTCAGACAATACTTGCGTGGTCTGTTTTAAACCAGCGCCAGTTTGACGACGTACGCAGGAATTGTCCACGTTTCTGTAGTGTAGTGGTTATCACGTTTGCTTTACACGCAAATGGTCCTCGGTTCGAAACCGAGCAGAAACATAGTCTGCTTTAAGCCATAGAGTGGAATATAATGACAAGGTAACCAAACCTTTAAGCATTCAATGCACGGTTTCGTAGACAAGGCTTAAGACTAGTCCCAGACTAAGATGATTGTTTGAGATTCCTTAACTGAAAAACCTTGCCCTGAAACACCTTAAAATTTGTTACTGGCAAATTTATGCGAAATTAAGAGTTTCTGTAGTGTAGTGGTTATCACGTTCGCCTAACACGCGAGAGGTCCTCGGTTCGAAACCGAGCAGAAACATAGTCTGCTTTAAGCCATAGAGTGGAATATAATGACAAGGTAACCAAACCTTTAAGCATTCAATGCACGGTTTCGTAGACAAGGCTTAAGACTAGTCCCAGACTAAGATGATTGTTTGAGATTCCTTAACTGAAAAATCTTGCCCTGAAACACCTTAAAATTTGTGACTGGCAAATTTATGCCAAATTCAGAGTTTCTGTAGTGTAGTGGTTATCACGTTCGCCTAACACGCGAAAGGTCCTCGTTTCGAAACCGAGCAGAAACATAGTCTGTTTTAAGCCATAGAGTGGAATATAATGACAAGGTAACCAAACCTTTAAGCATTCAATGCACGGTTTTGTAGACTGTCGAAATTCAGCCTCTATTATGTCACGTACTATGTTCTTTTAGTGACTGTCGCATTCTCCTGACGTCAAAGGTCCCTAGTCGAAACCGAGCAGAAACATAGTCTGTTTTAAGCCATAGAGTGGAATATAATGACAAGGTAACCAAACCATTAAGCATTCAATGCACGGTTTTGTAGACTGTCGAAATTCAGCCTCTATTATGTCACGTACTATGTTCTTTTAGTGACTGTCGCATTCTCCTGACGTGAAAGGTCCCTAGTCGAAACCGAGCAGAAACATAGTCTACTTTAAGCCAAAGAGTGGAATATAATGACAAGGTAACCAAACCTTTAAGCATTCAATGCACGGTTTCGTAGACAAGGCTTAAGACTAGTCCCAGACTAAGATGATTGTTTGAGATTCCTTAACTGAAAAACCTTGCCCTGAAACACCTTAAAATTTGTTACTGGCAAATTTATGCGAAATTCAGAGTTTCTGTAGTGTAGTGGTTATCACGTTCGCCTAACACGCGAGAGGACCTCGGTTCCAAACCGAGCAGAAACATAGTCTGCTTTAAGCCATAGAGTGGAAAATAATGACAAGGTAACCAAACCTTTAAGCATTCAATGCACGGTTTCGTAGACAAGGCTTAAGACTAGTCCCAGACTAAGATGATTGTTTGAGATTCCTTAACTGAAAAATCTTGCCCTGAAACACCTTAAAATTTGTGACTGGCAAATTTATGCCAAATTCAGAGTTTCTGTAGTGTAGTGGTTATCACGTTCGCCTAACACGCGAAAGGTCCTCGTTTCGAAACCGAGCAGAAACATAGTCTGCTTTATGCCATAGAGTGGAATATAATGACAAGGTAACCAAACCTTTAAGCATTCAATGCACGGTTTCGTAGACAAGGCTTAAGAATAGTCCCAGACTAAGATGAGTGTTTGAGATTTCTTAACTGAAAAATCTTGCCCCGAAACACCTTAAAATTTGTGACTGGCAAATTTATGCGAAATTCAGAGTTTCTATAGCGTATTGGTTATCACGTTCGCCTAACACGCGAAGGGTCCTCGGTTCGAGACCGAGCAGAAACAGTTTTCAGGTTTTGGCGTCAACCAGAGCAAATGCCATCGGTGTAAAACATAGCTGCACTGCGTATCGGCCTGATTGAAAGCTTTTTGGGATTGTCAAATTCAGCCTCTATTATGTCACGTACTATGTTCTTTTAATGACTGTCGCATTCTCCTGACGTGAAAGGTCCCTAGTCGAAACCGAGCAGAATAATCGCCTTCTTTAAGTCATATGGTTAAACGTAATTACAAGCTAAACAAAACTTTAAGCATTCAATGCCCAGTTTTGTAGACAAGGCTTAAGACTAGTCCCAGACTAAGATGAATGTTCGAGATGTCTTACCTGAATAAACTTGACCTGGAATACCTTCAAATTTGTGACTGGCAAGTTTCTTGCCAAAGTCAGACAATAGTTGCGTGGTCTGTTTTAAACCAGCGCCAGGTTGACGACGTACGCAGGAATTGTCCACGTTTCTGTTTTGTAGTGGTTATCACGTTTGCTTTACACGCAAAAGGTCCTCGGTTCGAAACCGAGCAGAAACATAGTCTGCTTTATGCCATAGAGTGGAATATAATGACAAGGTAACCAAACCTTTAAGCATTCAATGCACGGTTTCGTAGACAAGGCTTAAGAATAGTCCCAGACTAAGATGAGTGTTTGAGATTTCTTAACTGAAAAATCTTGCCCCGAAACACCTTAAAATTTGTGACTGGCAAATTTATGCGAAATTCAGAGTTTCTATAGCGTATTGGTTATCACGTTCGCCTAACACGCGAAGGGTCCTCGGTTCGAGACCGAGCAGAAACAGTTTTCAGGTTTTGGCGTCAACAAGAGCAAATGCCATCGGTGTAAAACATAGCTGCACTGCGTATCGGCCTGATTGAAAGCTTTTTGGGATTGTCAAATTCAGCCTCTATTATGTCACGTACTATGTTCTTTTAATGACTGTCGCATTCTCCTGACGTGAAAGGTCCCTAGTCGAAACCGAGCAGAATAATCGCCTTCTTTAAGTCATATGGTTAAACGTAATTACGAGCTAAACAAAACTTTAAGCATTCAATGCCCAGTTTTGTAGACAAGGCTTAAGACTAGTCCCAGACTAAGATGAATGTTCGAGATGTCTTACCTGAATAAACTTGACCTGGAATACCTTCAAATTTGTGACTGGCAAGTTTCTTGCCAAAGTCAGACAATAGTTGCGTGGTCTGTTTTAAACCAGCGCCAGGTTGACGACGTACGCAGGAATTGTCCACGTTTCTGTTTTGTAGTGGTTATCACGTTTGCTTTACACGCAAAAGGTCCTCGGTTCGAAACCAAGCAGAAACATAGTCTGCTTTAAGCCATAGAGTGGAATATAATGACAAGGTAACCAAACCTTTAAGCATTCAATGCACGGTTTCGTAGACAAGGCTTAAGACTAGTCCCAGACTAAGATGATTGTTTGAGATTTCTTAACTGAAAAATCTTGCCCTGAAACACCTTAAAATTTGTTACTGGCAAATTTATGCGAAGTTCAGAGTTTCTGTAGTGTAGTGGTTATCACGTTCGCCTAACACGCGAAAGGTCCTCGGTTAGAAACCGAGCAGAAACAGAGTCTGCTTTAAGCCATAGAGTGGAATATAATGACAAGGTAACCAAACCTTTAAGCATTCAATGCACGGTTTTGTAGACTGTCGAAATTCAGCCTCTATTATGTCACGTACTATGTTCTTTTAGTGACTGTCGCATTCCCCTGACGCATTGCACCTTCAAATTTGTGACTGGCAAGTTTCTTGCCAAAGTCAGACAATGCTTGCGTGGTCTGTTTTAAACCAGCGCCAGTTTGACGACGTACGCAGGAATTGTACACGTTTCTGTAGTGTAGTGGTTATCACGTTTGCTTCACACGCAAAAGGTCCTCGGTTCGAAACCGAGCAGAAACATAGTGTGCTTTAAGCCATAGAGAGCAATATAATGACAAGGTAACCAAACCTTTAAGCATTCAATGCACGGTTTTGTAGACTGTCGAAATTCAGCCTCTATTATGTCAAGTACTATGTTCTTTTAGTGACTGTCGCATTCTCCTGACGTGAAAGGTCCCTAGTCGAAACCGAGCAGAAACATAGTCTGCTTTAAGCCATAGAGTGGAATATAACGACAAGGTAACCAAACCTTAAGCATTCAATGCACTGTTTTGTAGACAAGGCTTAAGACTAGTCCCATACTGAAATGAATGTTCGAGATGTCTCACCTGAATAAACTTGACCTGGAACACCTTCAAATTTGTGTCTGGCAAGTTTCTTGCCAAATTCAGAGTTTCTGTAGTGTAGTGGTTATCACGTTCGCCTCACACGCGAAAGGTCCTCGGTTCGAAACCGAGCAGAAACATAGTCTGTTTTAAGCCATAGAGTGGAATATAATGACAAGGTAACTAAACCTTTAAGCATTCAATGCACGGTTTTTATAGACTGCCGAAATTCAGCCTCTATTATGTTACAAGCTATGTTCTTTTAGTGACTGTCGCATTCTCCTGACGTGAAAGGTCCCTAGTCGAAACCGAGCAGAAACATAGTCTGCTTTAAGCCATAGAGTGGAATATAACGATAAGGTAACCAAACCTTTAAGCATTCAATGCACGGTTTTGTAGACTGTCGAAATTCAGCCTCTATTATGTCACGTACTATGTTCTTTTAGTGACTGTCGCATTCTCCTGACGTGAAAGGTCCCTAGTCGAAACCGAGCAGAAACATAGTCTGCTTTAAGCCATAGAGTGGAATATAATGACAAGGTAACCAAACCTTTAAGCATTCAATGCACGGTTTCGTAGACAAGGCTTAAGACTAGTCCCATACTAAGATGAATGTTCGAGATGTCTTACCTGAATAAACTTGACCTGGAATACCTTCAAATTTGTGACTGGCAAGTTTCTTGCCAAAGTCAGACAATACTTGCGTGGTCTGTTTTAAACCAGCGCCAGTTTGACGACGTACGCAGGAATTGTCCACGTTTCTGTAGTGTAGTGGTTATCACGTTTGCTTTACACGCAAATGGTCCTCGGTTCGAAACCGAGCAGAAACATAGTCTGCTTTAAGCCATAGAGTGGAATATAATGACAAGGTAACCAAACCTTTAAGCATTCAATGCACGGTTTCGTAGACAAGGCTTAAGACTAGTCCCAGACTAAGATGATTGTTTGAGATTCCTTAACTGAAAAACCTTGCCCTGAAACACCTTAAAATTTGTTACTGGCAAATTTATGCGAAATTAAGAGTTTCTGTAGTGTAGTGGTTATCACGTTCGCCTAACACGCGAGAGGTCCTCGGTTCGAAACCGAGCAGAAACATAGTCTGCTTTAAGCCATAGAGTGGAATATAATGACAAGGTAACCAAACCTTTAAGCATTCAATGCACGGTTTCGTAGACAAGGCTTAAGACTAGTCCCAGACTAAGATGATTGTTTGAGATTCCTTAACTGAAAAATCTTGCCCTGAAACACCTTAAAATTTGTGACTGGCAAATTTATGCCAAATTCAGAGTTTCTGTAGTGTAGTGGTTATCACGTTCGCCTAACACGCGAAAGGTCCTCGTTTCGAAACCGAGCAGAAACATAGTCTGTTTTAAGCCATAGAGTGGAATATAATGACAAGGTAACCAAACCTTTAAGCATTCAATGCACGGTTTTGTAGACTGTCGAAATTCAGCCTCTATTATGTCACGTACTATGTTCTTTTAGTGACTGTCGCATTCTCCTGACGTCAAAGGTCCCTAGTCGAAACCGAGCAGAAACATAGTCTGTTTTAAGCCATAGAGTGGAATATAATGACAAGGTAACCAAACCATTAAGCATTCAATGCACGGTTTTGTAGACTGTCGAAATTCAGCCTCTATTATGTCACGTACTATGTTCTTTTAGTGACTGTCGCATTCTCCTGACGTGAAAGGTCCCTAGTCGAAACCGAGCAGAAACATAGTCTACTTTAAGCCAAAGAGTGGAATATAATGACAAGGTAACCAAACCTTTAAGCATTCAATGCACGGTTTCGTAGACAAGGCTTAAGACTAGTCCCAGACTAAGATGATTGTTTGAGATTCCTTAACTGAAAAACCTTGCCCTGAAACACCTTAAAATTTGTTACTGGCAAATTTATGCGAAATTCAGAGTTTCTGTAGTGTAGTGGTTATCACGTTCGCCTAACACGCGAGAGGACCTCGGTTCCAAACCGAGCAGAAACATAGTCTGCTTTAAGCCATAGAGTGGAAAATAATGACAAGGTAACCAAACCTTTAAGCATTCAATGCACGGTTTCGTAGACAAGGCTTAAGACTAGTCCCAGACTAAGATGATTGTTTGAGATTCCTTAACTGAAAAATCTTGCCCTGAAACACCTTAAAATTTGTGACTGGCAAATTTATGCCAAATTCAGAGTTTCTGTAGTGTAGTGGTTATCACGTTCGCCTAACACGCGAAAGGTCCTCGTTTCGAAACCGAGCAGAAACATAGTCTGCTTTATGCCATAGAGTGGAATATAATGACAAGGTAACCAAACCTTTAAGCATTCAATGCACGGTTTCGTAGACAAGGCTTAAGAATAGTCCCAGACTAAGATGAGTGTTTGAGATTTCTTAACTGAAAAATCTTGCCCCGAAACACCTTAAAATTTGTGACTGGCAAATTTATGCGAAATTCAGAGTTTCTATAGCGTATTGGTTATCACGTTCGCCTAACACGCGAAGGGTCCTCGGTTCGAGACCGAGCAGAAACAGTTTTCAGGTTTTGGCGTCAACCAGAGCAAATGCCATCGGTGTAAAACATAGCTGCACTGCGTATCGGCCTGATTGAAAGCTTTTTGGGATTGTCAAATTCAGCCTCTATTATGTCACGTACTATGTTCTTTTAATGACTGTCGCATTCTCCTGACGTGAAAGGTCCCTAGTCGAAACCGAGCAGAATAATCGCCTTCTTTAAGTCATATGGTTAAACGTAATTACAAGCTAAACAAAACTTTAAGCATTCAATGCCCAGTTTTGTAGACAAGGCTTAAGACTAGTCCCAGACTAAGATGAATGTTCGAGATGTCTTACCTGAATAAACTTGACCTGGAATACCTTCAAATTTGTGACTGGCAAGTTTCTTGCCAAAGTCAGACAATAGTTGCGTGGTCTGTTTTAAACCAGCGCCAGGTTGACGACGTACGCAGGAATTGTCCACGTTTCTGTTTTGTAGTGGTTATCACGTTTGCTTTACACGCAAAAGGTCCTCGGTTCGAAACCGAGCAGAAACATAGTCTGCTTTAAGCCATAGAGTGGAATATAATGACAAGGTAACCAAACCTTTAAGCATTCAATGCACGGTTTCGTAGACAAGGCTTAAGACTAGTCCCAGACTAAGATGATTGTTTGAGATTTCTTAACTGAAAAATCTTGCCCTGAAACACCTTAAAATTTGTTACTGGCAAATTTATGCGAAATTCAGAGTTTCTGTAGTGTAGTGGTTATCACGGTCGCCTAACACGCGAAAGGTCCTCGGTTCGAAACCGAGCAGAAACAGAGTCTGCTTTAAGCCATAGAGTGGAATATAATGACAAGGTAACCAAACCTTTAAGCATTCAATGCACGGTTTTGTAGACTGTCGAAATTCAGCCTCTATTATGTCACGTACTATGTTCTTTTAGTGACTGTCGCATTCCCCTGACGCATTGCACCTTCAAATTTGTGACTGGCAAGTTTCTTGCCAAAGTCAGACAATGCTTGCGTGGTCTGTTTTAAACCAGCTCCAGTTTGACGACGTACGCAGGAATTGTACACGTTTCTGTAGTGTAGTGGTTATCACGTTTGCTTCACACGCAAAAGGTCCTCGGTTCGAAACCGAGCAGAAACATAGTGTGCTTTAAGCCATAGAGAGCAATATAATGACAAGGTAACCAAACCTTTAAGCATTCAATGCACGGTTTTGTAGACTGTCGAAATTCAGCCTCTATTATGTCAAGTACTATGTTCTTTTAGTGACTGTCGCATTCTCCTGACGTGAAAGGTCCCTAGTCGAAACCGAGCAGAAACATAGTCTGCTTTAAGCCATAGAGTGGAATATAACGACAAGGTAACCAAACCTTTAAGCATTCAATGCACGGTTTCGTAGACAAGGCTTAAGACTAGTCCCAGACTAAGATGAAATTTGTGACTGGCAAATTTATGCAAAAATACAGAGTTTCTGTAGTGTAGTTGTTATCACGTTCGCCTAACACGCGAAAGGTCCTTGTTTCGAAACCGAGCAGAAACATAGTCTGTTTTAAGCCATAGAGTGGAATATAATGACAAGGTAACTAAACCTTTAAGCATTCAATGCACGGTTTTTATAGACTGCCGAAATTCAGCCTCTATTATGTTACAAGCTATGTTCTTTTAGTGACTGTCGCATTCTCCTGACGTGAAAGGTCCCTAGTCGAAACCGAGCAGAAACATAGTCTGCTTTAAGCCATAGAGTGGAATATAACGATAAGGTAACCAAACCTTTAAGCATTCAATGCACGGTTTTGTAGACTGTCGAAATTCAGCCTCTATTATGTCACGTACTATGTTCTTTTAGTGACTGTCGCATTCTCCTGACGTGAAAGGTCCCTAGTCGAAACCGAGCAGAAACATAGTCTGCTTTAAGCCATAGAGTGGAATATAATGACAAGGTAACCAAACCTTTAAGCATTCAATGCACGGTTTCGTAGACAAGGCTTAAGACTAGTCCCAGACTAAGATGATTGTTTGAGATTCCTTAACTGAAAAATCTTGCCCTGAAACACCTTCAAATTTGTTACTGGCAAATTTATGCGAAATTCAGAGTTTCTGAAGTGTAGTGGTTATCACGTTTGCTTTACACGCAAAAGGTCCTCGGTTCGAAACCGAGCAGAAACATAGTCTGCTTTATGCCATAGAGTGGAATATATTGACAAGGTAACCAAACCTTTAAGCATTCAATGCACGGTTTCGTAGACAAGGCTTAAGACTAGTCCCAGACTAAGATGAGTGTTTGAGATTTCTTAACTGAAAAATCTTGCCCTGAAACACCTTAAAATTTGTGACTGGCAAATTTATGCGAAATTCAGAGTTTCTGTAGCGTATTGGTTATCACGTTCGCCTAACACGCGAAGGGTCCTCGGTTCGAGACCGAGCAGAAACAGTTTTCAGGTTTTGGCGTCAACCAGAGCAAATGCCATCGGTGTAAAACGTAGCTGCACTGCGTATCGGCCTGATTGAAAGCTTTTTGGGATTGTCAAATTCAGCCTCTATTATGTCACGTACTATGTTCTTTTAATGACTGTCGCATTCTCCTGACGTGAAAGGTCCCTAGTCGAAACCGAGCAGAATAATCGCCTTCTTTAAGTCATATGGTTAAACGTAATTACAAGCTAAACAAAACTTTAAGCATGCAATGCCCAGTTTTGTAGACAACGCTTAAGACTAGTCCCAGACTAAGATGAACGTTCGAGATGTCTTACCTGAATAAACTTGACCTGGAATACATTCAAATTTGTGACTGGCAAGTTTCTTGCCAAAGTCAGACAATAGTTGCGTGGTCTGTTTTAAACCAGCGCCAGGTTGACGACGTACGCAGGAATTGTCCACGTTTCTTTTTTTTAGTGGTTATCACGTTTGCTTTACACGCAAAAGGTCCTCGGTTCGAAACCGAGCAGAAACATAGTCTGCTTTAAGCCATAGAGTGGAATATAATGACAAGGTAACCAAACCTTTAAGCATTCAATGCACGGTTTCGTAGACAAGGCTTAAGACTAGTCCCATACTAAGATGAATGTTCGAGATGTCTTACCTGAATAAACTTGACCTGGAATACCTTCAAATTTGTGACTGGCAAGTTTCTTGCCAAAGTCAGACAATACTTGCGTGGTCTGTTTTAAACCAGCGCCAGTTTGACGACGTACGCAGGAATTGTCCACGTTTCTGTAGTGTAGTGGTTATCACGTTTGCTTTACACGCAAATGGTCCTCGGTTCGAAACCGAGCAGAAACATAGTCTGCTTTAAGCCATAGAGTGGAATATAATGACAAGGTAACCAAACCTTTAAGCATTCAATGCACGGTTTCGTAGACAAGGCTTAAGACTAGTCCCAGACTAAGATGATTGTTTGAGATTCCTTAACTGAAAAACCTTGCCCTGAAACACCTTAAAATTTGTTACTGGCAAATTTATGCGAAATTAAGAGTTTCTGTAGTGTAGTGGTTATCACGTTCGCCTAACACGCGAGAGGTCCTCGGTTCGAAACCGAGCAGAAACATAGTCTGCTTTAAGCCATAGAGTGGAATATAATGACAAGGTAACCAAACCTTTAAGCATTCAATGCACGGTTTCGTAGACAAGGCTTAAGACTAGTCCCAGACTAAGATGATTGTTTGAGATTCCTTAACTGAAAAATCTTGCCCTGAAACACCTTAAAATTTGTTACTGGCAAATTTATGCGAAATTCAGAGTTTCTGAAGTGTAGTGGTTATCACGTTTGCTTTACACGCAAAAGGTCCTCGGTTCGAAACCGAGCAGAAACATAGTCTGCTTTATGCCATAGAGTGGAATATAATGACAAGGTAACCAAACCTTTAAGCATTCAATGCACGGTTTTTATAGACTGCCGAAATTCAGCCTCTATTATGTTACAAGCTATGTTCTTTTAGTGACTGTCGCATTCTCCTGACGTCAAAGGTCCCTAGTCGAAACCGAGCAGAAACATAGTCTGTTTTAAGCCATAGAGTGGAATATAATGACAAGGTAACCAAACCATTAAGCATTCAATGCACGGTTTTGTAGACTGTCGAAATTCAGCCTCTATTATGTCACGTACTATGTTCTTTTAGTGACTGTCGCATTCTCCTGACGTGAAAGGTCCCTAGTCGAAACCGAGCAGAAACATAGTCTACTTTAAGCCAAAGAGTGGAATATAATGACAAGGTAACCAAACCTTTAAGCATTCAATGCACGGTTTCGTAGACAAGGCTTAAGACTAGTCCCAGACTAAGATGATTGTTTGAGATTCCTTAACTGAAAAACCTTGCCCTGAAACACCTTAAAATTTGTTACTGGCAAATTTATGCGAAATTCAGAGTTTCTGAAGTGTAGTGGTTATCACGTTTGCTTTACACGCAAAAGGTCCTCGGTTCGAAACCGAGCAGAAACATAGTCTGCTTTATGCCATAGAGTGGAATATAATGACAAGGTAACCTAACCTTTAAGCATTCAATGCACGGTTTGTAGACAAGGCTTAAGACTAGTCCCAGACTAAGATGAGTGTTTGAGATTTCTTAACTGAAAAATCTTGCCCTGAAACACCTTAAAATTTGTGACTGGCAAATTTATGCGAAATTCAGAGTTTCTGTAGCGTATTGGTTATCACGTTCGCCTAACACGCGAAGGGTCCTCGGTTCGAGACCGAGCAGAAACAGTTTTCAGGTTTTGGCGTCAACCAGAGCAAATGCCATCGGTGTAAAACGTAGCTGCACTGCGTATCGGCCTGATTGAAAGCTTTTTGGGATTGTCAAATTCAGCCTCTATTATGTCACGTACTATGTTCTTTTAATGACTGTCGCATTCTCCTGACGTGAAAGGTCCCTAGTCGAAACCGAGCAGAATAATCGCCTTCTTTAAGTCATATGGTTAAACGTAATTACAAGCTAAACAAAACTTTAAGCATGCAATGCCCAGTTTTGTAGACAACGCTTAAGACTAGTCCCAGACTAAGATGAACGTTCGAGATGTCTTACCTGAAT
Source organism: Triplophysa dalaica (assembly GCF_015846415.1). Taxonomy (NCBI): domain Eukaryota; kingdom Metazoa; phylum Chordata; class Actinopteri; order Cypriniformes; family Nemacheilidae; genus Triplophysa; species Triplophysa dalaica. The sequence goes on along the minus strand of NC_079546.1, from coordinate 14,607,090 downwards.
AAACTTGACCTGGAATACATTCAAATTTGTGACTGGCAAGTTTCTTGCCAAAGTCAGACAATAGTTGCGTGGTCTGTTTTAAACCAGCGCCAGGTTGACGACGTACGCAGGAATTGTCCACGTTTCTGTTTTGTAGTGGTTATCACGTTTGCTTTACACGCAAAAGGTCCTCGGTTCGAAACCGAGCAGAAACATAGTCTGCTTTAAGCCATAGAGTGGAATATAATGACAAGGTAACCAAACCTTTAAGCATTCAATGCACGGTTTCGTAGACAAGGCTTAAGACTAGTCCCATACTAAGATGAATGTTCGAGATGTCTTACCTGAATAAACTTGACCTGGAATACCTTCAAATTTGTGACTGGCAAGTTTCTTGCCAAAGTCAGACAATACTTGCGTGGTCTGTTTTAAACCAGCGCCAGTTTGACGACGTACGCAGGAATTGTCCACGTTTCTGTAGTGTAGTGGTTATCACGTTTGCTTTACACGCAAATGGTCCTCGGTTCGAAACCGAGCAGAAACATAGTCTGCTTTAAGCCATAGAGTGGTATATAATGACAAGGTAACCAAACCTTTAAGCATTCAATGCACGGTTTCGTAGACAAGGCTTAAGACTAGTCCCAGACTAAGATGATTGTTTGAGATTCCTTAACTGAAAAACCTTGCCCTGAAACACCTTAAAATTTGTTACTGGCAAATTTATGCGAAATTAAGAGTTTCTGTAGTGTAGTGGTTATCACGTTCGCCTAACACGCGAGAGGTCCTCGGTTCGAAACCGAGCAGAAACATAGTCTGCTTTAAGCCATAGAGTGGTATATAATGACAAGGTAACCAAACCTTTAAGCATTCAATGCACGGTTTCGTAGACAAGGCTTAAGACTAGTCCCAGACTAAGATGATTGTTTGAGATTCCTTAACTGAAAAATCTTGCCCTGAAACACCTTAAAATTTGTTAAGGGCAAATTTATGCGAAATTCAGAGTTTCTGAAGTGTAGTGGTTATCACGTTTGCTTTACACGCAAAAGGTCCTCGGTTCGAAACCGAGCAGAAACATAGTCTGCTTTATGCCATAGAGTGGAATATAATGACAAGGTAACCAAACCTTTAAGCATTCAATGCACGGTTTTTATAGACTGCCGAAATTCAGCCTCTATTATGTTACAAGCTATGTTCTTTTAGTGACTGTCGCATTCTCCTGACGTCAAAGGTCCCTAGTCGAAACCGAGCAGAAACATAGTCTGTTTTAAGCCATAGAGTGGAATATAATGACAAGGTAACCAAACCATTAAGCATTCAATGCACGGTTTTGTAGACTGTCGAAATTCAGCCTCTATTATGTCACGTACTATGTTCTTTTAGTGACTGTCGCATTCTCCTGACGTGAAAGGTCCCTAGTCGAAACCGAGCAGAAACATAGTCTACTTTAAGCCAAAGAGTGGAATATAATGACAAGGTAACCAAACCTTTAAGCATTCAATGCACGGTTTCGTAGACAAGGCTTAAGACTAGTCCCAGACTAAGATGATTGTTTGAGATTCCTTAACTGAAAAACCTTGCCCTGAAACACCTTAAAATTTGTTACTGGCAAATTTATGCGAAATTCAGAGTTTCTGTAGTGTAGTGGTTATCACGTTCGCCTAACACGCGAGAGGACCTCGGTTCCAAACCGAGCAGAAACATAGTCTGCTTTAAGCCATAGAGTGGAAAATAATGACAAGGTAACCAAACCTTTAAGCATTCAATGCACGGTTTCGTAGACAAGGCTTAAGACTAGTCCCAGACTAAGATGATTGTTTGAGATTCCTTAACTGAAAAATCTTGCCCTGAAACACCTTAAAATTTGTGACTGGCAAATTTATGCCAAATTCAGAGTTTCTGTAGTGTAGTGGTTATCACGTTCGCCTAACACGCGAAAGGTCCTCGTTTCGAAACCGAGCAGAAACATAGTCTGCTTTATGCCATAGAGTGGAATATAATGACAAGGTAACCAAACCTTTAAGCATTCAATGCACGGTTTCGTAGACAAGGCTTAAGAATAGTCCCAGACTAAGATGAGTGTTTGAGATTTCTTAACTGAAAAATCTTGCCCCGAAACACCTTAAAATTTGTGACTGGCAAATTTATGCGAAATTCAGAGTTTCTATAGCGTATTGGTTATCACGTTCGCCTAACACGCGAAGGGTCCTCGGTTCGAGACCGAGCAGAAACAGTTTTCAGGTTTTGGCGTCAACCAGAGCAAATGCCATCGGTGTAAAACATAGCTGCACTGCGTATCGGCCTGATTGAAAGCTTTTTGGGATTGTCAAATTCAGCCTCTATTATGTCACGTACTATGTTCTTTTAATGACTGTCGCATTCTCCTGACGTGAAAGGTCCCTAGTCGAAACCGAGCAGAATAATCGCCTTCTTTAAGTCATATGGTTAAACGTAATTACGAGCTAAACAAAACTTTAAGCATTCAATGCCCAGTTTTGTAGACAAGGCTTAAGACTAGTCCCAGACTAAGATGAATGTTCGAGATGTCTTACCTGAATAAACTTGACCTGGAATACCTTCAAATTTGTGACTGGCAAGTTTCTTGCCAAAGTCAGACAATAGTTGCGTGGTCTGTTTTAAACCAGCGCCAGGTTGACGACGTACGCAGGAATTGTCCACGTTTCTGTTTTGTAGTGGTTATCACGTTTGCTTTACACGCAAAAGGTCCTCGGTTCGAAACCGAGCAGAAACATAGTCTGCTTTAAGCCATAGAGTGGAATATAATGACAAGGTAACCAAACCTTTAAGCATTCAATGCACGGTTTCGTAGACAAGGCTTAAGACTAGTCCCAGACTAAGATGATTGTTTGAGATTTCTTAACTGAAAAATCTTGCCCTGAAACACCTTAAAATTTGTTACTGGCAAATTTATGCGAAGTTCAGAGTTTCTGTAGTGTAGTGGTTATCACGTTCGCCTAACACGCGAAAGGTCCTCGGTTCGAAACCGAGCAGAAACAGAGTCTGCTTTAAGCCATAGAGTGGAATATAATGACAAGGTAACCAAACCTTTAAGCATTCAATGCACGGTTTTGTAGACTGTCGAAATTCAGCCTCTATTATGTCACGTACTATGTTCTTTTAGTGACTGTCGCATTCCCCTGACGCATTGCACCTTCAAATTTGTGACTGGCAAGTTTCTTGCCAAAGTCAGACAATGCTTGCGTGGTCTGTTTTAAACCAGCGCCAGTTTGACGACGTACGCAGGAATTGTACACGTTTCTGTAGTGTAGTGGTTATCACGTTTGCTTCACACGCAAAAGGTCCTCGGTTCGAAACCGAGCAGAAACATAGTGTGCTTTAAGCCATAGAGAGCAATATAATGACAAGGTAACCAAACCTTTAAGCATTCAATGCACGGTTTTGTAGACTGTCGAAATTCAGCCTCTATTATGTCACATACTATGTTCTTTTAGTGACTGTCGCATTCTCCTGACGTGAAAGGTCCCTAGTCGAAACCGAGCAGAATCATAGTCTGTTTTAAGCCATAGAGTGGAATATAATGACAAGGTAACCAAACCTTTAAGCATTCAATGCACGGTTTTGTAGACTGTCGAAATTCAGCCTCTATTATGTCACGTACTATGTTCTTTTAGTGACTGTCGCATTCTCCTGACGTGAAAGTTTCCTAGTCGAAACCGAGCAGAAACATAGTCTGCTTTAAGCCATAGAGTGGAATATAATGACAAGGTAACCAAACCTTTAAGCATTCAATGCACGGTTTTGTAGACTGTCGAAATTCAGCCTCTGTTATGTCACGTACTATGTTCTTTTAGTGACTGTCGCATTCTCCTGACGTGAAAGGTCCCTAGTCGAAACCGAGCAGAATCATAGTCTGTTTTAAGCCATAGAGTGGAATATAATGACAAGGTAACCAAACCTTTAAGCATTCAATGCACGGTTTTGTAGACTGTCGAAATTCAGCCTCTATTATGTCACGTACTATGTTCTTTTAGTGACTGTCGCATTCTCCTGACGTGAAAGGTCCCTAGTCGAAACCGAGCAGAAACATAGTCTGCATTAAGCCATAGAGTGGAATATAATGACAAGGTAACCAAACCTTTAAGCATTCAATGCACGGTTTCGTAGACAAGGCTTAAGACTAGTCCCAGATTAAGATGAGTGTTTGAGATTTCTTAACTGAAAAATCGTGCCCTGAAACACCTTAAAATTTGTGACTGGCAAATTTATGCCAAGTTCAGAGTTTCTGTAGTGTAGTGGTTATCACGTTCGCCTAACACGCGAAAGGTCCTCGGTTCGAAACCGAGCAGAAACATAGTCTGTTTTAAGCCATAGAGTGGAATATAATGACAAGGTAACCAAACCTTTAAGCATTCAATGAACGGTTTTTATAGACAGTCGAAATTCAGCCTCTATTATGTTACAAGCTATGTTCTTTTAGTGACTGTCGCATTCTCCTGACGTGAAAGGTCCCTAGTCGAAACCGAGCAGAATAATCGCCTTCTTTAAGTCATATGGTTAAACGTAATTACAAGCTAAACAAAACTTTAAGCATTCAATGCCCAGTTTTGTAGACAAGGCTTAAGACTAGTCCCAGACTAAGATGAATGTTCGAGATGTCTTACCTGAATAAACTTGACCTGGAATACCTTCAAATTTGTGACTGGCAAGTTTCTTGCCAAAGTCAGACAATAGTTGCGTGGTCTGTTTTAAACCAGCGCCAGGTTGACGACGTACGCAGGAATTGTCCACGTTTCTGTAGTGTAGTGGTTATCACGTTTGCTTTACACGCTAAAGGTCCTCGCTTCGAAACCCGAGCAGAAACATAGTCTGCTTTAAGCCATAGAGTGGAATATAATGACAAGGTAACCAAACCTTTAAGCATTCAATGCACGGTTTCGTAGACAAGGCTTAAGACTAGTCCCAGACTAAGATGATTGTTTGAGATTCCTTAACTGAAAAATCTTGCCCTGAAACACCTTAAAATTTGTGACTGGCAAATTTATGCCAATTTCAGAGTTTCTGTAGTGTAGTGGTTATCACGTTCGCCTAACACGCGAAAGGTCCTCGTTTCGAAACCGAGCAGAAACATAGTGTGCTTTAAGCCATAGAGTGGAATATAATGACAAGGTAACCAAACCTTTAAGCATTCAATGCACGGTTTTGTAGACTGTCGAAATTCAGCCTCTATTATGTCACGTACTATGTTCTTTTAGTGACTGTCGCATTCTCCTGACGTGAAAGGTCCCTAGTCGAAACCGAGCAGAAACATAGTCTGCTTTAAGCCATAGAGTGGAATATAATGACAAGGTAACCAAACCTTTAAGCATTCAATGCACGGTTTCGTAGACAAGGCTTAAGACTATTCCCAGACTAAGATGATTGTTTGAGATTCCTTAACTGAAAAATCTTGCCATGAAACACCTTAAAATTTGTTACTGGCAAATTTATGCGAAATTCAGAGTTTCTGTAGTGTAGTGGTTATCACGTTCGCCTAAACACGCGAAAGGTCCTCGGTTCGAGACCGAGCAGAAACATAGTCTGCTTTATGCCATAGAGTGGAATATAATGACAAGGTAACCAAACCTTTAAGCATTCAATGCACGGTTTCGTAGACAAGGCTTAAGACTAGTCCCAGACTAAGATGAGTGTTTGAGATTTCTTAACTGAAAAATCTTGCCCTGAAACACCTTAAAATTTGTGACTGGCAAATTTATGCGAAATTCAGAGTTTCTGTAGCGTATTGGTTATCACGTTCGCCTAACACGCGAAGGGTCCTCGGTTCGAGACCGAGCAGAAACAGTTTTCAGGTTTTGGCGTCAACCAGAGCAAATGCCATCGGTGTAAAACGTAGCTGCAATGCGTATCGGCCTGATTGAAAGCTTTTTGGGATTGTCAAATTCAGCCTCTATTATGTCACGTACTATGTTCTTTTAATGACTGTCGCATTCTCCTGACGTGAAAGGTCCCTAGTCGAAACCGAGCAGAATAATCGCCTTCTTTAAGTCATATGGTTAAACGTAATTACAAGCTAAACAAAACTTTAAGCATTCAATGCCCAGTTTTGTAGACAACGCTTAAGACTAGTCCCAGACTAAGATGAACGTTTGAGATGTCTTACCTGAATAAACTTGACCTGGAATACCTTCAAATTTGTGACTGGCAAGTTTCTTGCCAAAGTCAGACAATAGTTGCGTGGTCTGTTTTAAACCAGCGCCAGGTTGACGACGTACGCAGGAATTGTCCACGTTTCTGTTTTGTAGTGGTTATCACGTTTGCTTTACACGCAAAAGGTCCTCGGTTCGACACCGAGCAGAATCATAGTCTGCTTTAAGCCATAGAGTGGAATATAATGACAAGGTAACCAAACCTTTAAGCATTCAATGCACGGTTTCGTAGACAAGGCTTAAGACTAGTCCCATACTAAGATGAATGTTCGAGATGTCTTACCTGAATAAACTTGACCTGGAATACCTTCAAATTTGTGACTGGCAAGTTTCTTGCCAAAGTCAGACAATACTTGCGTGGTCTGTTTTAAACCAGCGCCAGTTTGACGACGTACGCAGGAATTGTCCACGTTTCTGTAGTGTAGTGGTTATCACGTTTGCTTTACACGCAAAAGGTCCTCGGTTCGAAACCGAGCAGAAACATAGTCTGCTTTAAGCCAGAGAGTGGAATATAATGACAAGGTAACCAAACCTTTAAGCATTCAATGCAAGGTTTCGTAGACAAGGCTTAAGACTAGTCCCAGACCAAGATGATTGTTTGAGATTCCTTAACTGAAAAATCTTGCCCTGAAACACCTTAAAATTTGTTACTGGCAAATTTATGCGAAATTCAGAGTTTCTGTAGTGTAGTGGTTATCACGTTCGCCTAACACGCAAAAGGTCCTCGGTTCGAAACCGAGCAGAAACATAGTCTGCTTTAAGCCATAGAGTGGAATATAATGACAAGGTAACCAAACCTTTAAGCATTCAATGCACGGTTTCGTAGACAAGGCTTAAGACTAGTCCCAGACTAAGATGATTGTTTGAGATTCCTTAACTGAAAAATCTTGCCCTGAAACACCTTAAAATTTGTGGCTGGCAAATTTATGCCAAATTCAGAGTTTCTGTAGTGTAGTGGTTATCACGTTCGCCTAACACGCGAAAGGTCCTCGTTTCGAAACCGAGCAGAAACATAGTCTGTTTTAAGCCATAGAGTGGAATATAATGACAAGGTAACCAAACCTTTAAGCATTCAATGCACGGTTTTGTAGACTGTCGAAATTCAGCCTCTATTATGTCACGTACTATGTTCTTTTAGTGACTGTCGCATTCCCCTGACGCATTGCACCTTCAAATTTGTGACTGGCAAGTTTCTTGCCAAAGTCAGACAATGCTTGCGTGGTCTGTTTTAAACCAGCGCCAGTTTGACGACGTACGCAGGAATTGTACACGTTTCTGTAGTGTAGTGGTTATCACGTTTGCTTTACACGCAAAAGGTCCTCGGTTCGAAACCGAGCAGAAACATAGTCTGCTTTAAGCCATAGAGTGGAATATAACGACAAGGTAACCAAACCTTAAGCATTCAATGCACTGTTTTGTAGACAAGGCTTAAGACTAGTCCCATACTGAAATGAATGTTCGAGATGTCTCACCTGAATAAACTTGACCTGGAACACCTTCAAATTTGTGACTGGCAAGTTTCTTGCCAAATTCAGAGTTTCTGTAGTGTAGTGGTTATCACGTTCGCCTCACACGCGAAAGGTCCTCGGTTCGAAACCGAGCAGAAACATAGTCTGTTTTAAGCCATAGAGTGGAATATAATGACAAGGTAACCAAACCTTTAAGCATTCAATGCACGGTTTTTATAGACTGCCGAAATTCAGCCTCTATTATGTTACAAGCTATGTTCTTTTAGTGACTGTCGCATTCTCCTGACGTGAAAGGTCCCTAGTCGAAACCGAGCAGAAACATAGTCTGCTTTAAGCCATAGAGTGGAATATAATGACAAGGTAACCAAACCTTTAAGCATTCAATGCACGGTTTTGTAGACTGTCGAAATTCAGCCTCTATTATGTCACGTACTATGTTCTTTTAGTGACTGTCGCATTCCCCTGACGCATTGCACCTTCAAATTTGTGACTGGCAAGTTTCTTGCCAAAGTCAGACAATGCTTGGGTGGTCTGTTTTAAACCAGCGCCAGTTTGACGACGTACGCAGGAATTGTCCACGTTTCTGTAGTGTAGTGGTTATCACGTTTGCTTCACACGCAAAAGGTCCTCGGTTCGAAACCGAGCAGTAACATAGTGTGCTTTAAGCCATAGAGAGCAATATAATGACAAGGTAACCAAACCTTTAAGCATTCAATGCACGGTTTTTATAGACTGCCGAAATTCAGCCTCTATTATGTTACAAGCTATGTTCTTTTAGTGACTGTCGCATTCTCCTGACGTGAAAGGTCCCTAGTCGAAACCGAGCAGAAACATAGTCTGCTTTAAGCCATAGAGTGGAATATAACAATAAGGTAACCAAACCTTTAAGCATTCAATGCACGGTTTTGTAGACTGTCGAAATTCAGCCTCTATTATGTCACGTACTATGTTCTTTTAGTGACTGTCGCATTCTCCTGACTTGAAAGGTCCCTAGTCGAAACCGAGCAGAAACATAGTCTGCTTTAAGCCATAGAGTGGAATATAATGACAAGGTAACCAAACCTTTAAGCATTCAATGCACGGTTTCGTAGACAAGGCATAAGACTAGTCCCATACTAAGATGAATGTTCGAGATGTCTTACCTGAATAAACTTGACCTGGAATACCTTCAAATTTGTGACTGGCAAGTTTCTCGCCAAAGTCATTCAATACTTGCGTGGTCTGTTTTAAACCAGCGCCAGGTTGACGACGTACGCAGGAATTGTCCACGTTTCTGTAGTGTAGTGGTTATCACGTTTGCTTCACACGCAAAAGGTCCTCGGTTCAAAACCGAGCAGAAACATAGTCTGCTTTAAGCCATAGAGTGGAATATAATGACAAGGTAACCAAACCTTTAAGCATTCAATGCACGGTTTTGTAGACTGTCGAAATTCAGCCTCTATTATGTCACGTACTATGTTCTTTTAGTGACTGTCGCATTCTCCTGACGTGAAAGGTCCCTAGTCGAAACCGAGCAGAAACATAGTCTGCTTTAAGCCATAGAGTGGAATATAATGACAAGGTAACCAAACCTTTAAGCATTCAATGCACGGTTTCGTAGACAAGGCTTAAGACTAGTCCCATACTAAGATGAATGTTCGAGATGTCTTACCTGAATAAACTTGACCTGGAATACCTTCAAATTTGTGACTGGCAAGTTTCTTGCCAAAGTCAGACAATACTTGCGTGGTCTGTTTTAAACCAGCGCCAGTTTGACGACGTACGCAGGAATTGTCCACGTTTCTGTAGTGTAGTGGTTATCACGTTTGCTTTACACGCAGAAGGTCCTCGGTTCGAAACCGAGCAGAAACATAGTCTGCTTTAAGCCAGAGAGTGGAATATAATGACAAGGTAACCAAACCTTTAAGCATTCAATGCACGGTTTCGTAGACAAGGCTTGAGACTAGTCCCAGACCAAGATGATTGTTTGAGATTCCTTAACTGAAAAATCTTGCCCTGAAACACCTTAAAATTTGTTACTGGCAAATTTATGCGAAATTCAGAGTTTCTGTAGTGTAGTGGTTATCACGTTCGCCTAACACGCAAAAGGTCCTCGGTTCGAAACCGAGCAGAAACATAGTCTGCTTTAAGCCATAGAGTGGAATATAATGACAAGGTAACCAAACCTTTAAGCATTCAATGCACGGTTTTTATAGACTGCCGAAATTCAGCCTCTATTATGTTACAAGCTATGTTCTTTTAGTGACTGTCGCATTCTCCTGACGTGAAAGGTCCCTAGTCGAAACCGAGCAGAAACATAGTCTGCTTTAAGCCATAGAGTGGAATATAATGACAAGGTAACCAAACCTTTAAGCATTCAATGCACGGTTTTGTAGACTGTCGAAATTCAGCCTCTATTATGTCACGTACTATGTTCTTTTAGTGACTGTCGCATTCCCCTGACGCATTGCACCTTCAAATTTGTGACTGGCAAGTTTCTTGCCAAAGTCAGACAATGCTTGGGTGGTCTGTTTTAAACCAGCGCCAGTTTGACGACGTACGCAGGAATTGTCCACGTTTCTGTAGTGTAGTGGTTATCACGTTTGCTTCACACGCAAAAGGTCCTCGGTTCGAAACCGAGCAGTAACATAGTGTGCTTTAAGCCATAGAGAGCAATATAATGACAAGGTAACCAAACCTTTAAGCATTCAATGCACGGTTTTTATAGACTGCCGAAATTCAGCCTCTATTATGTTACAAGCTATGTTCTTTTAGTGACTGTCGCATTCTCCTGACGTGAAAGGTCCCTAGTCGAAACCGAGCAGAAACATAGTCTGCTTTAAGCCATAGAGTGGAATATAATGACAAGGTAACCAAACCTTTAAGCATTCAATGCACGGTTTTGTAGACTGTCGAAATTCAGCCTCTATTATGTCACGTACTATGTTCTTTTAGTGACTGTCGCATTCTCCTGACGTGAAAGGTCCCTAGTCGAAACCGAGCAGAAACATAGTCTGCTTTAAGCCATAGAGTGGAATATAATGACAAGGTAACCAAACCTTTAAGCATTCAATGCACGGTTTCGTAGACAAGGCATAAGACTAGTCCCATACTAAGATGAATGTTCGAGATGTCTTACCTGAATAAACTTGACCTGGAATACCTTCAAATTTGTGACTGGCAAGTTTCTTGCCAAAGTCATTCAATACTTGCGTGGTCTGTTTTAAACCAGCGCCAGGTTGACGACGTACGCAGGAATTGTCCACGTTTCTGTAGTGTAGTGGTTATCACGTTTGCTTCACACGCAAAAGGTCCTCGGTTCAAAACCGAGCAGAAACATAGTCTGCTTTAAGCCATAGAGTGGAATATAATGACAAGGTAACCAAACCTTTAAGCATTCAATGCACGGTTTTGTAGACTGTCGAAATTCAGCCTCTATTATGTCACGTACTATGTTCTTTTAGTGACTGTCGCATTCTCCTGACGTGAAAGGTCCCTAGTCGAAACCGAGCAGAAACATAGTCTGCTTTAAGCCATAGAGTGGAATATAATGACAAGGTAACCAAACCTTTAAGCATTCAATGCACGGTTTCGTAGACAAGGCTTAAGACTAGTCCCATACTAAGATGAATGTTCGAGATGTCTTACCTGAATAAACTTGACCTGGAATACCTTCAAATTTGTGACTGGCAAGTTTCTTGCCAAAGTCAGACAATACTTGCGTGGTCTGTTTTAAACCAGCGCCAGTTTGACGACGTACGCAGGAATTGTCCACGTTTCTGTAGTGTAGTGGTTATCACGTTTGCTTTACACGCAAAAGGTCCTCGGTTCGAAACCGAGCAGAAACATAGTCTGCTTTAAGCCAGAGAGTGGAATATAATGACAAGGTAACCAAACCTTTAAGCATTCAATGCACGGTTTCGTAGACAAGGCTTAAGACTAGTCCCAGACCAAGATGATTGTTTGAGATTCCTTAACTGAAAAATCTTGCCCTGAAACACCTTAAAATTTGTTACTGGCAAATTTATGCGAAATTCAGAGTTTCTGTAGTGTAGTGGTTATCACGTTCGCCTAACACGCAAAAGGTCCTCGGTTCGAAACCGAGCAGAAACATAGTCTGCTTTAAGCCATAGAGTGGAATATAATGACAAGGTAACCAAACCTTTAAGCATTCAATGCACGGTTTCGTAGACAAGGCTTAAGACTAGTCCCAGACTAAGATGATTGTTTGAGATTCCTTAACTGAAAAATCTTGCCCTGAAACACCTTAAAATTTGTGACTGGCAAATTTATGCCAAATTCAGAGTTTCTGTAGTGTAGTGGTTATCACGTTCGCCTAACACGCGAAAGGTCCTCGTTTCGAAACCGAGCAGAAACATAGTCTGTTTTAAGCCATAGAGTGGAATATAATGACAAGGTAACCAAACCTTTAAGCATTCAATGCACGGTTTTGTAGACTGTCGAAATTCAGCCTCTATTATGTCACGTACTATGTTCTTTTAGTGACTGTCGCATTCCCCTGACGCATTGCACCTTCAAATTTGTGACTGGCAAGTTTCTTGCCAAAGTCAGACAATGCTTGCGTGGTCTGTTTTAAACCAGCGCCAGTTTGACGACGTACGCAGGAATTGTACACGTTTCTGTAGTGTAGTGGTTATCACGTTTGCTTTACACGCAAAAGGTCCTCGGTTCGAAACCGAGCAGAAACATAGTCTGCTTTAAGCCATAGAGTGGAATATAACGACAAGGTAACCAAACCTTAAGCATTCAATGCACTGTTTTGTAGACAAGGCTTAAGACTAGTCCCATACTGAAATGAATGTTCGAGATGTCTCACCTGAATAAACTTGACCTGGAACACCTTCAAATTTGTGACTGGCAAGTTTCTTGCCAAATTCAGAGTTTCTGTAGTGTAGTGGTTATCACGTTCGCCTCACACGCGAAAGGTCCTCGGTTCGAAACCGAGCAGAAACATAGTCTGTTTTAAGCCATAGAGTGGAATATAATGACAAGGTAACCAAACCTTTAAGCATTCAATGCACGGTTTTTATAGACTGCCGAAATTCAGCCTCTATTATGTTACAAGCTATGTTCTTTTAGTGACTGTCGCATTCTCCTGACGTGAAAGGTCCCTAGTCGAAACCGAGCAGAAACATAGTCTGCTTTAAGCCATAGAGTGGAATATAATGACAAGGTAACCAAACCTTTAAGCATTCAATGCACGGTTTTGTAGACTGTCGAAATTCAGCCTCTATTATGTCACGTACTATGTTCTTTTAGTGACTGTCGCATTCCCCTGACGCATTGCACCTTCAAATTTGTGACTGGCAAGTTTCTTGCCAAAGTCAGACAATGCTTGGGTGGTCTGTTTTAAACCAGCGCCAGTTTGACGACGTACGCAGGAATTGTCCACGTTTCTGTAGTGTAGTGGTTATCACGTTTGCTTCACACGCAAAAGGTCCTCGGTTCGAAACCGAGCAGTAACATAGTGTGCTTTAAGCCATAGAGAGCAATATAATGACAAGGTAACCAAACCTTTAAGCATTCAATGCACGGTTTTTATAGACTGCCGAAATTCAGCCTCTATTATGTTACAAGCTATGTTCTTTTAGTGACTGTCGCATTCTCCTGACGTGAAAGGTCCCTAGTCGAAACCGAGCAGAAACATAGTCTGCTTTAAGCCATAGAGTGGAATATAACAATAAGGTAACCAAACCTTTAAGCATTCAATGCACGGTTTTGTAGACTGTCGAAATTCAGCCTCTATTATGTCACGTACTATGTTCTTTTAGTGACTGTCGCATTCTCCTGACTTGAAAGGTCCCTAGTCGAAACCGAGCAGAAACATAGTCTGCTTTAAGCCATAGAGTGGAATATAATGACAAGGTAACCAAACCTTTAAGCATTCAATGCACGGTTTCGTAGACAAGGCATAAGACTAGTCCCATACTAAGATGAATGTTCGAGATGTCTTACCTGAATAAACTTGACCTGGAATACCTTCAAATTTGTGACTGGCAAGTTTCTCGCCAAAGTCATTCAATACTTGCGTGGTCTGTTTTAAACCAGCGCCAGGTTGACGACGTACGCAGGAATTGTCCACGTTTCTGTAGTGTAGTGGTTATCACGTTTGCTTCACACGCAAATGGTCCTCGGTTCAAAACCGAGCAGAAACATAGTCTGCTTTAAGCCATAGAGTGGAATATAATGACAAGGTAACCAAACCTTTAAGCATTCAATGCACGGTTTTGTAGACTGTCGAAATTCAGCCTCTATTATGTCACGTACTATGTTCTTTTAGTGACTGTCGCATTCTCCTGACGTGAAAGGTCCCTAGTCGAAACCGAGCAGAAACATAGTCTGCTTTAAGCCATAGAGTGGAATATAATGACAAGGTAACCAAACCTTTAAGCATTCAATGCACGGTTTCGTAGACAAGGCTTAAGTCTATTCCCAGACTAAGATGATTGTTTGAGATTCCTTAACTGAAAAATCTTGCCATGAAACACCTTAAAATTTGTTACTGGCAAATTTATGCGAAATTCAGAGTTTCTGTAGTGTAGTGGTTATCACGTTCGCCTAAACACGCGAAAGGTCCTCGGTTCGAGACCGAGCAGAAACAGTTTTCAGGTTTTGGCGTCAACCAGAGCAAATGCCATCGGTGTAAAACGTAGCTGCAATGCGTATCGGCCTGATTGAAAGCTTTTTGGGATTGTCAAATTCAGCCTCTATTATGTCACGTACAATGTTCTTTTATTGACTGTCGCATTCTCCTGACGTGAAAGGTCCCTAGTCGAAACCGAGCAGAAACATAGTCTGCTTTAAGCCATAGAGTGGAATATAATGACAAGGTAACCAAACCTTTAAGCATTCAATGCACGGTTTTGTAGACTGTCGAAATTCAGCCTCTATTATGTCACGTACTATGTTCTTTTAGTGACTGTCGCATTCCCCTGACGCATTGCACCTTCAAATTTGTGACTGGCAAGTTTCTTGCCAAAGTCAGACAATGCTTGGGTGGTCTGTTTTAAACCAGCGCCAGTTTGACGACGTACGCAGGAATTGTCCACGTTTCTGTAGTGTAGTGGTTATCACGTTTGCTTCACACGCAAAAGGTCCTCGGTTCGAAACCGAGCAGAAACATAGTCTGCTTTAAGCCATAGAGTGGAATATAATGACAAGGTAACCAAACCTTTAAGCATTCAATGCACGGTTTCGTAGACAAGGCTTAAGACTATTCCCAGACTAAGATGATTGTTTGAGATTCCTTAACTGAAAAATCTTGCCATGAAACACCTTAAAATTTGTTACTGGCAAATTTATGCGAAATTCAGAGTTTCTGTAGTGTAGTGGTTATCACGTTCGCCTAAACACGCGAAAGGTCCTCGGTTCGAGACCGAGCAGAAACATAGTCTGCTTTATGCCATAGAGTGGAATATAATGACAAGGTAACCAAACCTTTAAGCATTCAATGCACGGTTTCGTAGACAAGGCTTAAGACTAGTCCCAGACTAAGATGAGTGTTTGAGATTTCTTAACTGAAAAATCTTGCCCTGAAACACCTTAAAATTTGTGACTGGCAAATTTATGCGAAATTCAGAGTTTCTGTAGCGTATTGGTTATCACGTTCGCCTAACACGCGAAGGGTCCTCGGTTCGAGACCGAGCAGAAACAGTTTTCAGGTTTTGACGTCAACCAGAGCAAATGCCATCGGTGTAAAACGTAGCTGCAATGCGTATCGGCCTGATTGAAAGCTTTTTGGGATTGTCAAATTCAGCCTCTATTATGTCACGTACTATGTTCTTTTAATGACTGTCGCATTCTCCTGACGTGAAAGGTCCCTAGTCGAAACCGAGCAGAATAATCGCCTTCTTTAAGTCATATGGTTAAACGTAATTACAAGCTAAACAAAACTTTAAGCATTCAATGCCCAGTTTTGTAGACAACGCTTAAGACTAGTCCCAGACTAAGATGAACGTTTGAGATGTCTTACCTGAATAAACTTGACCTGGAATACCTTCAAATTTGTGACTGGCAAGTTTCTTGCCAAAGTCAGACAATAGTTGCGTGGTCTGTTTTAAACCAGCGCCAGGTTGACGACGTACGCAGGAATTGTCCACGTTTCTGTTTTGTAGTGGTTATCACGTTTGCTTTACACGCAAAAGGTCCTCGGTTCGACACCGAGCAGAAACATAGTCTGCTTTAAGCCATAGAGTGGAATATAATGACAAGGTA
The DNA here is from genome assembly GCF_015846415.1 of Triplophysa dalaica. Lineage (NCBI taxonomy): Eukaryota > Metazoa > Chordata > Actinopteri > Cypriniformes > Nemacheilidae > Triplophysa > Triplophysa dalaica. The sequence goes on along the minus strand of NC_079546.1, from coordinate 14,591,246 downwards.
ACCAAACCTTTAAGCATTCAATGCACGGTTTCGTAGACAAGGCTTAAGACTAGTCCCATACTAAGATGAATGTTCGAGATGTCTTACCTGAATAAACTTGACCTGGAATACCTTCAAATTTGTGACTGGCAAGTTTCTTGCCAAAGTCAGACAATACTTGCGTGGTCTGTTTTAAACCAGCGCCAGTTTGACGACGTACGCAGGAATTGTCCACGTTTCTGTAGTGTAGTGGTTATCACGTTTGCTTTACACGCAAAAGGTCCTCGGTTCGAAACCGAGCAGAAACATAGTCTGCTTTAAGCCAGAGAGTGGAATATAATGACAAGGTAACCAAACCTTTAAGCATTCAATGCACGGTTTTGTAGACTGTCGAAATTCAGCCTCTATTATGTCAAGTACTATGTTCTTTTAGTGACTGTCGCATTCTCCTGACGTGAAAGGTCCCTAGTCGAAACCGAGCAGAAACATAGTCTGCTTTAAGCCATAGAGTGGAATATAACGACAAGGTAACCAAACCTTAAGCATTCAATGCACTGTTTTGTAGACAAGGCTTAAGACTAGTCCCATACTGAAATGAATGTTCGAGATGTCTCACCTGAATAAACTTGACCTGGAACACCTTCAAATTTGTGTCTGGCAAGTTTCTTGCCAAATTCAGAGTTTCTGTAGTGTAGTGGTTATCACGTCTGCTTCACACGCAAAAGGTCCTCGGTTCGAAACCGAGCAGAAACATAGTCTGCTTTAAGCCATAGAGTGGAATATAATGACAAGGTAACCAAACCTTTAAGCATTCAATGCACGGTTTTGTAGACTGTCGAAATTCAGCCTCTATTATGTCACGTACTATGTTCTTTTAGTGACTGTCGCATTCTCCTGACGTGAAAGGTCCCTAGTCGAAACCGAGCAGAAACATAGTCTGCTTTAAGCCATAGAGTGGAATATAATGACAAGGTAACCAAACCTTTAAGCATTCAATGCACGGTTTCGTAGACAAGGCTTAAGACTATTCCCAGACTAAGATGATTGTTTGAGATTCCTTAACTGAAAAATCTTGCCATGAAGCACCTTAAAATTTGTTACTGGCAAATTTATGCGAAATTCAGAGTTTCTGTAGTGTAGTGGTTATCACGTTCGCCTAAACACGCGAAAGGTCCTCGGTTCGAGACCGAGCAGAAACATAGTCTGCTTTATGCCATAGAGTGGAATATAATGACAAGGTAACCAAACCTTTAAGCATTCAATGCACGGTTTCGTAGACAAGGCTTAAGACTAGTCCCAGACTAAGATGAGTGTTTGAGATTTCTTAACTGAAAAATCTTGCCCTGAAACACCTTAAAATTTGTGACTGGCAAATTTATGCGAAATTCAGAGTTTCTGTAGCGTATTGGTTATCACGTTCGCCTAACACGCGAAGGGTCCTCGGTTCGAGACCGAGCAGAAACAGTTTTCAGGTTTTGGCGTCAACCAGAGCAAATGCCATCGGTGTAAAACGTAGCTGCAATGCGTATCGGCCTGATTGAAAGCTTTTTGGGATTGTCAAATTCAGCCTCTATTATGTCACGTACTATGTTCTTTTAATGACTGTCGCATTCTCCTGACGTGAAAGGTCCCTAGTCGAAACCGAGCAGAATAATCGCCTTCTTTAAGTCATATGGTTAAACGTAATTACAAGCTAAACAAAACTTTAAGCATTCAATGCCCAGTTTTGTAGACAACGCTTAAGACTAGTCCCAGACTAAGATGAACGTTTGAGATGTCTTACCTGAATAAACTTGACCTGGAATACCTTCAAATTTGTGACTGGCAAGTTTCTTGCCAAAGTCAGACAATAGTTGCGTGGTCTGTTTTAAACCAGCGCCAGGTTGACAACGTACGCAGGAATTGTCCACGTTTCTGTTTTGTAGTGGTTATCACGTTTGCTTTACACGCAAAAGGTCCTCGGTTCGAAACCGAGCAGAAACATAGTCTGCTTTAAGCCATAGAGTGGAATATAATGACAAGGTAACCAAACCTTTAAGCATTCAATGCACGGTTTCGTAGACAAGGCTTAAGACTAGTCCCATACTAAGATGAATGTTCGAGATGTCTTACCTGAATAAACTTGACCTGGAATACCTTCAAATTTGTGACTGGCAAGTTTCTTGCCAAAGTCAGACAATACTTGCGTGGTCTGTTTTAAACCAGCGCGAGTTTGACGACGTACGCAGGAATTGTCCACGTTTCTGTAGTGTAGTGGTTATCACGTTTGCTTTACACGCAAAAGGTCTTCGGTTCGAAACCGAGCAGAAACATAGTCTGCTTTAAGCCAGAGAGTGGAATATAATGACAAGGTAACCAAACCTTTAAGCATTCAATGCACGGTTTCGTAGACAAGGCTTAAGACTAGTCCCAGACCAAGATGATTGTTTGAGATTCCTTAACTGAAAAATCTTGCCCTGAAACACCTTAAAATTTGTTACTGGCAAATTTATGCGAAATTCAGAGTTTCTGTAGTGTAGTGGTTATCACGTTCGCCTAACACGCGAAAGGTCCTCGGTTCGAAACCGAGCAGAAACATAGTCTGCTTTAAGCCATAGAGTGGAATATAATGACAAGGTAACCAAACCTTTAAGCATTCAATGCACGGTTTCGTAGACAAGGCTTAAGACTAGTCCCAGACTAAGATGATTGTTTGAGATTCCTTAACTGAAAAATCTTGCCCTGAAACACCTTAAAATTTGTGACTGGCAAATTTATGCCAAATTCAGAGTTTCTGTAGTGTAGTGGTTATCACGTTCGCCTAACACGCGAAAGGTCCTCGTTTCGAAACCGAGCAGAAACATAGTCTGTTTTAAGCCATAGAGTGGAATATAATGACAAGGTAACCAAACCTTTAAGCATTCAATGCACGGTTTTGTAGACTGTCGAAATTCAGCCTCTATTATGTTACAAGCTATGTTCTTTTAGTGACTGTCGCATTCTCCTGACGTGAAAGGTCCCTAGTCGAAACCGAGTAGAAACATCGCCTTCTTTAAGCCATATGGTTAAACGTAATTACAAGTTAAACAAAACTTTAAGCATTCACTGCACGGTTTCGTAGACGAGGCTTAAGACTAGTCCCATACAAAGATGAATGTTCGAGATGTCTTACCTGAATAAACTTGACCTGGAATACCTTCAAATTTGTGACTGGCAAGTTTCTTGCCAAAGTCAGACAATACTTGCGTGGTCTGTTTTAAACCAGCGCCAGGTTGACGACGTACGCAGGAATTGTCCACGTTTCTGTAGTGTAGTGGTTATCAAGTTTGCTTTACACGCAAAAGGTCCTCGTTTCGAAACCGAGCAGAAACATAGTCTGCTTTAAGCCATAGAGTGGAATATAATGTTAAGGTAACCAAACCTTTAAGCATTCAATGCACGGTTTTGTAGACTGTCGAAATTCAGCCTCTATTATGTTACAAGCTATTTTCTTTTAGTGACTGTCGCATTCTCCTGACGTGAAAGGTCCCTAGTCGAAACCGAGTAGAAACATCGCCTTCTTTAAGCCATATGGTTAAACGTAATTACAAGTTAAACAAAACTTTAAGCATTCAATGCACGGTTTCGTAGACGAGGCTTAAGACTAGTCCCATACTAAGATGAATGTTCGAGATGTCTTACCTGAATAAACTTGACCTGGAACACTTTCAAATTTGTGACTGGCAAGTATCTTGCCAAAGTCAGACAATACTTGCGTGGTCTGTTTTAAACCAGCGCCACGTTGACGACGTATGCAGGAATTGTCCACGTTTCTGTAGGTTAGTGGTTATCACGTTTGCTTTACACGCAAAAGGTCCTCGTTTCGAGACCGAGCAGAAACAGTTTTCAGGTTTTGGCGTCAACCAGAGCAAATGCCATCGGCGTAAAACGTAGCTGCACTGCGTATCGGCCTGATTGAAAGCTTTTTGGGATTGTCAAATTCAGCCTCTATTATGTCACCTACTATGTTCTTTTAGTGACTGTCGCATTCTCCTGACGTGAAAGGTCCCTAGTCGAAACCGAGCAGAAACATAGTCTGCTTTAAGCCATAGAGTGGAATATAACGACAAGGTAACCAACCCTTAAGCATTCATTGCACGGTTTTGTAGACTGTCGAAATTCAGCCTCTATTATGTTACAAGCTATGTTCTTTTAGTGACTGTCGCATTCTCCTGACGTGAAAGGTCCCTAGTCGAAACCGAGCAGAAACATAGTCTGCTTTAAGCCATAGAGTGGAATATAATGACAAGGTAACCAAACCTTAAGCATTCAATGCACTGTTTTGTAGACAAGGCTTAAGACTTGTCCCATACTTAAATGAATGTTCGAGATGTCTCACCTGAATAAACTTGACCTGGAACACCTTCAAATTTGTGACTGGCAAGTTTCTTGCCAAATTCAGACAATGCTTGCGTGGTCTGTTTTAAACCAGCGCCAGGTTCACGACGTACGCAGGAATTGTCCACGTTTCTGTAGTGTAGTGGTTATCACGTTTGCTTCACACGTTAAAGGTCCTCGGTTCGAAACAAAGCAGAAACATAGTCTGCTTTAAGCCATAGAGTGGAATATAATGACAAGGTAACCAAACCTTTAAGCATTCAATGCACGGTTTCGTAGACAAGGCTTAAGACTAGTCCCAGACTAAGATGAGTGTTTGAGATTTCTTAACTTAAAAATCTTGCCCTGAAACACCTTAAAATTTGTGACTGGCAAATTTATGCGAAATTCAGAGTTTCTGTAGCGTATTGGTTATCACGTTCGCCTAACACGCGAAGGGTCCTCGGTTCGAGACCGAGCAGAAACAGTTTTCAGGTTTTGGCGTCAACCAGAGCAAATGCCATCGGTGTAAAACGTAGCTGCAATGCGTATCGGCCTGATTGAAAGCTTTTTGGGATTGTCAAATTCAGCCTCTATTATGTCACGTACTATGTTCTTTTAATGACTGTCGCATTCTCCTGACGTGAAAGGTCCCTAGTCGAAACCGAGCAGAATAATCGCCTTCTTTAAGTCATATGGTTAAACGTAATTACAAGCTAAACAAAACTTTAAGCATTCAATGCCCAGTTTTGTAGACAACGCTTAAGATTAGTCCCAGACTAAGATGAACGTTTGAGATGTCTTACCTGAATAAACTTGACCTGGAATACCTTCAAATTTGTGACTGGCAAGTTTCTTGCCAAAGTCAGACAATAGTTGCGTGGTCTGTTTTAAACCAGCGCCAGGTTGACAACGTACGCAGGAATTGTCCACGTTTCTGTTTTGTAGTGGTTATCACGTTTGCTTTACACGCAAAAGGTCCTCGGTTCGAAACCGAGCAGAAACATAGTCTGCTTTAAGCCATAGAGTGGAATATAATGACAAGGTAACCAAACCTTTAAGCATTCAATGCACGGTTTCGTAGACAAGGCTTAAGACTAGTCCCATACTAAGATGAATGTTCGAGATGTCTTACCTGAATAAACTTGACCTGGAATACCTTCAAATTTGTGACTGGCAAGTTTCTTGCCAAAGTCAGACAATACTTGCGTGGTCTGTTTTAAACCAGCGCCAGTTTGACGACGTACGCAGGAATTGTCCACGTTTCTGTAGTGTAGTGGTTATCACGTTTGCTTTACACGCAAAAGGTCCTCGGTTCGAAACCGAGCAGAAACATAGTCTGCTTTAAGCCATAGAGTGGAATATAATGACAAGGTAACCAAACCTTTAAGCATTCAATGCACGGTTTCGTAGACAAGGCTTAAGACTAGTCCCAGACCAAGATTATTGTTCGAGATGTCTTACCTGAATAAACTTGACCTGGAATACCTTCAAATTTGTGACTGGCAAGTTTCTTGCCAAAGTCAGACAATACTTGCGTGGTCTGTTTTAAACCAGCGCCAGTTTGACGACGTACGCAGGAATTGTCCACGTTTCTGTAGTGTAGTGGTTATCACGTTTGCTTTACACGCAAAAGGTCTTCGGTTCGAAACCGAGCAGAAACATAGTCTGCTTTAAGCCAGAGAGTGGAATATAATGACAAGGTAACCAAACCTTTAAGCATTCAATGCACGGTTTCGTAGACAAGGCTTAAGACTAGTCCCAGACCAAGATGATTGTTTGAGATTCCTTAACTGAAAAATCTTGCCCTGAAACACCTTAAAATTTGTTACTGGCAAATTTATGCGAAATTCAGAGTTTCTGTAGTGTAGTGGTTATCACGTTCGCCTAACACGCGAAAGGTCCTCGGTTCGAAACCGAGCAGAAACATAGTCTGCTTTAAGCCATAGAGTGGAATATAATGACAAGGTAACCAAACCTTTAAGCATTCAATGCACGGTTTCGTAGACAAGGCTTAAGACTAGTCCCAGACTAAGATGATTGTTTGAGATTCCTTAACTGAAAAATCTTGCCCTGAAACACCTTAAAATTTGTGACTGGCAAATTTATGCCAAATTCAGAGTTTCTGTAGTGTAGTGGTTATCACGTTCGCCTAACACGCGAAAGGTCCTCGTTTTGAAACCGATTAGAAACATAGTCTGTTTTAAGCCATAGAGTGGAATATAATGACAAGGTAACCAAACCTTTAAGCATTCAATGCACGGTTTTGTAGACTGTCGAAATTCAGCCTCTATTATGTTACAAGCTATGTTCTTTTAGTGACTGTCGCATTCTCCTGACGTGAAAGGTCCCTAGTCGAAACCGAGTAGAAACATCGCCTTCTTTAAGCCATATGGTTAAACGTAATTACAAGTTAAACAAAACTTTAAGCATTCACTGCACGGTTTCGTAGACGAGGCTTAAGACTAGTCCCATACAAAGATGAATGTTCGAGATGTCTTACCTGAATAAACTTGACCTGGAATACCTTCAAATTTGTGACTGGCAAGTTTCTTGCCAAAGTCAGACAATACTTGCGTGGTCTGTTTTAAACCAGCGCCAGGTTGACGACGTACGCAGGAATTGTCCACGTTTCTGTAGTGTAGTGGTTATCAAGTTTGCTTTACACGCAAAAGGTCCTCGTTTCGAAACCGAGCAGAAACATAGTCTGCTTTAAGCCATAGAGTGGAATATAATGTTAAGGTAACCAAACCTTTAAGCATTCAATGCACGGTTTTGTAGACTGTCGAAATTCAGCCTCTATTATGTTACAAGCTATTTTCTTTTAGTGACTGTCGCATTCTCCTGACGTGAAAGGTCCCTAGTCGAAACCGAGTAGAAACATCGCCTTCTTTAAGCCATATGGTTAAACGTAATTACAAGTTAAACAAAACTTTAAGCATTCAATGCACGGTTTCGTAGACGAGGCTTAAGACTAGTCCCATACTAAGATGAATGTTCGAGATGTCTTACCTGAATAAACTTGACCTGGAACACTTTCAAATTTGTGACTGGCAAGTATCTTGCCAAAGTCAGACAATACTTGCGTGGTCTGTTTTAAACCAGCGCCACGTTGACGACGTATGCAGGAATTGTCCACGTTTCTGTAGGTTAGTGGTTATCACGTTTGCTTTACACGCAAAAGGTCCTCGTTTCGAGACCGAGCAGAAACAGTTTTCAGGTTTTGGCGTCAACCAGAGCAAATGCCATCGGCGTAAAACGTAGCTGCACTGCGTATCGGCCTGATTGAAAGCTTTTTGGGATTGTCAAATTCAGCCTCTATTATGTCACCTACTATGTTCTTTTAGTGACTGTCGCATTCTCCTGACGTGAAAGGTCCCTAGTCGAAACCGAGCAGAAACATAGTCTGCTTTAAGCCATAGAGTGGAATATAACGACAAGGTAACCAACCCTTAAGCATTCATTGCACGGTTTTGTAGACTGTCGAAATTCAGCCTCTATTATGTTACAAGCTATGTTCTTTTAGTGACTGTCGCATTCTCCTGACGTGAAAGGTCCCTAGTCGAAACCGAGCAGAAACATAGTCTGCTTTAAGCCATAGAGTGGAATATAATGACAAGGTAACCAAACCTTAAGCATTCAATGCACTGTTTTGTAGACAAGGCTTAAGACTTGTCCCATACTTAAATGAATGTTCGAGATGTCTCACCTGAATAAACTTGACCTGGAACACCTTCAAATTTGTGACTGGCAAGTTTCTTGCCAAAGTCAGACAATGCTTGCGTGGTCTGTTTTAAACCAGCGCCAGGTTCACGACGTACGCAGGAATTGTCCACGTTTCTGTAGTGTAGTGGTTATCACGTTTGCTTCACACGTTAAAGGTCCTCGGTTCGAAACAAAGCAGAAACATAGTCTGCTTTAAGCCATAGAGTGGAATATAATGACAAGGTAACCAAACCTTTAAGCATTCAATGCACGGTTTCGTAGACAAGGCTTAAAACTAGTCCCAGACTAAGATGATTTTTTGAGATTCCTTAACTGAAAAATCTTGCCCTGAAACACCTTAAAATTTGTTTCTGGCAAATTTATGCGAAATTCAGAGTTTCTGTACTGTAGTGGTTATCACGTTCGCCTAACACGCGAAAGGTCCTCGGTTCGAAACCGAGCAGAAACATAGTCTGTTTTAAGCCATAGAGTGGAATATAATGACAAGGTAACCAAACCTTTAAGCATTCAATGCACGGTTTCGTAGACAAGGCTTAAGACTAGTCCCATACTAAGATGAATGTTCAAGATTTCTTTACTGAAAAATCTTGCCCTGAAACACCTTAAAATTTGTGACTGGTGAAGGAGTTTTTTAATAAGTTTTTATTATGTTTGAATCTTTACTTTTTATTATAGTTTGATTAACATAATGTGTGTGCTGAAGGAGTTTTTTGCTAATAAGTTTTATTATAGTTTGATTAACATAATGTGTGTGACTTAATGAAAATGTTTAAGCAGAAGCTGTGAGGGGTTTCTGTGCTGAGATTGAAAGTGCCTGTTACAGGAATGTGTGTGGGGGTTCAGCTTTGCGCGCAAAGATAAGGGAAATAGCTGAAAGGCAGTTAAAGACTCAGGGTATGTGAGTGCAGATTATGAGGGATTTAATAATTTATGTTTAATCATTTAATCATTTATGTTTACTCATTTATATGTTATGTTTAATCATTTATGGGTGTTATTTTTCTTATTGCGTGAAGTGTTAAAACTATAGATATGATACATGCATTTGATACCCAAGCTATGTGCTGATATTGGTGTGTTTGCAACAGGAATGTGAGTGTGTGGGAAGGAGGGGGTAGTTCGGCTGCAGTTGGGTAAGAAAAATGGGGGAGGTCTAAGGAATGTGTGTTGTGTTGTGTCATATGATATTTTGCAGAAAAATAGGAGAACGAAGGAGTAAAGGCTGATTGGACAGCACAGGGCGGACCCTCCTCTGCAGGAAACGAAAGAAGATACACGTCACCAAACACTATAAAGATGTTGTAAACTCATTTCGTTGGGTTGATTCTATTTGTAAGACACTGTGTCGAGACAATCCAGCGCGCGCTGTTTCTGATCAATAAACTTCAACATTTGTTAGAGTTGCCTCTTTCCAATTTTTGACCATGCAGGACATATAAAGTCCATCACTGGCAAATTTATGCCAAATTCAGAGTTTCTGTAGTATAGTGGTTATCACGTTCGCCTAACACGCAAAAGGTCTTCGGTTCGAGATCGAGATCGAGCAAAAACAGTTTTCAGGTTTTGGCGTCAAGCAGAGCAAATGCCTTCGGTGTAAAATGTAGCTGCACTGCGTATCGGCCTGATTGAAAGCTTTTGGGGATTGTCAAATTCAGCCTCTATTATGTTACAAGCTATGTTCTTTTAGTGACTGTCGCATTCTCCTGACGTGAAAGGTCCCTAGTCGAAACCGAGCAGAAACATCGCCTGCTTTAAGCCATATGGTGAAACGTAATTACAAGCTGTCCACATTTCTGTAGTGTAGGGGTTATCACGTTTGCTGTACACGCAAAAGGTCCTCTTCTTAGGTCCCCTTGTCTACACAATATTGGACGGTTGAAGAGTCTAGTCAACGGAACACACAGAGTTTGCAGATCGTGAGACAAAGTTTGACACAGACACCAGGTGCTTGTTCAATCAGAGTCCAATGTTTATTGTTTTAAGGACTAATATTTATAAGCTGGAAACAGGAGATGTCATATAAAACCACCTGAGTGGAAAATCACCAGACTTTCTGTTTAGTCTTATTCCTCCTGAACAATCAGATATGATCACAAAGTACGTATTCAATATACGTACTCAATATTACAGTATCAAAACAATTGTCCCTAGACATCATTAGGAACCTTGAGATGGAGAACAACAGATACTTATATCAACATAAGACAGCATAAGATACGATACGACTTTCAACGAGGTTAAACAACAAGAAAGTAAGGCACATTTTATGTGAATTGAAGCTAATACTTATAGGAATGAATACGAATGAATACATATGATATATGAACTTTGTATTAAACACAGATTTAATATTTGTAGAGGACAGGACGAAATCCAGATTCTTACAGTTGCACAAGTCAATCGTGTACCTACATAGCCGAAATAGCTCAGTTGGGAGAGCGTTAGACTGAAGATCTAAAGGTCCCTGTTTCGATCGCGGGTTTGGTGGGTCGACAATAGATTGACATTGGTTTTCATGGTGTAATGGTTAGCGTTCTGGACTCTGAATCCAGTGATCTGAGTTCAAATCTTGCTGAGACCTCTCATTGGAAGTCCAAACTTTTTGGAGGCATCCCAGCAGAACCCCCGTCCAAAGGAGACCCTGCCAGGGATTGTTACCGCCCCACTGTTTGAACCTATTTCCTGAAGCGTTTGAGCTGTAAGACAAGCACGAGTGAATTTCATCTATGTTTATGTGCAGGAGTAGTGTTGCACTTGTGGAAAGATGAACCACATAAAAGATGAAGGGTCTTTGTAATGATAAAGTAAGACAACGGTAGGTTACAACCAGGTTTCAGTAAGCCTCAAGTTAAAGTAGCATTTGCTGATTTCATACTGACAACAGGCCAACGATACACAATGCGCCAAAGGACGATACACCCAAGTGAAAGCGGAAAAAAAAGTGGAACAAATGTCCCATGTCTGAAGCGTTTTTGTGATTCCACACACATACACAAAAAAATTTGGGCAGAGAGATTTTTCATGCCCTGGGCTAAGGACTTATTTTGACAACTGCCCAACAATAATGAGGGATAATGCTTTTCAAGAAACTACAAGAAAAGGGCAAAGAGACACAACACATCACACATCCACTTTGGTTTTTTGAAAATGCAAGGAACACAGCAAGAAAACTTGTGGAATCTTAAGTGACAACTTGATTGTCTTTGAACGTGAAATGTCCTGCATCAAGTTGCTCTTGGTAAAACCAATGCACACACAATATGGGAGACTCTTGTCATGTGTGTCCAGGTGCCATAGCGAGGACAGACAACGGGCCCTGAAGGCTTTTTGTGAGTGAAAATATGAGCAGGAATCAACACGAAGACCTTTTTCTGCAGCGGTGAGCCTCGACAGTTAGCATAGGGATGGCTAAGATTAGAGTTGAGCCGGATACTCGGCTGAAACGAGTATCCGGTACGGATAAAGCACTTTTGCCTAGTACGAGTATTATACGAGTAATACGAGTCAATATCTGTGCTCGGATTGAATAAAAATCCTCATTGGGTAGCTGACTGTGTCTGCGTTCTGTGATAGTCACAGCTCCCCTACACACATGCAGATGTATTGTGTTGCTGACTGTGTTCACAGCTCTCTCTCCGTTTCTCCCTCAGTCACTCAGGTTCGCGGGTCTTTCCCGTTAACGTTTAGGGTTTCTTCAGCATTAGGTTGGTTTTTTATTTCGGTTTGTAGTACTTACTTATTAACTATTAGAGTTTGGTAAACGTGGGGTTTGTTCAGACGTGGTGCTTGGTAGAATGCGACTCGCGTTGCGTCTCTGGCCGTCTTCTTTAAACCGTCAGCTGGCTCTAACCAGTTTTTAATTAAAAGTTAAAAAAAGAAAGTTATGTTGAGATGAAAACTCTTGTTCATTACATGTTACTTCATAATTGCAACCGCATGTGTTGTATTCAATTGTTGCAAAACTTATTCTGTATAAAGTTTGTTTGTCATCGTGATCAAAACCATTGATCTGAAGCTCAATGCTGATGCTGTCATGTAAATATTTTTCTAATCAGCATTAAATATAACAATTTCCGATCAACCCATATCAATTGCATGCTTAAAATAACATACCGATTAAAGCCCCGCCCATCTCAAGACAACCCGACCCAATTTCCGGGTTAAATCCCGCCCACTTCCTGGTTAGGCCCCGCCCAGTCCGAGTACAGATACGGATACAGATAATTCATATGGTTAACAGATACAGATACAGATACAGATAATGCTGTACTCGCTCACCCCTTTCTAAGATGCACGAAGGAAGCTCCAAAAGCCACTAATGTGGTGAATGCGGGCGTTGGTCCCGCTACCTCTCGCTTGCGCTTGCTGCTTCTCGCTGGTTGCGCCAAAGTAAGCCCAAAGTTCAATTCAATTCAATTCAAGTTTATTTATATAGCGCTTTTCACAATGTGTATTGTTTCAAAGCAGCTTTACAGGGGCAAACAAGAAAAACAGAAAAGTTAAAACACAGCACAGTGCATGGTATTTATACAACGAGTAAGTTCATTCTAATAAATAACATCTAATTTCTAAATAAATAAATGAATGAATGCAGTCTCCCGGTGAGCAGGCCAACACTGCCCTGCTGTGGCGAGGAACCCAAACTCCAATGATTGATTAATGGAGAAAAAAACCTCGGGAGAAACCAGGCTCAACCGGGAGGGCCAGATCCCCTCTGACGTGTCATAGCTGCACTCAGACTGGTGACATGTGATTTTAGTTTAGCATTTAATACCAAATATTGTAACTTCAGCATTAATAAGACAAATAGTCCGTCTTTGCTCTTGGTTGGGGATGTAGTGGTCTGAGCTGGGATGGTCCGATGGTCATATTTCTCTTGGCAGCTGGTGGAATTGCCTTAGATGGAGCTGGGATGGTCAGTCAGTCTGCAGCTGTATCTGGTGTAATCTCAAATTGGGGATGGGCATCTGTCGGTCGTCTGGACATGGTGGAACTTCTTCCTACCTCGGGATGGGCATCTGTCGGTCGTCTGGACATGGTGGAACTTCTTCCTACCTCGGGATGGGCATCCCGAGGCAGAGGCGGAAAGAGAATAAAGAGAATAATTAGCGTAGCTGCTGTTCATTAACTATGCATTAAGTGAAAGCTTGGCTGAAAAGATGTGTCTTTAATCTAGATTTAAATTGGGAGAGTGTGTCTGACCCTCGAATAGTATCAGGAAGGCTATTCCAGAGTTTAGGTGCTACGTATGAGAAAGCTCGTCCACCTTTGGTGGATTTTGTTATTCTAGGTATTGTCAAAAGTCCTAAGTTTTGAGATCTCAGCGAGCGTGATGGGTTGTAACGTGATAAAAGCTCGGTTAAGTAAGTAGGTGCTAAACCGTTCAGGGCTTTGTAAGTAATTAAAATAATTTTAAAATCAATGCGATACTTAATGGGTAGCCAGTGAAGCGATGATAAAACTGGGGTTATGTGATCGTATTTTCTTGACCTAGTAAGAACTCTGGCAGCTGCATTCTGAACTAACTGTAGTTTGTTTATCGATGATACAGGACAACCACTAAGTAGAGCATTACAATAGTCAAGCCGTGAGGTCACAAATGCATGAATAAGCTTTTCTGCGTCTGCAACACATAAACTATTTCGTAATTTGGCAACATTTCTAAGGTGGAAGAAGGCTGTTTTTGTGATATTTGAGATGTGATTTTTAAATGACAGGTTGCCGTCTAATATAACGCCTAGGTCTTTAACTGTATTTGTTGGAGTAACAGTGCAGCTTTCAATTTGCAGGCTGTAATCGGAGATATTCGGTTTACTTAATTTTGGTGCTATAAGTAATATTTCTGTTTTGCTAGAGTTTAAAAGGAGGAAATTACTAGTCATCCAATGTTTTATGTCCTCGATGCACTCTGCCAGTTTGGATAGCTTAAAGGAATCATCTGGTCTTGATGAGATATATAGCTGAGTATCATCTGCATAACAGTGGAAGCTAATTCCATGTAGTAAGCCCACATGAGCCAATCACGTTTGTCTCTGGGGCTTACTTTTGACAAATCACGTTTATCTCTGGGGCTTACTTTTGACCAATCACGTTTGCCTCTGGGGCTTACTTTTGACCAATCACGTTTGTCTCTGGGGCTTACTTTTGACCAATCACGTTTGCCTCTGGGGCTTACTTTTGACCAATCACGTTTGTCTCTGGGGCTTACTTTTGACCAATCACATTTGTCTCTGGGGCTTACTTTTGACCAATCGCGTTTCTCTCCTCTGGCTAACTCAACTCAACTCAACTTATATAGCGCTTTTTACAATTTTCATTGTTACAAAGCAGCTGTACATGAGACACATTGAATACAAGTATGAATTCTAAAGCAGCCCCCCGGCCAGGCAGATAGTGCAAAATAATATGCAAACGGTGGTGAGGAACCCAAAACTCCCATTGAGAAAAAAAACCTCAGAGGAAGCCAGGCCCAACCAGGGGATTCCAGTTCCCCTCTGGCAAAAGCTGCTGCCTCTGCACAAGCTCAACAGTGCTTGCACAAGGCTTAATAAAAATATAAAAATGTAGGATTTAAGATTATCATTAACAATCTAATAGCATTTGAAATGTTGTAGGAAAAACAAAGTTGTCGCGTCCTTTATCCAGCTCTATCCTCTTAGCTCTTGTCAGGTCACCGCTTCCCATTCTCAGCTCTGCCATCCTGCGGTAACCTTGGAACAAAGAGACAAGACTGGCTGAGAGTAGAGTAGTGTTCTGCACTCTTTGATGCAACAAGTACATCATTTGTTGTTGGATGTGTTCCTGGTTCCGGTTGATCTAAATAATGCAGCCTAAATCCTCTGAGGATTAATATTATGGAGGTGTAGTGTATGCAAGATTAAAAAGATGAGTCTTTAGTCTAGATTTAAACTGACAGAGTGTGTCTGCCTCCCGGACCGTGCAGGGAAGAATATTCCAAAGTTTAGGCGCTAGATAAGAAAAGGATCTACCACCTGCACTTGATTTTGAAATTCTAGGTATTACCAACTGACAGGACACCTGAGAGCGTAATGTACGCGGAGGTCTGTAATACAATAGAAGTTCATTCAAATACTGCGGCGCTAGACCATGTAGGTGTCACAGGTCGGGGGGTCAAGCCAGACTGCACCCACCCCTGAAACCCAGGACCACCTCGAGGAGCGTACCAGGAAAACCAGACAGACGAGAGAGTAAAAGTTTGACAAGGTTTATTTAGTTAAAATCAATTAAAAGTCTCAGTGCTAATTCTGTGTCTCCCAACCAGAACGGGATCGGACCTCGGACGCCGGGAGGGCGTGGAGTTCTCTTCGGCAGCTCGTGCCTGTACGTGGCCGGTAAGGGAGAAGAGGAGTCGGCCACCCGTCACTTAGGGGGAGTATCCTGGTAAGTAGAACTTATAGATGCTTTGGTCCAGACGATGCAAGGAATATTTCTTAATGTCCACCTCTCGTTACAGCCAACTTCACATACGACACTTGGTCCGGAGGATCCTTCGATCTGCACAGCAGAGTAAGTAGTCAACAACAAGTATATGTTCTTCGAATGAGTGATGAGGCTTACGGCTGGGAGATGCTTCGGTCAAGACGAGGAAAGGAATATCTCTTATGTCCACCTCTCTTCACAGCAACATCACATACAGCGCTGGGCCAGGAGGATCCTTCAATCTGCACAGCAGAGTAAGTAGTTCAACAACAGGTATATGTTCTTTGAACGAGTGAGGGGGCTTACGGCTGGGAGATGCTTCGGTCAAGACGATGAAAGGAATATTTCTGATGTCCACCTCCCTTCACAGCGACATCACATACGGCGCTTGGCCAGGGGGATCCTTCAATCTGCACAGCAGAGTAAGTAGTTCAACAACAGGTATATGTTCTTTGAACGAGTGAGGGGGCTTACGGCTGGGAGATGCTTCGGTCAAGACGATGAAAGGAATATTTCTGATGTCCACCTCTCTTCACAGCGACATCACATACGGCGCTTGGCCCGGAGGATCCTGCAAGCTGCACAGCAGAGTAAGTTAATACACGTACACACAATCTTCCAGCAGGTAGGGAGAATCTTCACACGGAACGCCTGGGTTTTTGTTACGGTGACAGTGGTGGGCTTTCGAGGTGGTGAGCGTACGGCATTAAATCTGTATATATTCCCCACACTCTGTAACTTCACTTCAAGCAATTATTGTGCAAACACACCACTTCAGGCACTGCATATCCACTCTCAGTGCAAATAGAGCCAACACTCACCCAACGCTTGCTCCTTCCACTGTCGGGCTGGATCGGGTCTCACCAAATAGCGAGGAAGTGTGAATGCCTCCTTACTGACCCGGGGACAGAGCACTTCTCGCCCACACTCGAAGGAGAAGACAGGAGTTCAAATGATCACTTAATCCGCGCACTCTCCAGTGACACAACCCTCGTGATCAATCCACTTCACAACTTTATATCAGTCTCAGTGCAGGTACATGCATTCAATCGAATTCCAAGATCATATTACTTATCTTCCCTCCGATGATGATGGCGCGGCTTGGTCTTCACTTGGTCCTCATAACTCACTCTCTTTCCGTCCTCAATATCTCCACTCGATGGCCGTTATATCTGTCGCACAGCCGAACCCCGCAACAATCTTCAGATACCTTCGCACGCCAGCCCAACCGTCAAAGGAATCCACTTCTCTCAGGGGAACACATCCGAAGAAAGGACAACCAGGAAGAACAACCGGGAGAACAAACAACCAGTAGGAAAAACACCCCCTTCATGGTCTCTGTACTTCCTTTTTATATGGTTACTCCGCCTCCACAATCCTCTCACAGATCCCAACATCAAACTCTCCGCACCAGATGTCAATCCGTCATTAGCGTTGTTATGGTGACATAATGCGCAACCCGGAAGTGGTCCGGTGTTACAGCGACACCGTCCCGGGGGGAACACAATTCCAGCGGGACTTAGTTCCGCTTCCCTTTCGTCACCCCGTGACAAACACCTAAACAAGTTATTGAGATAATGAAGTGATGATTGATCAATAATGATGAACAAGTGATGTTAATCGCTGAAGAAAACATCATAAGTTCAAAAACCATAATAATGTTTCCTTTAGTGGGGCTCTTACCCTTAATTTATTTTTACATCAGCTGTTATAGTGTGTTTCTGAAAAGCCATACAAAAGACAAAATTGTTGGAATGAAACCTTCTTAAATTGTTATAAGACAGATACAAATGAGGGGGATTTAAGTCTGACAAATATCGTGACACACATATCGTGAAGTTATGAAAGCTGAGGTAGAATATCTGTTAAGACATGGTTTAGCCGAGATAAAGCCCCTGGAGCTCCCCATGTTTGTTAGTACCTAAACCAGATTCTACCCATCTACACCATTTACTGGCAATTGCGCACGTACTGCCAAACTGACTAGACCTGTCACTAGATCGGTGTCCTAATGGACCTTGTGTATTGGGACAGAAACACACCCCATTTCTATCCCGCGTACCAATACATTTACACCTGTTCACTGAAAACAGCAACAGAGTTTTTAATAAACGACTGTGCTGATCCTGTGTCACTCATTATAGTGACGGTTTTCTGTTCGGGCTCAGGGAAGGAGGCACACCCCGTTAAGAGAAATGGAGAATAGGAAGAGACGTCTAACACGTGCGGTGCAGAAAAAGTCTGCGACAGGGCAACACTTATTGGTCGTGCACCTTTTTTATCCAATCTGGACAATCGGCAAATAAATGAGCAGGGTCCAAGCAGTAAAAACAAACTCGCTTCCTTTTTGTGCGGTAAGGAGGACTACCATTAGTTCTAGTATAAGTGTTTTTCACAAAACGAGAAGATTTTAGCGAAGCTGTTTCTTGGTGTGGAATTACAGTTGGAGTAGATACAAACAACGGCTGCTTCTGAGAGCAAGGCAACTTTTTGTTCGTTTAAAAAAGTTATACGTTTTTCCGGGGACCTCCAACAGAATTAACTCTTACAAAGACTCAAATTGATCGGCTTTACTGAATAAACACCACTTATTGAACAAATTTTGCTTTTCCCTCGCAAATTCTACGTGTGTTTGTGTGGTTGTCTTTGCATCTTTTGCCGAAAAGCCTCAGGAACTAATTTGTACACAGGAAGATCAGCAGCTTTTACCTGGTCATAATCCAGGGACTGTACAAGTGGCAAAGCGGAACAAACCTCCTTGGGCTTTCCCTGACAAACTGCATTGAAGCAGTAATGCCCCAATATATCGAGGCCAGTCAAGCTGTTCAGCAATACGTTCAAAAGCTACAAAGAAGGCATCGACCTAAGCTTTTCAAATGGCGGTACCAGCTTAATGTATCAACTTAAATCAAAGGGAGAATCAGTTGAACGTTGCCCTGCTCTAGCAGTGGGCTGTGGTGACATATTACTAGAAGAAAAACGGGAGTGTGGCAGAGGGACCGGCTTCCCTAACAAAGCTTGTGCTTCTAAATCTAATTTGCGGATGTGAACGTCACGATCGTTAGCGTAAGGGTAGGATCTACTGCATCTACCCTTGGAATATCATAAGGTGCAGGACTCACCGAACCTTCGGAAGCTTCCACATCACTTTCCTCAGTCATGTATGATATCAGGTGGCACATTGTCTGTCACGTGAAAGTATCTCAGGTTGTTCAAAATGCTCTGTCTCTTTACGCCAGTTTCTGTTTGATTACTCTGGAGAAGATCTGGAAGATGGCAATCTTTATTCCTAAACAGTAAAGGATCTTCCATTGTTTATGTGTTCGCAGCAACTGTTTCTCCACATGGCACCAACGACAAACACTGTTCCCAGAGATGGTCTCTGTGTACCCAAGAATTGAATATAAACCCAAATTATCCCCACAAATATGGGCAACCCAAACATTCAATGTGCCTTTGAAGTGAGCCGTCAGTAGGGTGAACAGAACTTTTCAACACAGTGGTCTCATCCAGACTGTTTTAGTCACTGAGCTTCCTTTTCCACTCCATTATCTTCTCCATTGTCCCTTGACTCACTTGAGTTTCACTAGTGGACATAAAGGGATCCTTTGGAAAGTATCCTGCACTGCCACCTGTTGTTATGTGTATGAGACACCAGGGAGAGGCTGCTCCACTGGCTGAACCAGGTAACCAGCTTGAACAAAGTATTTCATATGCTTGTGTTCAGAATCCAAGCATTGAAAAGGTTTAGATGCAGTTGCAAAATGCAGATTCAGCTTTGGACTTCAAGAGTCTCACTTTGGCCAATCCTTTGTAAGAAAAACATTTTCTGTCTTTGTAAAGTACCAACAATATCAAAGACCAGACTAGATGTTTGGTGAACTACAAAGTTGACAGTATATAGGGTCATAGATGACTTTGTCCTTAACTTTGATAGATACAAGGCCACTCTGTCTATGATAGTGTTCTGTTCTGACTCATCCCATTCCATGTCGTCATCAGTATTATCTTCGGCAGCATTATATTCCTCCTCGTAAGTCTGACTGTGACCAGTCAGAGGTCTGCAGTCAGGCGTCAATGTCTAAGGCATGTGAGTTGACTGGCGGGGTTCTTCTTCCTCAACCTCTACATGGTGCTGGAGCAGATGTCACTTAAATGATCTGACGTAATTAAATGTCCTGTGACACCAAGCTTGGCCACATTCAAAATAACTTGATGAACTATGTACATTATGCATTCTCCTTAGTTGAGAAAACAAAAAACTAACATTAGCCCCAACAGTCTTTTTGCGATTAAAGCAGATATATGGCAACTTAAATGTGCATTTCTTCCCTCACAACAAGCAGCTGTCTCAGGTGCTTTTTAAATTTCTTTGATATCATTGCTTCTAGTGATTTTTCATCCAGCAGCAGGAGGGTTTCTCTGTCAATGTGTTCATCTGTACAGAGATAAAGAAATAAAAGAGACAAAAAGAGAAGAATGCAAGAGAGCTTGCCTACCCACACCACAATGAATTATAAAGAGTTTACAAGTTTTCCAAGTTCTATTCTTTAAGCTTCTCCTGTACAAAATTATCCATTGTTGTTAGCTATCTCTGTCTATTCTTCACTCTGTTAGTGGGGAAAAAGTGAGGCAGAGGCTGAGTTGTAAGTACGTATCATGTTTAAAATGGTCAAAATGGTCTGTAAATTAAACAAATGAGATTATGAGAAACTCTAATACACTTAACTTTTGAGCATAACCAATAAAAAAAGACAGCTTTGCTATAGGGATGCATAACAATTTTTTGCTCACTTATTTGAACTTTGGTCATTTGAAACACATCACTGTTTTGATCATGTTTTAAAGGCATTAAAGGAATAGTTTATTCCTTTAAAGCGACAACGAGCAAGTTTTTGACCTTAAAACAGAGTGTAACAATTGAAATGGATTCACCGCAAGCAAAGTAGCCTACTGACAAAGCTATTAACAATGCCGCCATTCCATGCCATTTATACAAGAACTGATTCTAAATAATCTTCCCAATTAAAACAGGGTTCATTAGGAAATGCTCTTAACATGCTCATCATTAATGCAATTGGTTCAGTATACATAACTCACGACCTTCAGATTAGGAGACTGACACTCTGCCAAACTACGCCAACGAGGCGTGCCATGGCACAGAGCATTAGACAGCAACGGTCAAAAGTTATAGATGAGGCCGAATAACATGGGACAAGCATACAATGTGGAGATATAGGTGTATACCCATTTAGACCATTCTTTTGTGGTTAAATAGAAAGAAAGACATATTAAAGAGGAATGAAACTAGTGGGCGCATTCCTTTTTAAGCCATATGGTTTTCTCGCTTGGGGGAGCACTCCGTCCTCCCCGTTGGGACTCCTTTGAAGTCCAGGGGAGTGTATTGGAATCTATCCTGGTGAAATGATGGATGCTTTAAGAGAGGGCAGTTGGATCAGAACTGCTGGCGCAGATGAGATTCCTGCTGAGAGGTCATTGTGTTTCACGATGCCCACATTGTCACCTTTGGTCCGAGTAGATCCTACAAAAGTCAGGATGGCCGAGAGGTCTAAGGTGCTGTGTTGAGATGCAAGTCTCCTCTGGAGGCGTGGGTTCCATTCCCAGTTCTGATATTGCTTTGCACACGCTGGAGACTCCAGCCTCGGCTTTGCATGGAAACGGCTGTGCGCTGATTTCTGTCAGCCAGTGTGAGGGTGCCAAACGCAGTTCCTGAAGTCCCATGAAAAATAGCCAGAGGGCGTCCAAAACCTCATTCCCTGACCGGGAATCGAACCCGGGCTGCGCCGAATCCTAGCCAATTGACCACCAGGGAGCACACGCTCGTGAACGTTCCTCCGCATGTGCACAGGGTGCCGCTAAAATGTGAAACCTTAATAGAGGCAGTCTGTCCGAAGGTACACTTTGTACTTTGAATTCTTGAATATTGCTCTAAAAGCTGCACCACGCATTCTGTTTACAATTATTTACAGACCTCCCAAATACTCCCCAGTCTTTGTTAATGATTTTTCAGAACTGCTATCAGCTATTTCCTCAGAATTTGACTGCTTTGTTGAGTTTGTTGGAGATTTTAATATTCATGTAGACAAGACAGAAAACAACACTGCAAAGGAACTTTTAAACGTTTTAAACACTTTTGATCTGATCCAGCCTGTGCACGGTCCCACACACAATCGTGGACACACTCTGGATCTGCTCATTAGCAAGGGTCTCAACATTTCATCCACTATTATTAGAGATGTGGCTCTGTCTGATCATTTCTGTATTTTCTTTGATATATCAATCAGTCCTGCCACTGAAAATAGACCCGTTTCTATAAAAAGAGATTCATAAATGAGAAAACCAGTGAGCTATTTGTGAATGCTATGTCTCTGTCACCGAGTATATCTGCAGACTCTATGGATGTTCTCCTCGATAGCTTTAATGCAAAAGTTAAAAATGCTATCGATGCCATTGCTCCAGTAAAGGTCAAGGCGATAACTGGCAGGCGTAACGCACCCTGGAGAAACACACCAGCAGTACAAAGCATGAAAAGAACATGCAGAAAAGCTGAGCGTATGTGGCGAAAAAACAAACTTGAAGTTCACTATAACATCTATAAAGACTGTCTGCATGCATTCAATGTCGACTTAGGCAAAGCTAGACAGAATTTTTTCTCTAACATTATAAACTGCAAAATAAATAACACTCGCACCCGTTTTGCAACTGTAGAGAGACTAACAAATCCCCCTAGTCAAGTTCCGAGGGAAATGCTGTCTGATGACAAATGCAATGAGTTTGCAACTTTTTTCCTTCAAAAGATCAGTAATATTAGAATGGAAATCAGCAAAGCTCCATGCGGTAGTCAGGTCAGTCTGACTTCAGTACATCAGAAATTAGTAACTTTGTCTGGAGGAAACGGTACATAATCTTAAGGCGTCAACTTGCAGCCTTGACACACTTCCCACATCCTTTTTTAAAAGAGTGTTTAACTATTTGGAAGCAGATCTACTAAAAATAGTTAATACCTCACTGCTCTCAGTAAGTTTCCCAGAGTCCCTTAAAAATACAGTTGTTAAACCTCTTCTAAAAAAGGGCAATCTAGACAAAACCTTACTGTCTAACTACAGACCAATATCAAAACTTCCTTTTATAGGCAAGATCATTGAAAAGGTTGTCTTCAATCAGCTGACCAAATTCTTGAACTCAAATGGCTACCTGGACAATTATCCGTCTGGTTTCCGTCAGCATCATAGCACAGAGACAGTGCTCATAAAGTTAATTAATGATATTCGATTGAATTCTGATTCAGGCAAAATATCAGTTCTGGTTTTACTAGATCTCAGTGCTGCTTTTGACACGGTAGATCACACCATACTCCTACATAGGCTGGAAAACTGGGTAGGGGTTTCTGGGTTGGTACTTAAATGGTTTGGGTCATACCTTAAAGGGAGAGGTTACTATGTGAACATAGGCAACCATAAATCTGACTGGACACCCATGACTTGTGGTGTTCCACAGGGCTCAATTCTTGCTCCACTCCTCTTCAATTTGTATATGCTCCCACTCGGTCAAATAATAAAAAAGTACCAAATTGCCTACCACAGCTATGCAGATGACACTCCGATCTATCTAGCCCTCTCACCCAATGACTACAGGCCTATTGCCTCTCTTTGCCAGTGCATTGATGAAATTAACAGCTGGATGTGTCAAAACTTCCTTCAGTTAAATAAAAACAAAACTGAAGTCATTGTTTTTGGTAACAAGGATGAAACTAACAAGGTAAACACATACCTTGACTTAAGAGGTCTAAAGACACAAAGCAAGGTTAAAAATCTTGGGGTCATTTTGGAGTCGGACCTTAGTTTCAGCAGTCATGTCAAAGCAATAAGCAAATCTGCGTACTACCATCTCAGAAATATAGCCAGAATCAGATGTTTTGTCTCAAGCCAAGATTTAGAGAAACTAGTCCATGCTTTCATCACCAGCAAGGTTGATTACTGTAATGGACTCCTTACAGGTCTTCCCAAAAAGACCATCAGACAGCTGCAGCTCATACAGAACGCTGCCAGGATTCTGACCAGAACCAAAAAATCTGAGCATATCACTCCAATCCTCAGGTCCTTACACTGGTTACCAGTTACTTTTAGAATCAACTTCAAAGTATTATAAATTGTCTATAAATCACTCAATGGTCTAGGACCTAAATACATCTCAGATATGCTCATTGAATATAAACCAAACAGACTTCTCAGATCATCAGGATACAGTCAGTTAGAGATAACAAGGGTTCATTCAAAACAGGGCGAGTCAGCGTTTAGCCATTACGCCACCCGTAACTGGAATCTGCTTCCAGAAGACATCAGATGTTCATCAACAGTAGCTACAGTACTTTTAAATCCAGATTAAAAACACACTTGTTTAGCTGTTTATTCACAACCTGAGCACTGTGCTGGTTTACATCAACTGCACTTCTATTTCTTATTTATTTTATTTTGGTCTCATTCTTTTTATATATACACTCACATTTTTTAATCAATTTTATTGCTGTTTTATTGTTTCTTAAAATCTAAAGTATTTGTGATCTTAAATCATTTGCATTTTAAAGATACGTTTTATTTCTTTCTGTCAATCATTTTATGTAAAGCACTTTGAATTGCCCTTGTGTATGTAATGTGCTATATTAATAAACTCGCCTTGCCTTGCCTTACACAAACACTTACCTGCAAGTAAATGGGGCCCTGCGGGATCTGAAACCAGTTCAAAAGAATTTCACACCACTCTGCACCATTCAGTTTGGAGGCACGTCGCGTCACGAGGCTGTTTGACAGAGCCTTACTTTACCCATCTGTTAGCACTTTCCCGAGAGGGGCCTAGTGGCGCAACGATAGCGCGTCTGATTCCAGATCAGAAGGTTGCGTGTTGAAATCACGTCGTGGAGAAGGGTTCTTTCTGCTTGGAAGGCTTGTTAACAATACCGTAAGGCTGCTGTTGCACACTGCCTGTTGCTAGCAAGTCGTTCACCGAGATTACGTTGCAGAACTGGAAAGAGCATTTTGTACCCACAGCGGTGAGGTTAAAAACGTCAAGACCGTGTAAAGTCATCTCGTTAAAATTTCCCAACAGTATCTTCTGTACTTTTCAATTGTCGCACCCAGGACACAACACTGTGAGACCAGTACTTGTTGCCTGAGACCTCATGACGCACAATATAATACAAGGTAAATACTGTGTGCGCACTTGAATTTGGATTATGCAAAGGGCTTAAAATGTAGAAGGTGCCCAGAAAGGCTGATAAACGAGATAAGTGGCTATTTGTTTGACCTCCTACACAGCTGACTCGAAAGAGCATCACTGTGAAACACCCTCTTTTTCATTTGAAAATAACCAATCAAGAAAATGTCGATTCCCATATCGGGAGTTTAACCCAGGCCACCTGGGTGAAAACCAGGAATCCTAACCGCTAGACCATATGGGACGCCTTAGCTGTCGTCTTCCAACCTGGAGGCGAAGTGCAGTTCAACTGTTTCCTAGCACAGAGGATGCGAAATAACAATCACACATCTGAAGAGCATCGCAGAAGACTCTCTACCTATCTGAGCAGGTGCTGACAATAAACTGGCAACAAACGGGGTAAAACCACGTGTCCCAAAAGAGCCACGAGACAACGATGTGCAGAAGCAATCCAACAGAGGCAGATTCTAAAACTCTCTGGTTCTTGGCAAAACCAAGAAGGCCTGCTGTGAGCAGAGCCGTCAAAAATTACTTTAAACTCACTCTGGTTTCACTCTAGGGAAATCTTTCGTAAAAGGTGGAAGATTTATGTGTAGATCATGAGAAACTCGAGCTACACCCAGCAGCTCTCGGCCCAGTGGGCTTCCTATATCGCACCACAATGTTCAAGGGGCTAATATTTGGTGGAGGCTCCTCCCTGATCATTCCATCTGGGAGGGGCTAAAGAGACAAAGTTCTCTGCTATCAACAAATTACTGCAAAAGCCAACTCTGAAGAGATGTTCCTGAAGCTAGCATACTGCCGACCACAGGTACTAGGATCTGGATCTGCCTAGGAAATAAAATAAGTCTTCAATCTCCAACAACTTTAGCTGAAGCAGAACAACGGTACTGTTTAGCGGGTTGACACATGGTTTATATGCGTTCCTACTTTGGATAAAAGCGTCTGCAAAATGAATAAATGGAAATGGATAGGGTACGGCGTCCTTCTTCCTTCTATTGATTTATTTTTCATCAACAAGTTAAAGTGTGATGATCTAGTGAGAATTCCACCGAGGTCCAGAGGAGGATTAAGAAAGTCTGCACAACACTCTAAATGAGCCCAGCTTCAGCCTTGCTCCTGCACACATCCAAAATAAAAAAAACTCATCTTTCAAACGAGAATGCTATGAACTATTGGTTGGAGTTCGGCACAACTTTTCTGCAACTGTGAGCCAATCCTTGATAGTATAGTGGACAGTATTTCCACCTGTCACACGAAGACCGGGGTTTGATTCCCAGACGGGGAGCTTTTGTCTTGTTTTGGGTCATCTCTGCCAATTTTTCCCTATGTTTTGCTTTGTCAGCCTTTAGGTGGCCAAAGGTATGCCCGGCCAGCTCAGTCAGTAGAGCATGACACTCTTAAACTCAGGGTCAGTAAAGGGTGAGAGTCAGTGTCATGGGCTTGAGCCCCACGTTGGTCGTGCAAGTGACTTCTCTTCGTGGTGTCTTTCATGAAGGCCTCGGTTCCCAGGCCTAGCGATGGAACATTTAGTTAGTGTTAGATTTAATTTCCGCATAAATGAACTCAAGCCTGCAAACTAATGAAATGTGAAGTTGTTAAGCTTACTGAATACATTCCTGGCTAGATAGTTAGGGGAAGGGTTTCCCTCTGGCTATATGGGGGTTTCCTTCTAAGCTAAACATTCTTTGTCTTTCCTGCTTTACCTTACTTGGTCATTCTGTGAACCCCTGGACATATGAAACCATCCAGATGCCTTTTGGTACCTACTGTATATAAAGACTTGTAGTTTCTAAAATAAATGCGTTCAAAAGCTGGATGCCTCTGTGTCTAGTTCTTGTGCTCCCAGATCGGCAGAAGAATTCTCTCACAACATCCAACTTATTTCTGATTTGATTTAAAGGGTAATCCAAAACACAGGAAGAAACTTAGTGTTTGAAAGGAACATGAAGTTGGGAAATTCGCCCAGTTTACTCATCGGAAATCCGGGGAAACCAACTTGATAAATCTGTGTTTTGAAGATCACGCTAGACTGAAGTTCTACGGGTTCCAGCAGTCTCACACAGGTAAGAGTTTTTTTAAATAACCTTCATGTGATATACTGTTGATGGCAGTTTCCGCACGTTTGTGATGGGTCTCTGCATTTGCGTGTGACACTACGTGACCTTAACCGAGGGCCAGGATAAGCAGTCGAGATGCACACAACGCGTATTTTGAGATATTATATAAATATTACATAATTGTAACAAATAACGAAAAAAAAGGAGTTGGATTTTGTGGGGGAAGTTTTCGTCTTTTATTTTCTTCTTTACTTTCTATATTTGATTTGTTAAAATCGTTGAGTGTGGGACAAGAAATATCTAAACCACTACCAGCTGAAACGCGGTAGATTTTATGTTCAGAAATAACACGGGTTATTGGACTCAACCATTTGTTGATAATTTGGCTGGATAGTCTGAAAATGCCGGACCACAAATTGACAAATATCCCAGATTCGGATCTTTTAAGAAAGATGATATGGAGTTAATGAAATCCATGGTTAAGGGTGGATGGGGTGATCCCCAATGGGATTATAAATATATGTGTGAATCGTATGAAATTTGGCAAAAAAGGAAGAAAATATGGAACCAAGGTCCCATGCTTGTTAATAAATCGAACAAAATATAGATCGATGTGCCGTCAACAGTACAGACACCGCCACCTTATGATAGAGCCGTGCTTTCTGTCCAAACTCATGCTCAGACCAGTTTTTTGTCAAATTTGTAGCCCTCTTTGCTTTCAATTCCCTCTAGTCCACAACCCTCTCCCCCTCCCGAGTTAAACAAAGAAACTTTACGCCCTGCAGCACAGGCGTCAATGGCGTGGGTCCAAGAGGGTCCTACAATTATTCTTAAACCGGCAACGATGACAGACATTTATACTATATGTTAAACAATTATCTGGATCAGATACCGCTCAATCTTGTTAAGAGTTTTATCTGATGATGTTACTGAATTGCTTTAACTGTGGAAATCCCTGCTTTAAGTCTTGA
Source organism: Triplophysa dalaica (assembly GCF_015846415.1). NCBI lineage: Eukaryota > Metazoa > Chordata > Actinopteri > Cypriniformes > Nemacheilidae > Triplophysa > Triplophysa dalaica. The sequence continues at coordinate 14,563,504 of NC_079546.1, read as the reverse complement.
TAACAATGACTTGGAGGGCTCCGGTATACAGCGAGACCCTCATGAATTTTGGTGGGCCGATCAAGATAATGTCACTACATTTTTCAAGCAGGTTAAACATTTTCTAGATGCACGTGCTCATGTTTGTAGAGATTTGACCCATGCCATAAATACCAAACAAAGTAAGGTTGAATCCGCTTCTGCTTTTGTTTCTCATTTTATATGTGTGTGGGAAGAAGACACTCGTATTCCAGTTGGCTGTGAAATGTCTTCAATGTTTATAAATACATGCTTAAAAATTATGAATCCTGATTTGGCACGTTTGGTTTATGTATCGACTGCAAATTTAATGCAACAAACTGTTGAAGATTTTTGCAAACGCATTCGTGAGTTAGATGTATCTGGTGGTTTCACTTCTTTTCTGTTTAAGCCGAAACAGGAAGTTATGCTGGCAGCTTCTCAACAGCAAATGCCTGCAGTGTCGATGCGTACCAGAGAAAACCAAAGGGGCGGACCTCAATACAATTGGGGCCTGCCTCGGAGAGGTCTTAAAAGGTCCGGGGTGTGTCGCTTTTGTGGTAAACCAGGCCACTGGGAGAGAGACTGTAGGATGAAACAGGAACATGACAACGAACATCTCCCTCGAGCACCACAGATAAACCAAACTCAAGCACCATCATATGGCAAAGGTTCTGCTGATCAATATTAGGTGTCTTGGGTGAGCAAGAGGGGTGAACAAAATAATCCAAAACATGCTTAGGGGTGCCCACAGAGCGATTTAAGTCCAAATGCAAAGTCAATGATTTGTTTTTCTTTTAGTAATCCCACGGATAACCTACCCATTGTAAATTTAAAAGTAAATGAGGTAGATTACTCATTTATTAATTGACACTGGTGCGACGTGCTCATCTATTCTGCTAAATTTTATGAAGGGCCGATCACAAATCTGTTGGGGTTTCAGGGACTGAAGTTATTTGTCACATGACACCTGCCATTGAGGTAAAGGCACTTAAACATCTGCCTTTCTTTCACAAATTTGTTATTACTCCAAATTCCCCATTGAATATTTTGGGCAGAGATCTCATTCATAAAGTAAGTATTTTCAGACAGCTCTGTTAATTTTTCTTTGCTTTCAGATGTGCAAGATGCAACTGTGGAATTAATGCCACACTTCATGAGTAAAGATGAACCACAACAAGTTAAATACAACATTGGTGAGGTAAACCCGATGCTGTGGTCACAGTATAAAGATGAATCAGGCTTTGTTGGTATACCCCCTTACAAAGCGAAATTAAACACACAGAAGCCTGAGTACATGAAGCAATACCCATTGTCACCTGAAAAGGTTGAGGGTATTCAACCGGTAATTGATAATTTCTTGAAAAAAGAGGTTATTGTCCCCACTCACTCACCTTACAATACACCAATCAATCCCATCAGGAAAGCTGATGGAACGAGTCGGCGTTTGACACAAGGAATTTGTTAGGAGTTCAGGTCAGAATAATAATAATAAGAAAAACATTATTTGTGAAAGTTAACAAACGCATAGTTAAAAAAATGAAAGCCTAGACTAAAAGTTTTAAATAGTGTAGAGAGGAATACATGTAGACTGTGATAGACTGTATGTGTGTGTGTTTGTGTTTGAGAGTTGACATTTGAAAGTAAACATCATCAGCAGAACATTCTATCAATGTAAGTCTATGGGATTTCTGGAAAGTTTGATCGGCTGTTGTAGGAAAACCTTAAGTTTGATCCCTTAGAAACTCAAGCAACTCAAGTCACATCAGCCTAAAGATCTGTGTGATCTATGTGAAATTAAATTATTCCTGGATAAATAAATGTTAAACAAAATAAGTAAAAAAACTGTAATATGGTTTACATGTAGCTTGTTAAATTATTGTTAGACACTAAACATACTGGTATCTTTTAGGTTGCTAGAGGTAATAGTCTCTTTCTGATTTGATCTCAGAAAATGTAGACAGACCTCGTTTTTCGACGACAATCTGCAAAATCAACCCAACTCCTCATGGTGCCATCACCAGAGGCAAAGCGACTTGAAAATACTGAGTCGAAGGGCCAAACCGAAGGAGCAGATGCTGGCAGTGGCCAGTACTTTTGTCAAATGGTGTAGCACTGGCTCACTGCAAACTTCAGTTTTGGAAGGACCAGGGCAAGAGATTTAGATGGCTCTGGGAAAACTCTCTGGGGTACAAAGTGTATTTGGTACTCAGCATTTCAAATGAGCCGGCGAACACACCCCCCTGTCAGAAAATAAACAAGTGTTCCTACAGTACACTTCTCATATTAGAGAGATGGCAGAAGAAGTGGAGAAGTACGAGAGGAAGCAGGAAATGCAAGCTGAAGCTGGCAGATGGAGACCAGGGCTGCAAGTTTTGGTGACTTCAAGGGCCGGTCCATGCAGGATGTTTATGAGGACCACAGCAAAGAGGCCAAAGCCCTCATCAGATACCTGGTTAAGGCAGATGCCTGGCCCAACACTAACTTGGCCATCTTTAAAAACTATGTAGTGAAAAGACGAGCTTCTGCTGTGGGCAGCAGTGTTTGCAGCCTGCACCTCAATCTGCAACATCCAGTGCTTCTCCACCTCCACCCGCAGCCTCTAGTGCCTCTTCACCTCCACACACAGCCTCCACTGCCTCAGCACCTCCACTTATAGCACTCCAACCTGGTATACAGCAGACATAACTCTCAACTCAATTTTATTTATATAGCGCTTTTTACAATTTCCATTGTTACAAAGCAGCTGTAGATGAGACATATTGACTATAAGGAAAAAAATTAAGTCATATACCTGTAAAAACAAGAAAAAGGTGAAAATACAGAAGACGGACATACCCACATACAAATGCTCCACACACACAATGTGCACAAATATTTACAGAAAAAATGGCGAGGAACCCCAAACGTCAATTTAGAAAAAAAACTCAGGAGAAACCCGGCCCAACCAGGGTTCCCCTCTAGCAAAAGCGGCTGCCTCTGCACAAGCACGACAGTGCTTGCATGACAAGGCTAAATATAAAAATAGGGTTAATTAGATTTAAGATTATCATTAATAATCTTATAGCTTTTGAAATTTTGAAGTGAAGTCTTGTCAGGTCGGCGCGTCCTTTTTTCCAGCTCTATCACCTCAGCTCTTGTCAGATCACCGCTTCCCATTCTCCGCTCTGCCATCAGGTCTGGGCATGAACTGCATCCTGGGGTAACCTTGGAACAATGAGAAAAGACTCGCTAAGAGTAGAGTACTGTTCTGCACTCTTTGAGGCATAAAGTATATCAGTTGTTTTTGGAAGTGTTCCTGGTTCCGGTTGATCTAACTCCATTACATATGATCCTTACTCTGAAAGAGCTGAACCGATTCCATATTTGTAACATTAATAAAATCTACACTGTGTTCTTTGCTTCTTAACACTAGGTCCATTTGCTACGTTGTTATTCCTAAATATAATCATAATAATTATTAAAACTTGTCCAAAACTACTGCTTCGCATGCTGTTTGTGGGCTACATTTATGGCATTTTAATATCAAATCCAACAGTCATCCTTATATTCTTTTTGTTACTGACCACTCAGAGGCCTGTGCCGGTCCGTCTCCATCAGCCGAAACAGCAAGAACACCAGATCTTCCACATCATCAGCCATTGGCTGAACTTCCAAGCCACTGGAAAGATCATCTTCCACCTTTCCAGCATGAGTGGATCCGGAACACACAATTCAGGGCCAACCTGCGAACCGGCAAGCCAGAACTAATGTCCCAGCTGAAGGTTTGGTTGCATCCTCCTCAGCCCTCTTTAATTCACACTTAGCCACCCGCCCAACCTGACCTCTTCCGCTGTCGGCCCCTTTTTTTATGGATGCCGCCAAAGATGTGGTTAATTCCTTCTGTGTTCGCCTAGACTGTGGTAAGCACAGACTGACAGCGGCAGGACTCTACTGCACCGTTCGCAAGGTCTAAGACATCGACAGGTGGTATGACCTTGCCACTGAGTATCTGGAGTGCAAAGGCTACTAAAAGAAGTATCCCGCCTGGTCTGAGGATATCTTAGGACAGCTGGATATGGGCCATCAAAGTCAGTTTCCAGCTTTGCTGAAATATAGTAAAGAAGATGCACGGCAATGGGTAAGAAATTTGCACCCTCAAACGCCAACATATTCATGGCTGATTGGGAAGAATCTGCTCTGGCGTCGGCCCCATTGAAAACCCTTCATTACTATAGATTCCTCGATGACATCTGGGGAATCTGGACATATTCCGAGGAAGAGTTTCTAGAATTCACACACAATTTAAAAAAACATCAAAGATCAATTAATACAAAGCACGTCATCAATGATACTTGGGTGAATTTTTTGGACGTAATCTCTCAAAGGAACACGATTTCAAGAAACAGGACAGTTAGATTTCAAGGTGTACTTTAAATGGACAGACACGCACTCACTCCTACACAAAAACAGCTATCATCCCCGACATACGTTCAAAGGAATCGTCAAATCACAACTACTGAGATTCTACAAAATCTGTGATAATGAAAAACATTTAAAGAAAGCAACTAGGACACTTTTTAAGGCCCTAAGAAGCAGAGGGTACACGAGGACATTTTTGAGAAAAGCTTTTAAACAATTCAAACAGAAAACTCAAAATGCAAAAAAAGAAGACAAGATCATACTGTTTGTAACTGTTTTCGGAAATGAGTGTCCAACTCAACCTAGAAACTAAAGCAAATTTCCAGAAGTTTTTGTCAGATAGACCATACCTTAAAGAACACAAAATCATTTTCGCATTTAGGAGAAAAAACAATCTCAAGGATCTTTTGGTCAAAGCAAATTAAGCGCAATAAAACAAAACCTAGCAAAAGAGGGGCCACACCTAAATATTATGAAACCAAAAATTGGATCACCAGTCATTATACAAAACAGATTTTCAAATTAAAAAGACCCCTCAGTCCTCAGACCGAAAATTGTGTGTACATAATTTCATGCCACAAATGTGCCAAACAATATGTGGGACAAACAAAAAATTCCATGCGAATAAGAATGTATCGTCACATACAGACATCACAAAAGAAGAGGAGAAACACACACACATTGTCAACCATTTCATTAAACACGATATCTCATCCTTGAGAGACACAGATCTAGAGTCAAACACACATTGGACATTAAAAGACAGATTAATTGCAGAAACAAGATGGATCAACAAACTGGAAACTCGTTTTCCGAGAGGTCTGTACAACTGAAACCAAAAATACTCAAATTAAGACCAACCCTATCCAAACTTTGTCCCTTAATCTAAATGGAGACCCCTCTAAAAATTCTATAACCCTAAAATTTGGACCCACGCTACCGAAATTCTGAACCTGAACCTAAATGGGGACCCCTCTAAATATTCTATAACCCTACAATATGGACCCACCCTACCCAAACTTTGTCCCTAACCCTACATGGAGACTCCTCTAAAAATTCTATAACCCTACAATTTGGACCCACCCTACCAAAACTTTCTCCCTAACCCTAAATGGAGACGCCCCTAAAAATTCTATAACCTAAAAAATTTTGACCCACCCTGCCTAAATTCTGAACCTAAACCTAAAGGGAGACCCCTATAAAATTCTATAACCTAACAATTTTGGACCCACCCTAACAATACTCTGACCCTAAACCTAAATGAAGACCCCTTTAAATTCCTATAACCCTACAAATTGGACCAACCCTATCAAAACTCTGAACCTAAAACTAAATGGAGACCCCTCTAAAATCCTATAACCTAAAAAATTGGACCCACCCTACTACAACTCTGCACCTAAACCTAAAAGGAGACCCCCTTAAAATGATGTAAGCTAACAATTTGGACCCACCCTACTGAAACTTTGAACCTAAACCTAAATGGAGACCCCCTCTAAAATCAACTATTTTAAACATGATCAAAAGCCAGGGTCTTTCGTGGACTGGAGATGGAGAGTGCAAAACTCATCCCTGAACATTGTTTGGGGTGTAAGATATTTATTCCCCTATTGTTTTTCATTTGTACCCGCAGGGGTCTGGCGGGTACATACGTCTGCATTAGGGTGGGGAGATAAGGGGCAGCCGAACCGATGATGGTCTGGTAGGAGGTTTGGTTGTGCAAGCTGGAAGTCCAGCCTGTAGTGCATTGCAGTAGTCCAGTCTGGACAGAAAAAGAGCCTGTGCTAGGATTTGCATAAAATTCTCTGAGTGGAAGGGTCTAATTTTCCTTTCTGGAAGATGTGATGGTTGATGAACCCAGTTGAATAGAGAATTTGTGATGTTTCTTTGTGTTGGCCAACATTACAAGCAGTTCTGTTTTTGCAAGGTTCAGCTGCAGTTGATGATCCTTCAGCCAGAGCCAGATGTCGGCTAGGCATGCTGAAATGCGTGCAGAAACAGCTGGATCGTCAAGACAGAAAAGACAGGTGGAGTTGTGCATCACTCCAGCTTTCCTGTAGCTCAGTGGTAAGAGCATTGTGTTAACACTGCAAGGTTGTGGGTTCGATCCCAGGGGATTGCACATACCCAAGTAAAAATGTATAGAATGAAATGAAAGTCGCTTTGGATAAAAGCGTCTGCCAAATGAATAAATGTAAATACATCATCTGCATAGCAGCGATGTCATGTATACAGAAAATAGCAACGGACCAAACCAGAGGCTCCTATGTGTCGAGATTTTGGGACTCCAATACCTCACCTCTCCAGGATACTCAGGAGGTTGTTCTGGGTGAGAAAGGATGAGAGCTGTTTACATACAACACATTCAAGAGTTTCAGCAATGAAGGGGAGGAGGGACACCGGTCTGTAGTTGTCTAACAGTGCAGGATTATGAGTGGGTTTCTTCAGTAGTTAGGTAATACAGGCCTCTTTGAAGAGTGTAGGAATTGTACCAGTGGTGAGAGACGAGAGGATAATGTGGGTCAGAGAGGGAACAACCGATGCAGAGATGGCCTGGAGGAGATGAATAGGGATGGGATCTAGCGTGAAGGTAGTCGGGTGGTAAGAAGAAATAACCTTGGAAACGATGTCTTCAGATTGGAGAGAGAAAGAGGGGAGTGAGCATGTGTGACATACGGCTCCTTTAAGTGCATTATGAACACAAACACACCATATAGTAAAGCAGTTAGCCAAACATTTTTTTTAATCTTTACTATTAATTTTACTATTCATTTATTAAATGCATTGTTCATAGTTTACAGTATGAATATACCAGTTTAAACAGTGAATCGCAAATCTTACTGCTTCCTCTTAACTTCCCCCTTAATCCATAACTGCTGTGATGACCTCCCATTTTCTGTGGAAACAGGGTGTCGATCCCATGTTTGTTTGAAGAGCTGGAGATGAAAATTGAGTTTAGGAGCATAACATAATGAATACAAATGATGTCTAATTCATTATCAGGATTGTGAGCACCAGTGACGTAAAGCGGTTGGAATTCAAAGCAATAGTTGCCCGTCACTGCACAAGAAACATCTCTCCATAGTCTATGAATCCTTGGGTCTTGAACACTGGACCCAGTGATAAAACTTCTTTTTAAACAAGACAAAAAAGTAATTTTTGAATTTTTCTGAATATCATTTGAGTAAGCATGTTTAACATCAGCTTTGAATTTGATATGACATTAATTATATACCTCACTCTGAATGCTGAAGCATGAAACGTGCAACCTCAATGTTCTCCCCAACTTTATCGCTACAAACTCTTCTAGGTACCCAAATAATTGCACATTACCAATGAACAATGAGAGAACAGTGAAGGCTCAATTGTTGTTGCCAAATTTTTTGTACATATGATCTTGGATTCGCTAAATAGGACAAACGTTTGGTTAAATTTCATTAGCTCAAAATCTACTCATTCGAGTCGAAAACTTTCCATTTCATTACACTGTAATCAGGTTCGTAAGAATGTGGAAGAAAGGAGGCGGGGTCAGCGTGGACTGGGAGACAAGAATCACTTCATTTCAATTCTCTCCGTGAGACGTTGCGCCAATGCGCTCTGGTCTACAAACTATAACACTAAAATGTCCTCTTCAACTTTTCCGGATCACGGTCCCTACGAATTTCACTCTCCCCGTTAGCAGGATACGATCTGCTGCCTCAGCCGTCAGGTCTCCCAGTCCGTCTCTCTCGCTTCTCCTCCGATTCTGTGACCCTTTAAGCTGTCTCCTCACTAATCAGTGTAATGAGACGCAGGTGATCTTAATCGGCAATCGACCTACTTGCTTACCCTCTTTCCCGTGTCTCTCCTCCCCGGGACAGACGCCAATAAACCACGCCCCCCTTGCCACGTACACATTTATTGGATTACCTGTAGAAAACTATATTTTAGTATTTAATTATATAAAAAAAACTTTTTAAAAGTCACAAACAAAAAAAAGAAACTCAGTTAATAATGGGAAAAGAAAACCACCCGCATCACTTCAACACAGATCAAACCCAGTCAGATAAATCATAAAAAAACAATAGTAACACTCCTGAGGTTTGATTTTGTTGCAGTTCAACAGGCAGTATATTGTATGAAGTGCAGCATTCATTTCTCTCTTGTTACATGTTCCCATATATAATTGCTTTCCCTCATTTTGTTTCTAGTTGGAGAATTGTGATCCTATGGGGGATTGACGGGTACAATAAACGCAAAGAGGTCTGCACATCCAAGTAACCCAGATTGGGCTCAGTTGCTGGACAACAAAAAAGGTAAATCACAAAAGGAAGGAAATGTGTAGTCCCCACACTGATGTAAATGATCCAAATTTTATTAGATAGTGCAACGTTTCGACTTTCAGGTCTTCATCACGCACAATAGCATTGTGGCTTTCAAATCACCTTTAAATAGGCACAGGTGTTCGCCTTAAAATCTGAGTAGATGGAAAATTCTAACGTTTGCCTGCTAACAGTGCAATCAAACAGTCCCTCTCTCTCTCGAATCACCATCCAAAGCCACACCTCCTCCAAATCCGATTAGTGTGCGCAGAGACCAGAAGCGGTTGGATCGGTTCCAGTGAAGTCATGTCACATTCCCCAGTGAGAAACAGTGCCGATCGGTACATCCTCTTCAGGGAAATCAGGAATTCAAAATAAGTGTTCAGCGCTTCCCTTGAACCTATGTGCATCCCGCATCATGTCAAAATATGTGCCTGCAGCAGACGCGTCGAAAGGCTTTATGATAAAAGAGACGCTCGCGTTCAGAAGGCACTGCGTTAACATTTAACTCTGATTACACAGGAGACTAAGCGAGTATCTAGCAAACGCGAAGGTCTCTTTTTCTAAAAACCCTTTTGTACTTGTTGTACTACAATTGTACTTAAACATGCTTCTGATTATGAAACAGAAATTTGTGAACAATTAGATGATCGTGTGTTTAATGAATGCTTACCGTTTGATCCTACTTACAATTTAAAAAATGAGTATTCACTCAAAATTGTTGTTATACTTTGAAAAGGGTGATCTTAACTAACACTAATATGAATTTCTCAAAGATGATCCCGGTACACCAATTCTTTATACACTACCTAAGGTTTACATGGGATTGGATACTCCTCTAAAGGGTCATCCTTTTGTGAGCGGAATTGGGAGTCTCACAGAGATTATCTCCGCTTTTGTGGATTATTTTATTTAACCATTTGTACCAATTTTGTCCTTTTATGTGAGAGAGTCTATTGATTTTATTTAGTCATTACTAAATATTGATTTTCCTCTTGATGACGTTCTTCTCACTACCTTTGATGTGAAGAGTTTAAACACTAATATTCCCCATACTGGAGGTTTGTTTGCTCAAAAAATAATGATAACAAGTATACTCTTACAGAGTTAATCTATTTTTTGGACTTTATTAATTTGCGGACTGAACATGTAAGCTTCACTATGGAATGTGACATTACTAGTATTAGTTTTCTTGATGTTAGAGTGTATATAGGTGATGGAAAACTTCTTACTGATTTATATGGAAAACCAACTGATCGATATACAATTTTGAGAGGTGATAGTTTTCATCCTAAAGCTTTTATCAAGAGTTTACCTATTAGCCAGTTGAACCGTGCACGCAGAATTTGCAGTACATAGGAGTCTTATTCCCAGCAATCTATATTTTTGAATTGTGGCTATCGTAAGGAATGGGTTGATAATGCCAAGAAAGAAGTTTGATAATACATCTCGGATATAAAACCCATGAGAAAAGAGTAATATTAAAACACCGCAGTTTGATTCTCCCGTTCGTATTGTGAAGTACTCAGTACTTGGTGCAGATTTTCATCATGTTCTGAAAAAAACATTGGCACATTATACATACTGATCCCAAGTTTTCTCAAATGTTTGCTAGTGGTCCTTAATTGGTTTTCCAATGTCAAAATAATCTTTGTGATGAGTTTTCTGAATTTCCTTCATACAAGGTACAAGGCATTCCTACTCTGCCCCCAGGAAATTATAAATGTGGCAATTGTGCTCACTTTTATGTGTACTTTTATCTTTACGTCACTGGTGCTCTCAATCCTCATACTGAATTAAACAATTTTGTCTTCATTATGTGATGCTCCCAAGCTCAATATTCATCTCCAGCTCTTCAAACAAACATGGGATCGACACCCTGTTTCCACAGAACATGGGAGGTCACCACAGCAGTTATGGATTGAGGGGCAGTTAAGAGGAAGCTGTCAGATTTGCGACCCACTGTTTAACAAGGTACATTCATGCAGTTAACTATTAATAATGCATTAAATAAAATAATAGTAATGATTTTTATTTATTTAGCGATGCTCAATGTTGTGCCTAACAACGCCTCTTAGCTGTTATAAAATCGGCTTTTTGCTTTATTGTATGGTGTGTATGATGTGTTCATATGCACTTAAAGGAGCCGTATGTCAAATTGATACCTAGCAGCTGAGCTTGGTATCGCAGTTCAAATTCAAAATATTGGCGAGGGATTTCCCCCGACCCTCCTCCTTCTCAGACACAACACTCGCAGGAGTGCTTTTATCCCGTGCGGACGACTGGTAGGTGTGCGCGCTGTTTGTGCCCATTTCCTTGGCGACGCTGATTGGGAGCTAGGCGCCTCTCGTTCCCCATCATGTTCCCCATCATCCAGATAGGGGTTGATGCAGTTTATCATTCTACTGGTCATTCACAATTGCAGCTCCAAACACAAGATTATATAAATCAAACATATGTAGAGGCCACACAGTAAGTGTATTTTTCTGTGTTTCACTGCCTTCACTAGCAATTTAATGGATAATAAATGTTATAAAAACCTTCTGCTTAATTTAATGTTAATGTTTTCATAATTGTTTTTATTGTATAACTGTTTTCTCAGTAATTGTTATGCCTCAATAGATCTGTTAATATGACAATATAACTGTGAATATGAGGACACAACATGTAGACTGTAAGTTTATTTTAACAAAAACCTAACAGAGCAGAGTCCTGCAAGCGGGCAGTGAACTGTTAATATTTGATGTTACGGGTGAAATAATTATTCATGTAAGAGCCCCCTAAAATTCCCCCTATACTTATAATGGAAGAGGAAATATGCTCATATAAGGCGTTAACTGTCCCTTCGCAGTACAACCTCTTAGAGACAAGGGGGTGGGCTCATTTTACTCAGGCAACCAATCAGTATCCCAGAAACTTTAGTAAGTTACGAAGACAGGCCCATAGCAACCATTTATAGCAACCGCTCCCATAGACTCCCATTATAAAAAGTCCAGATGGATATCTTTACAGCACAGTGTAGTAGAGACAAGGAGGTGGGCTCATTTGACTATGGCAACCAATCAGTATCTAAGCTATGAGTAAAACAAATCAACCCCTGTGTCTCTACGAAGTTCCGATGCAGAGATATAGGTATTGCTTAACGGTTGCTAGGCTAACCTGTTTGGTAAGCCTAGCAACCGTTTGGTTATCTGTTTGGTTATCTGTCAGTTGATACTCTAAGCTATGAGTGAAACGAACCAACCCCCATGTCTCTATGATGTTAAGATGCAGAGATATAGGCATTGCTAAATGGTTGCTAGGGTAACCTGTTTGGTTGCTATGGAAGTGGCTTAGCATCTGTCAGCTGATGATACTCTTAGCTATTAGTAAAATGAACCAACCCCAATGTCTCTATGATGTTCTGATACAGAGATATAGGCATTGCTAAATGGTTGCTATAGTAATCTGGTTGGTTGCTATGGGCGTGGCTCAGCATATGTCAGTTGATGATACTCTAAGCTATGAGTAAAGATACGATAGCTCACGAGAGTGTCACCCATTCCCCGTCCCTGACTCTTGGCCCACGACCCATCGACCACTCGTCGATGCAGGCGCCGGTTCTCGACCATTTCCCTGCCCCCTTAGAAGCCGCTGCTAGCACAAGCATGACTCTGCTAGCCACTCAGGTGGCCGCCATCCCCTCCCTTTTTTCTCTTCTGCAGAGCCGATCAAACTTTTCATTCAGCAATCAGCAATGCCAGTGCCGGTTAACGCACCAGCGAAGGAACAGCCTCCAGTTTCGGGGAACATCAGATCTCAGATCTTGACAGGTGCCGAAACAGACCTAATTTTCTCCTATCACCTTTATCACCCCAGTCAACCGAGCGGCAGATCACCTACGGCGACCCAACCACACCCACACGCTGTCTTTCCCCGACTTTACGTCGCTTTTTCCCGCTACATTGATGTGATCTGCAATGCGTTGCATCATAAGAGACACGAGCTGGGTGATTACCTCGCCACCTAGCAGAGCTCGCTCTCTCCTATGGGGGCACGCATTTCTATACATATCACAAACTTTTTTCTGCCAAATGTGCCATTTGTGTGGCTCAGTGGAACCAGTCCCCTACTGAGGAGCACTGGACACTAAGCTGCAAAACAGGGTTTTCCCGGGGGTCCGCAACATTGTAGCGCATTCCACAATAGATTGTCCCCTAGTCACTCCCTCTCTTCCACCAAGCCCAGCTTCCCCTCCCAAATCCACCTCCTCTGTTCCGTGCCTGCCAACCCACCCAGCTTACCAAACCCATGGGCAACCCAGCAATTTGGAGGCTTGCAGGAACTTCAATGTAGGAAGATGCACCAGGCAGAGTTGTCACTTCCTGCATGTGTGCTCATTTTGCAGCGACGCACATACCCAAATTGTGTGCCTAATGTCTCAAAAGCAGAATAAAAATCTTACCTCTCGAAAATTTCTTGTTTGTCTTTCGAATTGCCTTCGCACCCAAACATTCAGTTCACTGACTATATTCTAATCAGTCTCCCGAACGGCTTCGACCCCGGCGTTATCAGTCTTCCATCACACAGCTTAATATGCCCTGACCTCCAGTCTGCACTCGCCGAACCATAGTCAGTCGATCTCCACATAAAAAAGGAGATCGACACCAATTTCATTATCGGCCCCGTCGACTAGGCCCCTTCGACGCTCCAACTTTTACTGCATTTCGCATCAGCCCCATTGGCGTAGTGTCACGTATTCTCTGGCAAAAAGCGCCTCCTATTTGATCTCTCGTCACCACACGGCTCTGCCTTTCCTAGCATTAATAGCCTCATTCCGATAGAGGAATTTTCCCTGCACTATCATAACATCGATCAAGCCATCAC